>NC_052615.1:17794081-18139027 GCF_016545825.1 Eucalyptus grandis
TTTGCTTCTAGTTTCTTTTGCAGACTGGACTCTGTTTTTGTCTTGAATTTCTTTTTTGGTGAGTGAATGTTTGATTGAATGAGTATTCACCTCCGAAGAGTGCATTGAATGTACAGAAGTGGCTATGGCAGATTTTTTCTTATTCATATTGCTGGCGGTAATTGGAAGGATGATTCTCAGTCTCTCAAAAGCTTAATGATTTATGAAACCATTATTTAGCATTTGAAATGCTATGTCACCTTCTGTGCACAGACTGAGATTGGACATAAACTAAAGAATGAGTTAGATTTTAAATGAAAAGGTTCAAACAAGACCTCTTCTGTAGAATTAGAAGGATGATTATCTATATGATCTAATACTTGAGATGGCGGAGGCCTCACCTAGTGATGATGAGATGAATATGCACAATTCTATGGACGCTCAGTCATCAGAATTACGACTTAAGTGTCCATGGATGGTAAATTTCTCAATGTATGTCGATAATTCCTTCAGCTGTCTTGGTAATTTAGAGCTTGTAACCTTTTCTACGAGATTAGAAAATTCCTAAACAAGTATGATAGAGTGATTAATATGAAGATTTGCATGGTTCTGTTGATTATCAGTTACTAGACAGGGACTAGGGTTGAGATTATTATGGACTGCCTTTTGTTGTTCAGGGAAGGTTCAATGAAGTCATGGGTGTAGCAAGATGGTGTAACCACCCTACAGTTGGGAAATAAATGCTGACAACTTGTTATGTTTTCCTGTAGAATTTAGGTGAAGTATCTAATCACATGCCCACATGAATCTTAGCCATCTTTTTTCCATGTGAAATTGGACCTTTTTGTTTTCACTTGAATGAAATTCTACAAACCAGCTCATACAATGCTTGTACCAGGATTTTGTTTTTCTCTGGTTTTCCTACAATTGCATCATAATTCAATTAACTTTCATGAATGATGTCTTCTAAAACTCATTTCAAACTAATTCAGTTTACAACTGGCAAACGACATGTAGGATTGTTCATGAAAGTTACCACAAATTGAATTCAAAGAGGGTTGGATCTGGACCTCACAGAGATAAGTTCAGAATACAACTCCCACCTAAAAGACTTTGATAACCACCAAAAATCTTTGACCCCATAATTGTTTGAAAGCAAAGAGGTGTCCATGTTCTAGTGTCTGTTGTTCTTAAGAATCAGTGAATCACCATTCACCCATTGCGGATGGCTTTGTCACAGCAACATTCGCACGTCCCAAAGTTCGGAAACTGGGACAGCGACAACATACCGTACACGGCCTGCTTCGAGAACGCACGCAGGGAGAAAGCAGGCGTGAAGATGAACCCGAACGATCCTGAGGAGAACCCGGAGATGTTCATGCTCGGGAGAGGAGGCGTCGACATCGACAACGACAGCCAAGCATCAGTTGCTTTTGAGCACAATATAAGTGAAGGGCACAGGAGGTTCAATGTGCACCGGAGGACCCCTTCAGATCAACAAAGAGGTCAGTGAGCCGTGGCAGCGTTCGGTCAGAATCTGGCAGTGAAAAGAGCAGCTCTGTTTCGCGCTGGAACTCGAGTCAACATCACGCTAGGCCAGACCGCAAAAAAGGGTTAACAGAGAGCAGCAACAGCTTGTCGTCCTCCGTGGCTAGTGTTCCAAAGCATGCAAGACAGAGGAGTGGAAGTCAACCATCCGATGATTCTGTAAGTTTGTACTTTGTGATCTTAGATTCAACCTAGCACCTGTAATTGCTGTGATGTTTTGTCCTTAGTAGCCTTTTCTAGCAGCTGATTATCCACTACATAGGCTAAAATAAGTAATCACAAATTAATAGCATGTGCTCAGTGCTACTGTAGAATGTTCGTTGGCACTGTGTCATAGATGATCTTCAAGAAGATTCACCAAAAGTGGTAAGATTGCTCATTCTTCTCTCTAATCCTGCATCGTTCGGATCTCAAGCCAGAAAAAGAATTACTGCCGAAAGGCGGAACCATCACCCATAGCACGTTGCCACCAGAAGCAAATCTCATGTTTTCTCTGGAGAATCTCGTGTTTCTTGGAGCATACAAGCCGCCGCTGCGCTTTGCTTTCAGAATCATTTTTCCTGTTTGCAATAGGCAGTAATATAGTCATTGTGTTGCATGATCAATCCCTGCAATGGAAGTGATAATTTGGTATGACATCGTGCTTTTTCTGTTTTTCTGGGGTAAACAGCATCGGAGAGCGCCTTCGATACCTAAATTCGGGGCCTGGGATGAAACCGATCCGAGATCAGGAGAGGGCTTCACCGTCATCTTCAGCAAAGTGAAAGAGGAAAAGCACAACGCATCCTCCAAGATCCCGGTCCTGCCCCCCGAGCAGATTGCCCACTCGAGCAATCATCAGAAGCGAGAAAGCTCTTCTTCCTCCAGATCAAAGGTACCCAAATATATATCCGATGATTCTGCTCATCAGTATATGTCCCATTTTTCATCAGCTTTTCGCGCAGATTAACGATCTCCAATTTGGGTGTGTTCTTGCAGATATGCTGCTGTCTATGTTTTGGAGGGAGGGAGTGATTCTAAGAAGCTTCACATTTGCATCGCGGGGTCTCGCCTAAGACATGACATATCATACTTTTGAATTTGATGATAGCTGTGAAATGGGTTATTGCTTAAGACTTAAAACTGTTCGTTTGATTGAGATTTACGTATTCTTTGACATTCCATTGCTTAAACTCTCCCCCTTCTTGTCCAGTGAATTAAAAGAAAAGAGTTCATGTCCTGCACAAGAAGTGGCAAGTTTTTATCTGATACTCCCTTAGAAGGATTGTAATTGTGACATTAGTTTGAGTCACTCCAGACATGAGAAAGAATTGAAGCTAAGGTTGGAATCAGCAATGCTTGAGCAGATCATTGCTTAAGGAGTTAATTTAACCGTGAGCTGAAATTAGTAGTAAGCCTTTCATTTTGCTTTCTTCGTTCATATTCATGAAAATGAGTTGTCAACTGAATCGGTCATACCTAACTAGATAGGTTCTTGGACAAAATATTGGGATTTCGAACATGGAAAGCTCAAGAAATCTATCAATTCTTTAACCACTATATCATGGGTTGTTCACATGGCATGTTTTTTCTAAAATTGTAACTATATATCTGTTTAAAGTTTGAAAAAAAGTATAAATCTAATTCTCAAGTTGACCACGTAATTGGCTAATTTAGTTCTATCGGTTTACGAAAGAATTGGTTTGATTTCCGTTTTCAAAAATAAGGGATTGACTTTAGCATGTTCAATTTCAAATTAGATCAAATTACTCCCAAAACTTAAATCAAGGATACACTTCCACAAAACAATGAGTCATGTTTCAATCCCATGAAACATGATTAACTCTTAAAAAGTAGATATGTATTTACCCGACACGGTGGCGTCAACCTATAGAGTTTTTTATTTTTCTAATTTCTTACCTTTTGATTTACTAGAAACAAAGGAAGAATTAGAAGCAAGTTATCAAACCGAATATTCGGATATAAAATTTGGGTTATTTTATGTTGCTTCCTATCTAAATCTATTGGCTTCTTCGTTATTTGTGATAGTTCTTTACTTAGGGGATTAGAATATCTCTATTTCTACACGATACGAGAATGACACACATTTTAAAATATCACAAATTACCAATAATATCTCATTTTGATAACTTTACCGGACCGAGTTATTTATTAAATGTTCCCATGCCGAAAGTTTAAAATCCACATCATTTCGCAATTGACTCCACGGCCCCAGTGCGGGGCCCACGTGGACTGCATGGATTCGCGCTTTTCAAACTTCGAATTGATCTTGAAATTTAGATCAAGCGACCAGCGTGGATTATTAAATCAATCGCACATCGCTTTCTGTCCAATCAGGACCCGCCAGCCGTCACCCACGCCACCCCTCGGTAGGGTCCACGGGGTCTAATCAACGCGAGAGCGTACGGGAGCGCAGCCCCTCCGCCCGTTCAAAAATCAAAAGGAGCCCCGAGCGTTTCGCGGACCGTTCGAAAAACGACGCCGTTTTCAACCTGGGAAACCACCACCAAGCGGAGAGCGCCAAAACCGATATAAAAATCGAAGAAGAAGAAACGAAACCGCACAGAGCAAAAAGACCAGAGCCACCACCGCCCTCTCCGAAAGCTTTCGAATTCCTCCGATGGAGATCAAGTCGGGGGCGCTGGGCTCCTGCTCCAAGGACCACCAGCGGATCTATCAGGAGTGGTTCCACTTCGCCGATTCAGGTCCGCGTTTCGATCCGCGATTTTCGCCACTGCCGATTGTTATTCTTTGTTCGGTGATGATGTGTGGTGGGATTGCGGTTTTTTCTTCTTCTTTTTTTTGAAATGGTTGTGGTGGTTGTTTTGTAGATGGAGACGGGCGGATCACTGGAAATGCCGCCACGAAGTTCTTCGCCATGTCGAAGCTTTCGCGACAGGAGCTCAAGCAGGTTTTTACGTCTGTTTATTGTTAAGACTGTATAGAAATGAGAGTTGTTCTATCCGTCCGATGATAAACTAAATGAAAGTGGGCTTTTTTAGCGGTGTTTTTGACTCGCTTATGATTCGATTTAGGGGATTTGTTGTAGTTTATTATAGGGGATTGGCCAAAGATAGGATTGAATTAGCAAGTAGGGGCCTGATAAACTGATGGTTGAAGTTTCGGGGCCGATTGTGTTCTGCAAGTTTGTATCTTTGAGCTCACTTTTGAAAACCTCCATCATGATTTTCCCTAGTTGAGTTCTGCTTGAATCGGAGTTCATGGCAACTCGCGCAATAAAGTAATGTCTAGGCATGACTTGATTTTATTTGGTTCCAGACTATGGTTTTTTGCAGAAGTTCTCGACAATTTTGAAATGTGGATTGTTTTTGTATAATTGGGAGCCTGTTGTTGCCTAAACCTAAACTTCTCGGTTGTTTGGCCCCCTGCAGGTTTGGGCCATTGCAGATTCCAAACGTCAAGGGTTCCTCAGCCTACATGAATTTATCATCGCTATGCAGGTTTCACCCTGTCGCATTCATTTCTGGTGTGTGTCGTTTTTGATAACTTGTTGGATTCAATTTCTCTTCTAACAAGTTGAAGTGAACAGCTGATTTCTCTGGCTCAAGAAGGGTTGAATTGACCCCTGGCAGCCTTAAGTTTGAAGGCAAGTTGCTCATATCTTCTACTTCCAGACACATTGCTTTTACTTTTTGAAGTTTCTTATTTTCTACTCGAATTAACTGCGAGAAATGGAGGTTTGCTAATAACATAAGAATTGAAGACCGCCTGGATCTGATATGGACCACTACTAATTCTATCTCTTCCTATATTTTCGACCAGAATGACAATCTGGAAAGGGATAAAAATTGCCACATACTTCGATTATTGTCCCTCTTGGTGTAGTGCTCTAAATGTGTGCACCAATGTTTGCATCAGTTACCTCAACAATAGGCAAAATTTATCCATGAATAGCGAAACAATCTATATCTTCTGGTGAATTACAATTTCAGGTTTTTTTTTTTCTTATACAAGAATTGCGGTTTTGATTTGCGTACAATTTAATTATGCTTTCGAATGTATAATTTTCTTCTGCTTGGGTGTCATTCATGATGAGAGAATAGAAAGTTCTTCATTGTGTACCATTTGAAGGGCAGTGCCACTGCATGTTCTTGTAATGTTAGAGTTTTTAAGTTTGAGGAGTAGTCTTTCTCCATTCTAATAGAAGTTTCTATAGAACGTGGATGGCATGCCACATCGTGTTATTTTCACTATTTAAGCTCTGCTGATACATCTGCTAATTGGTTTATGGATGTATGTGCTGTTGACAGCTGATGTGGAGAAGATTGATCCTCCCATGATGGAAGGGTTGGATGCCCTGGTTGCTGTAAGTGAATTTCTTCACGTAGCTCTCGCTATGGCCTGCTCTTTGAGATTAGATATGTTTATAGCTTGAGTGCTTATTTTTGCCTCTTTCCTTTTTATTAGAAAAGCAAGAACTCAACAATTGTTGTCAATCCTGAAACAAATGGTGAGAAACTGTACTGGATTACTACTTTGGAAGTACTCATTTGTGAGCTCTGTTAAATATTACTTCTTACAACGCAGGAAGTGCTCCCCCGTGCCACCACCATCATCTCAATGGTTTGCTTCGAAATCTGGGAGGAAGGTGAGCTCTGAGTATTTGTCATTTGTACAAGGAATTACTTTCTCAGTCGTTTGTTGTTTTTGTGCCTTTTTACGTTCTCAGGAGATGGTATTTTCTATTTCTTATTGTGATATGGCAATTTTTATACTACATGTAGGTCATCTCATAGTTTTTCGTTTTTCTCAGGCACAGGCACCTCAATATTCGGTTACATCTATTGTTGATGGCCTCAAGAAATTGTATATAGAAAAGCTGAAGCCTCTTGAAGTTGCTTATCGTTTTAATGATTTTGTGTCCCCTTTGTTGGTGAGTGAAATTAAGGAGATTCAATTCATATACTGTTTAATTTTTTATTTTTGGATCGGCAACTATAATATGGATAGTTTGTTCTGTTCTACTTGTGCTGTCTAGTTTTTACTTTTGGTGTGAATCATGTGAAGAGTAATCAGTTACATGATGTGTTTGCAGACAAATAGTGATTTTGATGCTAAACCCATGGTGATGCTCCTTGGTCAGTATTCTACGGGCAAAACTACTTTCATAAAGCATTTGCTAAGGTGTGACTACCCAGGTTAGTCAATTTAACGATGTATTCTTGTTGTCTTTGCATGCAAATATAAGAAATTACTGAAAGAGTGCTCCTTGCCTTGGTCTGTTTTTGCTTGACAGGAGCTCATATTGGACCTGAGCCTACAACTGATAGATTTGTTGTTGTCATGGTATGTTGAGTTTTCTTTCCGACCTTCAGTCTAGTCTGATAAGTGTGACCAAGAGACTGTTACGGTCTTTGAGCGAGAAGTCATTCTAAATATAACTAGAGAACTTCTTGGTTGGCAGTTAGTTAAGTCTCTCAATTATTTATTGTAGTAGTGACCTAATTCACCTTGTTAAGTTAAACAGGTGATGATTGATAAATATTTTCTCTAATGGATTCTGGATCAGTTATTTTCTGCATTGGACAGTCATAAGGATTTTAGTATTCAGTATCGTTGGCTAGCCATTTGCCATTTGGATTTAGTCAGTATTGTGACTAACTGCTGCAATTGACTTGCATTAACTATTTTTACATAGATATTTCATGATTGTCATCTTTTCTGTCTGAGCTTAATTTACTTTAAACTCAGTCTGGACCGGATGAGAGGAGTATCCCGGGGAACACAATTGCCGTCCATGCAGACATGCCCTTCAACGGCCTGACGAAATTTGGAGGAGCATTTTTGTCAAAATTTGAGTGTTCCCAGATGCCACATCCTGTGAGTTGCTGACTTGCTTCTGTTGATTCAAATTTTAATTAACTGTTTTTAAACTGGTTTTGGAGAAATTTATAGTTTTTGTTCTTGTACTTTCACATGTTTCTTAATCAAGTCCCTTCCCTTTTAATTTTTCTAATTAAGTCATTCTATTTGCAAATATGATCTAATTATGTTTGTGACACCATATCCGGTCAAATCCACTTAGTAACCGTCAACAATTTCCTAGGGTGATGTGGACAACATTATGCTGATGTGGATGCTACAGTCGAAAATAGAAAGAGAGCAACAAAACTCTTCTTCCACTCATAATCTCTTTCTTTCAACATGTTCTTGGGTCTTGATCTTTCAAAATATTGTCAACATCACACTAGGGCGTCTTGACGGCCACATCAGCCTGATTTTGCCAGATTTGGTTTTGAAGGGACTTGATGAGGCAATTTGTGCTAATAGAAATACTTAATTAGAAAGTTTAAAATGTAATTTCTAGATTTAAAAAAGCATAAAAGGCTCTCTTCTCTAACAATTGACATCAATATTTACATGATGTGGCTGCAGCTGCTGGATCAAATTACTTTTGTGGATACTCCTGGTGTTCTATCCGGAGAAAAACAAAGAACCCAACGAAGCTATGATTTTACTGGTGTCATATCATGGTTTGCAGCCAAGTGTGATTTGATTCTTCTTCTGTTTGATCCTCATAAACTTGATATTAGCGATGAGTTCAAGCGTGTTATCGCATCTCTACGCGGTAATGATGACAAGATACGTGTTGTTCTTAATAAAGCAGACCAAGTCGATACGCAACAAGTAAGCTGTCTGGGTCATATAGTTTGTCTCTGCTCCTGCAATTCAGGCGTATTCTTTATGGGAGAATCAACTAACCTGTTTGTGCTATTTACAGCTGATGAGAGTCTATGGAGCACTAATGTGGTCACTTGGAAAAGTGTTGAACACTCCTGAAGTTGCACGCGTTTATATCGGGTATAATTTTAGTATGATAAATTATTCCTCGAAAACATTGTTTGAAAACCGAGTTGTTCTTTGATTTTTCTTAGCACATGCTCTCTCCCTGTAACATGTGATCCTGTTCACTTATAACTTTCATTTATCAAAACCTCTGTGCTGAGCAATATTTTCAAATCACAGGTCTTTCAATGACAAGCCTGTTAACGATGGCATTGTGGGCCCCATAGGGCGTGATCTCTTCGAAAAAGAACAGGATGACCTTCTTGCAGACTTGATTGACATTCCTAAGAAGGCTTGTGACCGTCGGGTACAATCTGATTTCTACAATTTATCTTGTGTGTATTAAAGTACCAATGACTTTAAGGAATTATACTCTGATTGTGAATCATCTTTGCTACATCCGTTTGTTGCAGATCAACGAATTTGTGAAGCGTGCTAGGGCTGCTAAGATTCATGCTTACATCATTAGTCATCTTAAGAAGGAGATGCCTGCCATGATGGGCAAGGCAAAGGCTCAGCAACGATTAATTGATAATCTTGAAGATGAATTTGCCAAGGTCCCTTCTCTCTCCTCTCTCCTCTCTCTCTCTCTCTTCCTTTTGTTGATGTCACGTTACTTGATGAATATGTTGCTTTGAAATAGGTCCAAAGGGATTACCATCTACCGGCAGGCGATTTTCCCAGTGTCGATCATTTCAGGGAGGTCTTGAGTGGCTACAACATCGATAAATTCGAAAAGCTGAAGCCTAAGATGATACAAGCCGTTGATGACATGCTCGGCTACGAGATCCCTGAGCTTCTGAAGAATTTCAGAAATCCTTATGAATGAATCTTCCAGGGGTTGTGCCTTCTTTGTGGAGGCAATGTCTTTTTGCTACATGATATCTTATCTGAAAAACCAACTTTGTGTATAACATTTTTGACGTCCGATGCTCCATCATATCCTCAGATGGGGCAATCAGGTTTATTATGCATGCATGTCGAGTTTCGATTTCTATTTCCAGCTTTTGTCTACACCAAAAGAGACAAAGCAGGTGGCAATTGGCAAAATGAGTTAAAATTCTTCCTCCTTAGCTCCAATTACGCGAATCCTAGTGTGATAGAGGTCACCTTTACTTGTCTTGGATAGTCATCTAGATCATGTATCAAAAGTTCTTGGATGCATAAATATCAATTTTAGTAAAAGGAATGCTCCAAGTAGTGTAAAGAGATTTTGTGAAAATTCTGTGGTTTCATCTAAAAGTAGATTGAAGTAGCCAATGTGGATACGAGGAAAGTAAATTTTTCTTCTTTTTCTTTTTCCCCGTTTTATGGTGCATTATCACTGCAATAGATCGCTACAGAGAAGGAAGAGCCAGGACATTTCGACCGCACCTTGGCTACACAATACGGCAAAAGAGCGAAGAGGAATTGAGGGGAAGTTCCAAATAGTTGCTTGACGTAGGTCCGTTTTAGCATTGTACTCCCGAACTTGGGTTTAGCTCAAATGGCCCCCTGAATTTGACTAGTGCTTATTGGCGGTGAAAACATGACCGGCCGTCCGGCGTACCTGAGCATCTCACGCGTTAATTTCAAGACTATTTTCGTCCAAATTTCATAAATTGCAAAGTACCGATGAGGGGTCCGACATTCCTCGTTGGTCTTAGGCAACGTTCTCCGCTGCCAACGCTGCAAAGCTTTCACATAGACGAAGAAATTAATCATGGATTTGGCTATTGAAGTTGCAACTTCAGTGGTGGGATAATAGACGCGGTGAAGCAACTTGAGACCAATCTTTCATTGGATTCTCCATTTTGTTGGCTATAGTACACGCGCCACTGAATATGGACTCTTTTCTCATGTTCAGAAGCAATTGACACTTGAAATATCAATAGGGACCGATAATTACACATTCAAACGACAGCAAAAAAAAAAACGAAAGAACTGAAGAAATAGTTAAAACAATTCATCTTCATCCTAGAATTTATTATATCTGAAGAGAAACAAACGCTTTCTTCGTTCCTCAAAAGAAGCCTCTGCAACTTATGTACATAAAATCAACCAAATTCAGAAATCTGCAGCTTAATAATACACTTTTTGGCCTAAGTCCCGCGGAAAGGAATACATATACTCTGTTCCCTAGAGGGTCTTCATCTCAACCTGCACATCATCGTTCATTCTCGAGTCTCAACTATTCCTGTCGTACTTCATCGATTATCGGCTCTCTGGATGCAAACATTTCCTCGCCCCTTTAAAGAACACTCGCAAAACAGCGAAAATTTTAACAGAACCGTTGATCCTCTATCATTGATGTATACGTGAGAGAGCACGTCAAGAATAATATAACAAGATGAAACCTATGGTATTTTCATGTTCACTCGTCCACACGTCACAATGAGGCCTGCCACTTAGGTCGGAAGGAGCCATTGGAACCATTGGTAGCCCGTTGATATGGGCTCCAGCGCTGGAACAATCATGAGTATGGCACGCCCCCGCGCCACATACCGTTCTTCCTTCTATCATATATCTTGATGCCAAAAACAGACATGAAAGGAAAATCTTAGAGACCGAAGGATTTTCAGGAGCAAATTATTACTCATTAGATTTCCTTTTAAAAGAAAAAGATGAAAGATGATATAGATAAAATATAGCCCATGGAATACCCTTCTTTGAGGCGCATAACCGATCATCCAGCGCAGGAAGCTTGGAGACAAATCTCTCTTTTCCTTGGTCACATCCACAGCTGTGGTGAGTTTGACAAATGGAGCAACCTTCAACCCCATAGCCGGCTATAGCTAGTGCTCTTAATCCAGACTTCTAATATGTAGATTCAGCCATGTACATCTGTTCGGCAAATGCAACATTGTTATCTTTGTATCAATGTGAAAAAAAAGGCCAAGTCGAGTTCCTAGTTCATGGAGTGCTAGACTAGAGAACACTACTTGCCATATCTCGAGGAACCATATAAAATTGAGACTAAAAGACAAATATGTGCAGCAGTTAATAAGAAAATGTGGTATTGAAAACAGAGCAGCTTCCAGCAAGGATTATGTTCATCCAACTTTAGAGTCAAGAGCATCCATGCATCAGGTCAGGTCATGACAATTTATTACCTCTGAATGTCTACATCCCCATGAGAAGCGACGGTGTTTAGGTTTGCAGATTTTCCATCCTGTCCTTTATGTCTGTACAATTCTGTCAAGATGTACACACATCTTTGCACCTTCTTATAAGATGATTCCAAAGGAATGCTGCCGTGGCGACAATTTACTAGAGATAGAATGTTATGAAGCACTCTCCAAAACAAGAACACATGAGCAGTCACATGGGAAAGAGACTTGTATCAACCCAGGATAATTTGACAGAGCAAGTATGGCATCACACCACCGCCTTCGCAACCTAAAACTCACACTCGCCTCCTTGCTTAGGCTCGTCACTGCCGAACCCACCGGCTGCTCCAGCTGGCTCGCCCTGAGCTGAGCAGGGTCAACACCATTGGTCCGAAGATGATCAGCCCCATCGGAGTTAAGGGTGTCATGGGACCCGAGGTCCTATTGACTAGGCCGGAAATGGAGCTAGACTTCGGTACCAACCTAGAGTTCGTGTTGGAATGTAATATGCGGAAACGACAAAATCTTGCAATTTACGTCAATGCGAAATCATCAAAGAAATAAAGATATCGGATTTACGTGGTTTGGTCCGAGTATCAGTGCCTACGTTCATGGGGAGAGCCAGCAGCAAATAATCTATTATAATTGGAGAATCATAGTTTACAATCACTCATATACTGAGTGTTTCCCATGCCTAAACTTAATCTCAAACACAAAGTATTTACAAATAAATAATATAAACTCATAGCACAAAACTTTCTAGCGCTCAAGCCCTGTTCGTACGTCTAAGAAGAAACTTAGGGCGCGCATGCTTTTATTTCTGTTCATTTTCTGTTCCCGGGAACAGAAATAAAAAAAAGTGTTTCTGTTCCGGGGAATAATTTTTGAATAAAAAAATACGTTTGGTAAACTTGTTCCGGAAATAAAAATGAACGTAAAACACGTTTGGTAAATTTTATTCTTTTTTGTTTCTTTTAATTTTTTAATATTTGCCGGGGCGGCGAGGTCGCCGACCTCGACAGCGCCGCCGGCCCTCGACGGCTAGTCGCCGGCCATGGCCGAGGCCGCCGCGATTGGCGAAAGAAAAAGAAGAAAAAGAAGAAGAAAAGAAGAAGAAACGTTTCTTCAAAATTGTTTTGAAACAAGAAGTAAGTTTTTTGTTTTTTTTTTTTTTTTCTTTTTGTGTCTGAACAAAAGAAAAAAAAATGTAAACGCAACTAACGCGTTTATTTTTTTTTTCGTTAACAAAACAAAAAGTGTTCCAGAAACACTTTTTAACGTTTCCATGCAGCCCCTTAGCACCTTTGTCTTTTGTGCACATGGTGGCTTCCTAGCATGCAGCTTCTATCGCTTCGTAGGGCACCTTCTTTTTCTTTTGACGTGCAGCACTCTTCAAACTTTTTTTCGACTCTCTTGAAAGAAAGAATCCACGTTAGGTTTCATATGTGTGCCCAATAGAGTCAACATATTTGACCTGGGCCTACCAACTTTACTAGGCTTTTGTAGGCAAAAGAAAGAAATCCTTGCTTTTCCTTTACGCGAATTCTATCGAAGAAATATAACTTCTACTCTTGAATAAAGATAAATAAATATAATAAAATATGTGGGCCCCTTTTTATCTTGTAGCTACACATGATATCTTCCTTACTTATTTTGTACATCCAAAAGAAAGTCTAAGAAGAAATTACTTCTTCATCCAATTTGTAATTCATTTGGGAAATCTTTCTCAACAAATTCAATTAACAAATTGTTATCTGAATTCAAACTCGAAATATTAACTTAATAATTTTCCATCTTGGCTCGATGTTTGAAGTCAAGTTATAGTATTTCTAACTTTAGACATCAATTTAACAATTTTCCACATGTTGCTCTCCTAGCACGTTGACGGACGTTCACTCTCCATAGACGCCAATAGAACTTAAGCAGAGCTTGAGTTTCGCTAAAAAAAATAGATTTAATCATCATGTCCGCCGGGTTTTATGTTGTAGCAATTTTTTTTGACAATAACATTACCTTTAACTAAGACATCTCAGATGAAAGGTACCTAATGTTGATATGCTTTGTTTGCTTGTGATAGACTGTATTATACGCCAAATATATCGTATCTTGGTTTATCACAATGTATATCCACACTTTTCTATTCTAACCCAAAGTCCAAAAGCAAATTTCGTAACCGTATCACCTCTTTCGCTACAAAGGTTAGCGTCATGTACTCCACCTCAATCGAAGACAATGCAACATAATCTTGTAAGGATGCTTTCCAACTAATTGCATCACCTGCTAGTGTAAACACATACCCCGTTAAAGACTTGCAATCATCCAAGTCACCGGCGTGATCTGAATATGCAAAACCAGTGGTCTCCTTGTTATTACTATTCCCTCGATACGCTATATCATTGTCCTTTTTAAATACCTAAGATCCATTTCACAGCTTCCCAATGTGCTTTACTAGGACGCTTCGTGTAGTGACTAACCACATTTACAGCTTGTGAAATTTTAGGCCTAGTGTATACCATAACATACATAATATTACCTACGGTACTAGAATAAGGAACACGAAACATATGTTCCTCCTCCTCCTCCTCCTTAGTCTGCGGTGATCATTTATTTAAAAGTTCAAAGTGCTTCGCTAAAGGTGTATTTATAGATTTTGCTAACTGCATATTAAAACATGTTACAATATTTTCAATATATTTCTTCTGAGATAGACATAAAACTCATGTAGCCTTGTCACGCAAAATCTCCATATCCAATATTTTCTTTGTAGCACCTAAACCTTTCATTTTAAATTCAGCATTTAATTGCCTCTTCAACACATCAATATCAAACATATTTTTAGCTACTATCAGCATATCATCAATATAGAGTAATAGATAAATCAAAATATTATTATTTAATCTCCTAAAGTTAACACGGTTATCCATCTGACTTTTTGAGTAAGAAAGTATTAAAACGCTTGTACCACTGCCTAAGAGACTGTTTCAACCCATACAAAGATTTTTTTAACAAGCAAATGTGATATTTCTTACTCGGAATAATAAATCCCTTTGGCTGCCTCATGTAAATCCGCTCCTCCAACTCACCATGAAGAAACACAATTTTTACACCTAATTGTTCTAACTCGAGATCCTACAAAGCAACTAAGGTAAGTAAAACACGAATAGAAGTATGTCTTACCATGAGAAAGAACATCTCATTGTAGTCAATGTCCTTACACTGTGTATACCCTTTCACCATAAGTCTCGCCTTATACCTCTTTGTCTCGACACCGAGAATGTCTTCTTTCCATTTAATGACCCATTTACTTTCAACAATCTCTTTGATACTTTGACCAGCTCCCATGTCTGATTCTAATGGAGTGATTCTATCTCTTTACTCATAACCTCTAGCCATTGCTTCAGAGTAAGACAAAGGCTTATCAGTCTCCACCTCATCACCTACAGTTAATTCATAAGCAATATCCGTATCACCATAATGTACCAGTGATTTAATTTGTCTTCTCTGTCTATCTGCGGCTATAGTATGCTGTGGTTGTATTGATCGTCCACTATCACTAACTTCGGGAACTACGGCCTCATCAGCAGTCTCAACTTCTATTACTTTCAAGATCTCCAGTGTCTCCACTTGAAGCTCCACCTCACTAATGACACTATGATCTGTGTATTCTACTGGTCGTGTCTTAGAACTCTTCTATTAAAGCATTGCAATCTTGTCAAATATTACGTCTCTGTTGATTAGAAAATTGGATGATCTAGGATCGGTGTACCCCTTTTATCCCATGTACATAACCCAAAAATATATACTTCTTCACCCTCGGCTCAAGTTTAACATCACTCGCATGAGCATACGTAGGATATCCAAATATACGTAATCCGGAGTAATCAACAGGTTTTTCCGACCATACTTCCTCAGGAGTTTTCCACTCGATAGTATATGATGGAGATTGATTAACCAGGTAACATATTATGTTCACTATTTTGACCCAAAAATCCTTGCCAAGTCTTGTATGCAAAAGCATAGATCGAGCTCGCTTAAGCAAAGTCCTGTTCTTTCGTTTCATAACGCCATTCTGTTATGGTGTCCTATGTACTGTACAATGTCTCATAATCATTTCTTTCTCGCAGAACTTGGTAAAATCTTTACCACAAGAACTCCATGCCATTATCGATTCTCAAGCACTTGATTTGTTTATCTAACTGCTTTTCAATTAATGCCTTCAATTTCTTAAACCGATCAAACACATTATATTTGTTCTTTAGAAACTACACCTATACCTTCCTTTAATAGTTGACGATAAATGTCAGCATATATTGGGCACTTCTTTTGAAGGAACAAAAGACGGGCTCCAAACGTCTGAATGAATGTATTTAACTAGTTGCTTGGTCGAATGAATAGCTGTAGTAAACTTGATTTGGTGTTGCTTCCCAAAGATGCAGTGCTCACATAAGTTCAACTTCCCCGTCTTATGACCTTTTAACAACCCTCTTTCAGTCAGCATTGTCATACCTGCCTTACTCATATGCCCTAAACGCATATACCATAACTGAGTCAAGTTAGAGTCTGACTTACCTGATGAAACTATAGTGGCTTTCGTGTCACGGTCTCTTCCAATAGATGATAGAAAGTATTCACTTTCTTCCCCTTAATTACTATCATGGCACATCAAGAGATCTTTAATACTCCACTTTCAACAGTGTACCTACATCCAATGTCATCAAGTGTCCCCAAAGAAATAAGATTTTTCTTGAGTTCTGGTATATGTCTCACATCTGTTAATGTGTGCACTATCCCATCATGCATCTAAATCCGAATTATCCCTATCCCTATAGCCTTGTAAGCTATATTATTTCCCAAAAAAATGCTACCACCATATGATAAGAACAGCCGAAATCCAACACTCATTCGTCTCCTAACGAACTAGTAACATAAAATAACTTTTGCATCACTAGTGCTCCCCTTGGGAATGTTTGTCACACTGCCTGTGGCATTGTGTCTATTACTTTTATTTCTTTGCTTCGGACAATCTCTCCTAATGTGCCCCTCCTCGTGACACTCACAGCACTTCACGTGTCTTTTGGACTTTCTTTGGTGTGATTTCGATATGTTTTTATCTCTACTACCGTTAAGTTCACAAAGTTGTTCTCTACGCCAAATCGTTAGTGCTTGCACTGCTCCTTGCGCCAGATCGTTATATCGTAACTTTTTCTACTACTCCTTAGAGAACAAGGCAGATTTTACCTCTTCCGAGGTAATCGCAGTACGCTCCTGCAACAGTGAATTAGTAAAATGCTCTCATAATTCTGGTAAATAAGCTAACAACATCATCCATGTTTTTCATCATCAAATATCTTATCTATATTCTTCAAATCCATCATGAGTTTATTGAATTCATCCAGGTGGGTTCTGATAGACGTATAATCTAAATTGAAACATTCTCTTCAACATGTACAGGAAATTGTTCAAACATTTTTTTTATATAAAGTGCTTGAAATTTTACCCATAATGTTGCGGCATTCTTCTCCTCGGCCATCTCTATTAAAACTTCATTTGACAAGTTCAACATGATTATGTTCTTTGCTCTTTCCATTAGTTCTACCATCTCAGAGGCTTTTATTATAAGCGGCAACTCATCTTCACCATTTAGTTCCTTGACCAAACCCTATGTTTTTAGTAAAAGCCGCATCTTGATGCTCCATAACCCAAAATTGTTCCTCATGTTAAACTTCTCAATTTCAAACTTTGCCTCAAACGTAATTGTAATAATATAATTTCCAAATAATAATTAGACAAGTAAAAACCCCAAATCACAATCAAGAAATCCGATCCCAAACTTTGATATCAAATGTGGGAATATAATATGCAAAAACGATAGAATCTTGTAATTTACATTAATGTGAAATCACCAGAGAAATAAACGATAAATAATCAAGACACCATATATTTACATAATTCGGTTTGAGTATCGTTATCTATGTCTACAAGGAGAGCCAGCAACAAATAATCCATTATAATAAGAGGAGCAAATGTTACAATCGCTCACACGTTTGAGTGTTTCGCACACGCTTGTGTGCCCAATAAAGTCAACATATTTGACCTGGGTCCATCAACTTTAAACTTCAACATGGACTAGGCTTTTGCAGGCAAAATAAAGAATTCCTCGCTTTTCCTTTACGTAGATTCCGTTAGAGATAGAGACCTTCTACTCTTGAATAAAGATAAATAAATATAGTAAAATATGTTAGCCCCTTTTTTTCTTGAAGCTGCACATGATATCATCCTTACTTATTTTATACATCCCAAAGAAAGTCCAAGAAGAAATTGCTTCTTCATCCAATTTGTAATCCGCTTGAGAAATATTTCTCAACAAATTCAGTTAATAAATCATTATCCGAATTCCAACTCGAGACATCAATTTAACAGTTCAGGCTAGATCGGATCAATCTGCTGTTCCGCTGAGAGGAGGAGAGAGTGGTGGATTGCTTGAGGGAGGGAGAGCCCTCCCTAAATCCTGGAATCTCGAACATCTTGCCAAGGTTGCCGGACTTCTTGACATTGTTGCTGCTGGGTGGCACGGTGACGCCATTGTGGGCGGCCGCTCCTTGAGCTGCTCAGGACCAAAGAAACACTAAGGGTGCGTTTGTTTGTATTTCGGTTTAAAAATTGTTCTAGGGAACAAAAATAGAAAAAACTCTTTCTGTTCCGGGGAACAATTTTTGAACATAAGAACGTGTTTGGTAAATTTGTTCCAGAAATAGAAAAAGAACAGAAACACGTTTGGTAAACTTGTATAATTTTTTTTATTTCTTTTACTTTTTAAATATTTTTATTTTATTTTTCCTATTTTCTTTCTTATTTTTTCTTTTTTCTTCCTTTTGGCCGGTTGCCGGCCTTGGCCATGGCCGGCGGCTCCGCCCATCCACGGCGAGGCTCGGCCTCGCCGGGCCACCGCCGGGTGACACCGACTCGGGCGGTGGCCCGTTGACGCCAAGCCTCGCCGGTGGCCGGGCAAGCTCCACCTTGCCGGATTTGGGCGAGCTCGAGGCGAGGCCGAGCCTCGCCGGGGGCCGGCGAGGTCGCCGGCTCTCGACGACGTCACCGACCCTCGACGGTTGGTCGTCGGCCATGCTCGAGGCTGGCGACCGGCCAAAGAAAAAAAGAAGAAAAAAAGAGAAGAAAAGAAAGGAGAGAGAAAATTTGTTCTTAAAAATTGTTCCGGAAATAAGTTTTTCTTGTTTTGCATTTTCCAAATTTGTTCTCGGAAACAAAAAAATGGATTTGGAATAAAAACGCAAACAAACGCGTTTTTTTTTTTTTTTGTTCCTCGGAACAAAAAAACACAAAATGTGTTCGTAAATAGAAATAAGAAATGCAAACAAACAGGCCCTAAGAAGCGAAGCACAGAAATTGGAAGGCTTGAGACGATGTTCCAAGGCACCCCTTAAAAAGAAAAGGTTGAACTCTAAGTATAAATGCCTGATCGACCAAAAAAGTATAAACGCCTGTACTATGCACTCTGCAAATCCAAAGAAGTTGATCAGACCGTATGAGCGACAGAGAATTTGTTCTTCCGTTTGCGTTGGTCCCAAGCATCGCAAAGAGCATGCCAACCCTCGACGACTTTGATGATGATAATCAAATACATTCGATAAAAGAATCAATTCTTTTGGTCTTAAAATCAGCTGAGCCACTAAATTCTCTCTCCTCTCTCGCACGAACTCTAAAAGTTCCAGTCTAAGTGCTCGGGTTCAATGCCGACTATGCTGAGTCCCATGGCGTTAATCGTGATCGGCATGCTGGCTATGCTGAGTCCCATGGCATCAATCGTGATCGGCATTGTTGCAGTTCTTGCCGAGGCTCACCGCCGAACCAGAAGGATAGGATCAAAGATATCCGAGCTTCTTTCAGTCTGTCGGCCACCTCCGCCCGCACCTGAACAGCCCCTCCGCGGTCTCACTTCTGCCCTTAAGGACACGCGTGAGCTTCTTCCGTTGTGTTAAGCTTCTTGTCCTCTACTCTAGTTAACTTCGAGAAATGAGACCACTTGGATCGTAAGTGGATCACCAATGATCCAATCTCTTCCTATAATTTTTTACCAGAATTACTATTTGGGATGCGATATAAATTACCTCATGCCATCTTGGTGCAGTGCTTTTAGTGCGTGCACCTGTGTTTGCCTCAATTACCTCGATAGTAGGCAAAATTCCTTGATATGTAGTGAAACAATCTTTTTCTCCTGATACAAGAATTAAACTTTCAGGTTATTTTGCAATTTGATCATGCTTACGAGTGTCTGATTTTCTGCTGCTTGTATATCGGGGGTGTTTGGTTCAACTTTCCTTCAACGCCATTTCAAAAGCCTTGGGAAAATATTTGGTATTTGGTTTACACTTTTGAGTTTGCATTTCCCAAATGCTAGCATTCGGAATGCTAGTTTAGGGTTTAATGAATTATTTTCTTTTCAATATTGCCCTTACCGATAATTGTTTTTTTCCATTTTGCCCTCCAAAACACTGTTCATCTTCTTCCTTGGACTTCTGCTCGGTCAAGCTTCGCGGTGGTGGGCGGCTCTCTTCCTTGGACTTCTGTGGACTTGCTGCTCGGCCAAGCTTCGCGGTGGTCGGCGCTCAGCCGTGAGTGGCCAGATCTGGCCGCTGGAAAGCCTCGCCTAAGGTCACGCGACCTTAGGCGAGGTGGCCTGAGGTCGGGCGACCTCAGGCGTCGCCTGAGTCGAGCGACCCAGGCGACGCCGCCTGAGGCCGCGCGCTTGAGGCCTCGCGATCTCAGGCAACACCCTGGGTCGCTCGACCTCAGGCGCGACCCAGGCGGCGTTGCCTGAGGCCGCGCGACCTCAGGCGGCGTCGCCTGGGTTGTCGCCTGAGGCCAGGGTCGCCGCCTGAGGTTGCGTGGCCTCAAGCGGCTGGGTTGCGCAACACCTGAGGTCGACGCCTCCCTCCCCCCCGCCGTCGCCGCCGTCGCCAGCCACCTCCTCACCACCACCAGCTGCTCCCCCACAATTTTCCCCTCACCACGCGATCTCCTCCTCCCTTTTCTTTTCCTTTTTCATTTTTCTTTTACTTTGAAATAGCTTTGCAAAACATGCACAAAAATTGGTTTCCAAACACAACTCCCTTCCCAAAATGCTCATTCTCTAAAGTTGAACCAAACGGGGCCATCATTCGAATATTCATTTGAGTATCTGGACCAAGAATTAAGTCACAAAATATTAGCAAGACTTTCTCCGTTTGAAGGGTAGTGCTGCTGCATATTCTTGTTATGCTAGAGGTTCTAACTTGAGGAGTAGTCCTTCTCCGTTCTAATAAAGTTTTCATAAAACATGGCTGACATACCACATCATGCTATTCTTGCTATTTAAGCTCTGCTGAAACATCTACTAATTGGTTTATGCATGTGTGTGCTGTCGACAGCTGATGTGGAGGGGTTCGATCTTCCTGTTATGGAAGGGTTGGATGCCCCGGTAGCAGTAAGTGAAGCTCTTTGTAACCCTTGTTACGGCCTGCTCTTGTAAACTAGATATTTCTATAGCTGGAGTTCTTATTTTTGCCTCTTTCCTTTAATTAGAAAAACAGGACCTCAACAGGCATCATCAATCCGGAAACCAATGGTGAGAAACTGTACTTGTTATTACTTTGGAGCTAACTACTTCTGAGCTCTTTCTGTTAACTGGAACTCTCACAATCACAATGCAGGAAGGGCTCCACCCGAGGCACCACCATCATCTCGATGGTTTGCTTGGAAATCTGGCAGGAAGGTCAGCTTTGAGTATTTGTCATGTTGTATTAGGAATTTAGGCCTTAAAAGGCTTCATTTGGGTCCTCGTCCAGACCTCAGGATCACCTAGATGTAAAACGCGAGGAGGGTATTAGGAATTTTACTTTCTTGGTGGTTTGTTGGTTGTGTTCCTTTTTAGTTTCTAAGGACGTGGTTTGATACTACTGGTACATCATCCAATAGATGCGCTTTTCTTTCTTCTCAGGCACAGGCAACGCAAAATATGATTACATCAATTGCTGATGGTTTGAAGAGATTGTATGTAGAGAAGCTGAAGCCTCTTGAAGTTGCATATCGTTTTGAGGATTTTGTTTCCCCTTTGTTGGTGAGTGATTGCGAAATGTTTGATTTTCTTTCGCTTTTGGAGCAACAGCTATAATTTGGGTACTTTGTTCTGTTCTATTTGTGCTGTCTAGTTTCTACTGTAGGATCATGAGAAGAGTAATCAGTTTCACGTGATTTTGCAGACAGATGGTGATTTTGATGCTAAACCCATGGTGATGCTCCTTGGTCAGTATTCTACGGGCAAAACTACTTTCATAAAGCATTTGCTGGGGTGTGAATACCCAGGTCAGTCAATTTTATGATGTATCTTGTTGTCTTTACAAGCACATATAAGAAATTACCAAGAGACTGCTCCTTGCCTTGGCCTATTTTTGCTGGACAGGAGCTCATATTGGACCGGAGCCTACAACTGATAAATTTGTTGCTGTCATGGTATGATAAGCTTTTTCTTTCCCACCTTCAGTTTGGTTTGATCGAGTGACTGAGAGACTGCTGTGGTCCTTTGAGCAAGAAATCCTTCTAAATATAACTTGAGAGCTTCTTCGTGGGAAGTCGATTGATTCTTGCAAATATTTATTGTAGTTAGGACGTCACTCTAGCTTGTTAAGTTAAACAGATATTGATTGATATATTTCTTTCTCAGATAGATTCTGGATCAGTTATTTTTGCATTGGACAGTCATAGAGCATTATCGTTGGCTAGCCATCTGCCATTTGGATTTAGTTAGTCATGTGACTAGATGCTGCAATTGAATTGGATTAACTATTTTTGCATGGATATTTCATGATTTCCATCTGCTCTGTCTGAGCTTAATTTACTCTATACTCAGTCTGGACCGGATAAGAGAAGTATTCCAGGGAACACAGCTGCTGTCCATGCAGACAAGCCTTTCAATGGCCTGATGAAATTTGGAGGAGCTTTTCTGTCAAAATTTGAGTGTGCCCAGATGCCACACCCAGTGAGTTGGTGACTTGTTTCTATTGATTCGAATATTATTTGCCGCCTTTAAATTGATTTGGAAAAATTGTACTTTCGTATCGTATTTTCACGTTTTATTTCTATCCAAGTCTTTATCCTTTCAATTTTTCTAATCAAGTTTTTTTTATTTTAATTTGCATTAATTATCTAATCAAGTTCCTCCCGCACCATATCCAGTCCACTGACAGTGTCCGTGAAGAGTGACCAAGACAGCGTCATGCTGACGTGGAAACTATCATGAAAGCTTGGGTCTTGATTTTTAAAGATACCGTTGACATCACGCTAGGGCGTTGTCTAACGCCCTTGTCGGCCTGATTTTGCCGGAATTGATCCTGGAGAGAATTGATCAGATAATTCATGCAAATAAAAAGATCTAGATTAGAAAAATTAAATGTATAAGAACTTAAAGTATAGGGACAAAAAGTAGTATTTTTCCACCGGCTTTTATAAGCAGCTCTATCAATAACTGCAAATAATCAAAATTTCCATGATGTGGTTGCAGCTGCTGGATAAAATTACTTTTGTGGATACTCCTGGTGTTCTATCTGGAGAAAAGCAAAGAACGCAACGGAGCTATGATTTTACTGGTGTCATTTCATGGTTTGCAGCCAAGTGTGATCTGATTCTCCTTCTGTTTGATCCTCATAAACTTGACATCAGTGATGAGTTCAAGCGTGTTATCACATCTCTACGTGGTCATGATAACAAGATACGTGTTGTTCTTAATAAAGCAGATCAAGTCGATTCGCAACAAGTAAGATTTCTGGGTCATATATAGTTTGTAATCCTCTCCCCTACATTGTCAAGCATCTTCTCTATGGGAGGATCAGCTAACTGCTCGTGCTATTTACAGCTGATGAGAGTTTATGGAGCACTGATGTGGTCGCTTGAAAAGTTTTGAACACTCCTGAAGTCGTACGTGTTTATATAGGGTATGTTTCTAGTATGAGAAATTAATTCTCGGAAATATTCCTGAAAAGCGAGCTGATTCTTTTTAGTTTTGAATTTTCTGTTAACACATGCTCTCTCCCTCTAACTTATGATCTTTTATACTCATTACTTTTGCTTATAGGATGCTGTTGGGTATACCTCTGTGCTGACCACTATTCCAAAATCACAGGTCCTTCAATGACAAGCCTGTCAATGAAGACATTGTGGGTCCTATAGGGCGCGATCTCTTCAAAAAAGAACAGAATGACCTTATTGCAGACGTCAGGGACATTCCTAAGAAAGCTTGTGACCGTCAAGTACGTCTTGAAAATTTCACGCTTGCAAACTAGTTTCTACAATCTTATCTTGTGCGTATTAAGAATTAGGCACTTTTTAGGGAATTATAGCTGCATTCTGGTTGTGAACCATCTTGCTGCTTCTTGCAGATCAGTGAATATGTGAAGCGTGCTTGTGCTGCTAAGGTTCATGCTTATATTATTGGTCATCTTAAGAACGAGATGCCTCTCATAATGGGAAAGGCGATGGCTCAACAACGATTAATCGATGATCTTGAAGTTGAATTTCTTAAGGTCCCTTCTCTCTCCCTTCCTTCCCAACTACCACGTCACATAACTTGATGGGTTTGTGTTTTGAAATAGGTTAAAAAGATGTACCATTTACCGGCATGTGATATTCCCAACGTCCATCAATTCAAGGAGGTCTTGAGGGGTCACAACATCGGTAATTTTGAAAGGCTGAAGCCCAAGATGATACAAGCCGTCGATGAGATGCTTCTCCATGAGATCCCTGAGCTCCTGAAGAATACCAAATATCCTTATGAGTGAATCTTCCATGGATTGTGCCTGCTTTGTTGAGGCGACGTTTTCTTGCTTCGTGGTATGTTACAAGAAAAACCTAGCGCATAACATGTTTGGCCTCTGATGCTCCACCACATCCTCAGATGGGGCTATCAGGTTTATTATAGATGCATATCAAAGTTCAGTTTAAAAGAACGTATTGGTTTCTCAGAGATCTTTGAACATAAATCTCACCACCGATTAGATTTTTGGTATTTATGTTTGTCCAATTATGTATGATAGTGCGATAGAAGTTGCCTTTGCTTGTCTTGGATGGTCGACAAGAACATGTGTCAAAAGTTTTCCACAGATTCATAAACATAAAGTTAAGAAGGGAAATTTTCCAACAACCGTAGAGAGATTTTGCGAAGAATTTGCTGCTTCATCTGACTGATTGTCACGTAAATTGAAGCAGCCGACATGGATCAATTACAAGGGAAGTCAAATATTTCCTTCTATGATGCGTTATCACTGCAATAGATCGCTCCAGAGAAGGAAGAGCAAGGACATTTCAGCCGGAATTTCGTAATGAAATATGGCAAAAGAGGGGGAGCTAAGGGAAAATTCTGATTAGTCCCACGAACAGGAAGTAGTCTCGCTTTTGTAAACCATCTCTGAACTTGAGTTTGTCTTCGAATGATCCCCTGAATTTGACTATAGCATGTGTCGCTCTGCCTCTCCGCTGCTCGGCGGCGGGAAAATGTTGGCCCCTCGCAAAGAAACTTAGGAGGGAGGGAGAGAGCAGCGAGCTCGAAAGAGGTGGTGGCACATTCGCCTGAGCCCGGCAAGGAATGCTGGACCCCTGCCAGTCTCCGGGTAGTGTCATCCCTGAGCCTCCCCCTCTGCTGAGACGAACTCAAATTAAAAAACGAGCCCACTTCAATTTACAAGTGACTGCTTCTTAATAGTTACTGACTTCAAATTCAAACTGCTTCTGGAAACTTTGGAACCGCGTCAATAACCGCCTTGCATTATCCTTTGCATTGTCGGTACCGATTTTTGGAATTGTCTCTATTTTTTATCTTCTTGCTCTCGAGCGGTTACTATTCCCGAAAACCCAAGCCTTATTAACTAAGACTAACCTAGTAACCTAGAATACCCCCCTAGATGAAGTGGGACTGAATATATGTGCTTAACCTCGCCCGCTTTTGGGTCAATGCCGCCTATCAGCACAACCTCCCCTGCCTTCCCGGCCACGCTGCGCACCCTTAGGGTCTGGGTTGTCACACAAAAAAATTGCATTTTTCCATAGGTTGTAAAGGCAACTCTGTCAAAAACTGCAACAAACAACAAATTTTCATGATGTGGTTGCACTTGTTGGATCAACTTACTTTTGTGCATACTCCTAGTGATCTATCCGGAGAAAAGCAACCATTTTACCGGTGTCTATCATGGTTTGCAGCCAAGTGCGATATGATTCTCCTTCTGTTTGATCCTTATGAACTTGAGTTTGTACAGTTTTACTAGGCCTTTAAGGATTTGTTACTGCATACAGATTGTAAAATGTCTTGCGGTTTCTTGCAGATTAATGAATATGTGAAAGCGTGCTAGGGCTGGTAAGGTTCATGCTTATATTATTACTCATCTTAAGAAGGAGATCTACCATAATGGGCAAGGTGAAGGCTCAATGACCGTTAATTAATAATCTTGAATTTGAATTTACTAAGATATCTTCTCTCTCTTCCCATGATTGGAATGAAATTCGGAATGGGTACACTTGACGATATGAATCATTTGAAAAATAAGCGTATTCGTTCTGTAGCGGATCTCTTACAAGATCAATTCGGATTGGCTATGGTTCATTGGTCACATTACTTACTGAATTTGTGTTTTGAAATAGGTTCAAAGGATTACCATCTAACGGTGGTTGATTTTCCCAGCATCCAACAGTTCAAGGGGGTCTTTAGTGGTCACATCATCGATAATTTTGAAAGGCTAGAGCCCAAGATGATATGAGCTGTCCATGACATGCTTGTGTTATGGGCCAATTGATCTAGTGTTCTCTAATCCATGTAACCTTAGAAATTTCTTCCAAGTTAGTATTTTTCACCATATTCACAAGGATCTTTAGAAGAAAACTCTTAAAGAGAGAATCTATGAATTCATATTTACTTATCCCCTAATCACATTTGGAAATCTCTCTTTAATTTAATGGTGAAGTTTCTATCTCCCAATTTACTAACTACCTATATAAATTACAAGAATTCTTCAAAATAGCGTACACTTGTCATATTGTCCACTCTCAAGAATATTTTAGAGTACTTGAGAAAACTTAAGACTTTCGAAGCTTCAAGATTCGCCCAGTCTTCTTGAATGATCCTTGATCCATCACACATTGAAAACCTCTAGATTGACACTTGGTTATGAGCTCCTTAAGCTCCCGAAGAATTTCAGGATATCCTTACGAGTGAATCTCTCAGGATTGTGCTTGCTCTATTGAGGCGGTGTTTCTTGCTAACTGGTGTGTTATCTAAAAAATCTTATGCATAACATTTTTGGCCTTTGATGCTCCACCGCATCCTTAGATGAGGCTATCGGGTTTATTATGGAAGCATGTTAAAGTTCAATTTTCATTTCTGAAGAACGTATTGGTTCCTCTCTACCAAAGAGAAATCTTTGAACATAAATGTCACCACCCATTAGGTTTTTCAGCATTTATGCTTGTCCAATTACGTATATTAGTGTGATGGAAGTCACAAGTAATGGAAGTCACCTTCACTTGTCATGGATGGTCGACAAGAACATGCGTCAAAAGTTCTCCTTGCATGCATAAACATCAAGTCAAGCAACGGAAATGTTCCAACAGCCGTAGAGAGATTTTGTGAAGAATTTGCAGCTTCATCTAATAGTTGTCACTTAAACTGAAGCAGCCAATGCGGATCGATGACAAGGGAAGCGAAATATTTCCGTTTAGAGTGCATGAATCACTGCAATAAATCGCTCCTGAGAAGGAAGGGTAAGGACATTTCGACCGGAACTTGGCAACAAAATATGGCAAAAGAGGGGGAGCTAAGGGAAAAATTTGATTAGTCCCCTTAAGTAGTATTGCTTTAGTTAACACCTCCAAACTTGAGTTTGTCTCAAATGATCCCCTAAATTTTACTAGCGCGTCGATCCACCCTCTTTGTGCATACATTCATCTCACATGTTAATTTCTAGGGCAGTTTGCTCTAAATTTCACAAACTGCAAAGAAAGTTATGGTTAAAAAACACAATGACCGAGAGATAGAAGGGGAAGCCGGGCAGCTGTGGCAATAACCGCCTAGAACTGTTAAGGATGCGTTTGGCAACGATCAAATGGTAAAAAGGTAAAAACTTCTATTCTTTTGTTCTCGAGAGTAGATTTGAAATAGAAATTCGTTTGATAAAATTTTTATTTTCAAGAATAAATTTATATTTTTTTTTTTTGTTCCCGGTAGTAGATTTATAATAGAATTGAAAAGTAAAAAAAAAATTTAATTCTTTATTCTCAGGAACAATTTTAGAATCAAGTCAACTTTTTTTTTTTTTCTCTTTTCTCTTCTTTCTTCTTGTTCTTCTTCCCTCTTTCTTCTTTTTCAATCGCCGCCACCACCGCCGTCTACCACCATCAGTCATCGGCGACTAATTGGGCGAGGTCCGACGAGCTTGCCGGTGGCTAAGTGAGCCTCGCTTGGGCCTCCCTCGGCCACCGGCAAGGCTCAACCTCGCCCAACCACCGACAGGGCTCAATCTCGCCAGATCAGGGCAAGGCCGCTCGCCTAGCTACTAACAAGGCTCGACCGATGAGGTGCGACCTTGCTAAGGGCTAGCGATGATCTAGCGAGGTCGCCAGCCCTCATCCGACTTGTCATTGATCGTCCCAAGGTTGGCGACTAACAAACCTTGAAGAATAAGAAGAGAAAGAAAAGAAAAAAAGAAAGGAAAAGTAGTAAAATTATTTAAAAATTAAAAGAAAATAATTTGGATTAGAAATTTTTAGAACGGTATCAAACGAAATTTTATTTTGGGAATAAAAGTTTTGGTCTCAGTATTAAATAACTTAAAATGCTTAAGAATTGTTTCCGGAAATAGAATAAAAAAAAATAATTTCTGATCATAAATTATTCTCAGGAACATAATGATTATCAAACGCGTCTTAAGGGTCCAACGTCCCTAGCCAGCATTAGGCAAACATTTCCTGCTGCCAATGCCGCCGAACTCTCACATTCAAAGAAACGAATCGTGGATTAGCCAGCATTAGGCAAACATTCCCTGCCGCCGAGCTCTCACATTCAAAGAAACTAATCGTGGATTTGACTCTGTAGAAGTTGTAGCTTCAATGATGGGATAATTAGGCTTCATGGAGCGACTTGACACCGATCTCCCAATGGACTTCCATTTTGTTCACTAGTTTTGGCTGTCAATAATTAAGTTTTAGTCGGGCACTGGCACGTTCAAATTATGAAGCACCGACACTCTCTAAAAGCCTTCGTGTCATGTCGGACACTTCGACACCTGTCCGAAATTCTCCGACACTCTCGGATACTCTTGGATACTTGGTCAACGCGTGTCGGAAAATCCGACATCTGATTAATTTTTTCGAGATTTTTCGACACTCGAATTGGAATTTCAACATACGAGTTTCTAATATATGATTTCGATATCAATGTCAATTTTAAAATTTTTTAATAAATAAGATGTCAAAATGCATATATGTGAAAAAATAAAACATAATAATAAAACTAATAAATGGAGAAATAAAAAAACATAATCTTCTCTTCTTTTATGACTCTCACTTTTTGTGATACACAATTTACCCTTTAAGTTTTTTTCCCCTCTTCCGACATATCTAACATGTGAGTAACATTGGAGTCCGTAACATTGATTGCTTGTTTTTTCTCCAAGTTTTATGAATTATTGAAATAGATTGAATTTGTTAAATTGAAATAATGAATGATATTAATAAATAGTGAATTAATGCTTTTAGTGTAAATTCATTCTAGGCTTTTTTAATTACTTATTTATTTATAAATTTGAATAAAATTAATTTGATTGAAATAATCATAAAATGATAATTTATTATATATATATATATATATATATATATATATATATATATATATATATATATAATATACAACGTGTTTCAACGTGACGAAATTCTCTATTTTTTGAGAAATAATGTGTCAATGTGTCGTGTTGTTTGTCAGTGTCGATGCTACTTTGCGTTCAAATGGCTACCCATTTCCATCATATGAAAATCTCAACCCATATTCCAAACCAGAGAAGGAATAAGGAAACTTTAAAAATTAATTTTCAATAATCCAATCAACAGATTTTATATTTTTTTGGTCGAACAACAGATACTTTGATGTGTTAAAAAATGCAGAGGAATCTGGACGCGAACACAGCTTAAGCGCCTGCAAGGAGCTGACCTCGAAGGAGGTGGCGGCGTAGCACTTGCCTGAGCCTGGCAAGGAACACCAGATCCTTGCCGATGTCCAGGTAGCGTGCCATCGCTAAGCCTCCCCCCTCTGCTGAGACGAACTCAAATTCAAAAACGACCCCACCTCAGGAATCTGCTTGAAATTTTCCCAAAATCTAAATACTCTGCATGCGAGCATCACTAAAGATGGACTCTCTTCTCATGTTCAGAAGCAATTGGCACTTGCAATAACCATAGTGACAGATAATTACACATTCAAATGACAAAGAAAAAACAACAAAAGGACTGAAGTAATAGATAAAACAACTTATCTTCATCCTAGGATTTGGTATTATCTGAAGAGAAGCAAACACTTTCTGCATTCCTCAGAAGAAGCCCTTGCGACTTATGTACACAAAATCAACCAAATTCAGAAATATGCAGCATAATAATATACACTTTCTCCCTAAGCCTCGTGGAAAGGAATATTTACTCTGTCCCCTTGAGGGGTCTTCATCACAACATGCACATCTTCACTAATCCTCAAGTCTCAACTCTTCCCTTCATACCTCGTTGATCATCAACTGTCTGGATGCAACATTTCCCCTTCCCCTTCAGAGAACACTCAGGAAACAGTGGAAAGTTTTAACAGAACTGTCATTCTTCCATTGTTTAGATACATACGTGAGACAGCATGTCGTGAATAATATAACAAGATGATACCCGTGGTATTTACACATTCACTACGTCGGTCTCCTGATTATCTGCACACATCACAATAAGGCCTTCCACATAGGTCGGAAGGAGGCATTGGCGCCATTGGCAGCCCGTTGATATGGGCTCCGGCGGTGGAACAATCATGAGTACATTATCATGCCGTCGCACGACTCCCATGACACTTACCGTGCTTCCTTCTTTTATATATCTGATGCCAAAAACAGAATAGAAAGAAAAATTTTAGAGCAAGAGCGATTTTCAGGAGAAAATTATTACTCATTAGATTTTCTTTTAAAAGTTCAACCAGGAAAAGAAAGTAAAAGCTTTTAAAAGAATATCTATTGCATACCCCTCTTTGAGGCGCATAACACGATCATCATATGAAAGGCTGCGCTCTGCGAGCCAGCGCAAGAAGCTTGGAGACAAATCTTTCTTTTCCTTGGTCACATCTGCAGCTGTGGTGGGTTTGACAAATGGAGCAACCTTCGCTCCATAGCCGGCTTTAACTAATGCTCTTAATCCCGAGTGGAAGTCTGATATGTAGAAGTCAGCCATGTACCTCTGCTCAGCAAATGTGACATTGTGATCTTTAGATCAGTGTGCAAAACAACAAGACATAACTAGTGCCAATTCTTGAGAAACTATATAAAATTGAGACTAAAGAAGCCCAAATCCACACAGCAGTTTATAAGAAATTGTGGCATTGAAAACAGTGCAGCTTCCAGCAATCATTCTGGTCATACAACTTAAGAATTGAGAGTATCCATGCTTCAGGTCATGTCAAACCCATGAATAAACCCAGAAAGACAATTTATTACCTCTGAATGTCTACATCCCCATGAGAAGCAACGATGTTTCGGATTTGCAGATTTTCCACCCCATCCTTTATATTCGTACAATTCGGTCGAAATGTACACACATCTTTGCACCTTCTGATAAGATGATTCCAAAGGAATGCTGCCACAGGTGACAACCTACCAGAGATCGAATGTTATCAAGCAATCTCCTAAACAATAATGCATAAGCAGTCACACGGGAAAGAATCATATCAAATCATTTTCAGAATTATTTGACAGAGCAAGTTTGGCATCAAATAGAAGGATGGCATGCGATTGATTGCCAACTATCTATGATGCATACAAAATATCAGCATATGAAGAAAGTACTAATCATAAAATGTTTATTTCCACTAAAGAATGAGTCATGGACCTATCAGCAGCTTTTTACAAGAGGGAAGAAGAAACTATTTCAAAGATTGCCATGGATGAAGAAATTCATAGCAATTTCAGGATCAGCACCGTATGTTCAGAAATATGTAATAGCAACTAGATTTCGATAGAACCGCTTCTGGTCCATTGGCCGCTTCAAAATAACACCAGCCTTACCAGCCAAATAATTTGGCAAGACAGAAGATGCAGAAAAGTGGGAGGCTTAAAGGACGAGAAAATTGTTTCAACCAAGGACGGTGTTAGCATACGCATTTTGGGATGCAACGAATGACAAGCAGAAAAACATGTTGACTAAACAGCAAAATATCCGCAATCACTCATTAGCCTCAAATTTCTCCGCTGGACGAGGAGGCAATCCCAACTTGCAAGTTGCCAAGGTATTAGATTCCAAACTGTCAATTTCCAGTCCCAGAAGCAAAAGACTCAAGCTCAACCGGTCCTGATGGGAAGTAACACAAGCAACATCTGAAGGGGACTTCAAGCAAACACATGTAAAGCGAAGTTATTCAATTCCTAGGTATCAAAAAAAGCCGGTCGCAAGAACTTATTCTCCAGGTCCTATAATTCGCCAATTCGAGCACTCGCAACGCTCGAAAACTCTTGAGAAAAGGGAAAAAGTTGTTGCTTTACTTAACAACCTACCTGCCCAGAACGCATGATACTCACTCAGCTCCACATGGACAAAATTTCGCCATAGTACCATAATAATGCTTGCCATACTAAAACTTTCTGCAGGACAATCAATTGACAAGCAAAGAACTAATTTTTTTTTCCTTTTTCAAGGATAAACTGTCACATCGTATCAAATCGTCTACATAAGCAGATGACAGATTCTACAATTCGCAACAGGAAATTATAGATTTTTAAGAAAAAAAGTACACGCACCCAAGGAATACAATACCATATCCACAGAAATTAGAGGAAAATTAATTATGCTATCCCACAAAAATCCATCTTGAAAAGAAAAATGAAGAAATTTGGAGATTATTTTTACCCCAGTGACCTTCACATACTGTCCATCCACAGCGCCCCTGAGCTCGGCGTCCGCGTACTTCCTCACAAACCCTAGCAGCCCCCTCCTCCTCCACGCCCAGTTCCATGCCACCACCGCCACCGCCGGCGCCACCACGGCCGCCACCGCCACCAGTATCACCGCCTTCTTCACCGCCGCCATCAGGAACGCCCCCACCAGCACCCCCATCGCCACCACTATCAGGAACACCCACACCACCGCCTTCGACACCCGGAACCCCACCCTCGCCTCCTCGCTCAGGCTCGTCACCGCCGACCCGTACACCGCCTTCCCCGACGTCCCCCCGCTGCCGCCCCGCCCCCGCCGCCGCCGCCGCCGGGTCCAGCTGGCCCGACCTCGCCCGCCCGGAGCCGAGCGGGCCCGACCCTATCGGCCCGGAGGTGATCAGCCCCGTCGGCGTCAGGGGCGTCAGGGGGCCGGAGGTCTTCTTGACGGGGCCGGAGTTGGAGCCGGGCTTGGGCACCGGCCCGGAGTTGGGTCCGGATCGGACGGATCCGCTGTTGTGCTGGGAGGAGGAGGAGGGGCGGGAGTGCTTGAGGGAAGGAGGGCCCTCGCCGGAGACCGGAATGTCGAACATCTTCCCGAGCTCGCCGGACTTCTTGACGTCGCCGCCGGTGTACGGCACCGCCCGCGACCCCATTGTCGGCGGCCGCTCCTTCGCCTGCTCCGGCCGCCCCGACACGTAGAGCCCGTTGCTCAGCTGGTGCGACGGGATTCGACTCCCCATCCCCGCGACCTTCTTCCCTTCCCCTAGAGAGAGAAAGAAGAGAGAGAGAGAGAGAGAGAGAGAGAGTGCCTGTGAGGAGAGAGAAAGTAGAGAGAGGGAGTGAAGTGGTGGAGCTTGAGGAAGAAGAAGGAAGGAGTGTTTTTTGGGAAAAGGTGGGTTGGCGGAGGGTGAAATGACGGAAAAGGGCTCGCCGGAATGTGATAATGACGTCCCCGTCCCCGCGCTTTCTTCCCAGTTGGAGGCAACAGAAAATACATAAATAAATAAATAGATAAATAAATACAACATAATAATTTCCTCTCTTTTTTTATACGTTTATTTCTGGGGGTTTTGTCGTTTAGTCCTCCGGGAAGAAGCAGGGACCCCTTCTCAATGGCCCGAATTACTTCTTTGCCCCTTGCCGTCAATTACAGCATCCGTGCCCTTGACTCCTTGGAACATGACCATTGCAGCGAACCAGAAAATCCGTTTAATTGGGAACAGACTCAAAATATGTGCTTTTCAGTTTCCATAATGCAGGTCGGGCATGTGAAAAAAATATAAAAAAATTTCCATTTATTATCGATAATTTTTTTCAGCTCAATGTGAATAAACTCATGCGGAAGGGTTTTCTCAACAAGGTTAAAATAGTAAAATGGGACTGAAAAACCCAACATTCCATAAATGAGCATGTAGCAGCAATCAAATGATTGAAACCCCTTAAGCTCTGTAAATCCAGGAAATTAAAAAGTGAACAGCAAGAAACGGGTCAATATAATGTGGCGGAAAAGAGGAAGATGCTTTACCGCCACCCTCAAAGCAGAGCAGTTCTCTAGATATGTATGCCTTCTCTCTCTCTCTCTCATCACTTGTCACTGTCGTGCTAAAAAGATAATTAAAAAATATTAATTTTTTCTTATCCATGATTGTATCATTAAACTAATCAGGGTTTTTCCCACTACCATGGGTTTTCTTTATATTGGGTAATTTCTCTAATTTCCAACAATGAAAAAACAGAAATCTTGAGGGGACCTACTGCACAGATAATGCTAAAAGACATAGGATCTTGCAAGCAATGTGCATGATTACAATTTGGTCTCAATGATGAGAGCCCCATCCAGCGGCTCTGGTCGACTTCCCATCGGAACCAGGCCTCTCTTCCATTAAAAAAAAAAAGGAAGAAAAAGGAAGAAAATGCATAATAATAATAAATAAATAAATTATACTGAATTGAATTGAATTTGGGAAGTAAGTGAGAGAGGGGCCCCCACTCAATTCCTTGCTGCTGCTGCTGAATAAAAAATTGTAGAATTTTAAAATATGGAATAAATTACAAAAATTATTAATTACATGCTGTGTGGAATTTGTGTTGTCTGTGTGACAGTGGTAGATCTGCTGTCATCATCAATTCCTGAGCAAATTAGACCACAGTTTAGGGCAGCTGTGGGGTCCACCTGGCTTGAAGATGCTCCCCCCTTCCCTTCCCCCTCTTTGGAACTGTCCAATCAGAGGGATGAGATAGAGATGGAATTAGCTACATATAGCAAGGCTTTTTGGGGGTGAAAAGCATATTAAAGTGCTTACATAATCTAATATAAATATAAAAAAGAATGTTTTTGGATTAATAAGAATTTTTTTGTCAGAAAAACGGCACGAACGATCCTTAAAATTTGATCTAATATGTATGGTTTTTGACTTTTGCTATAATATTCAATATTCTCCTTAAACTAATATTGCTTAGTGTTGGGGGAAAAGTATTAAAGTGCTAACATAATTTGATAAAATATATAAATATTTTCTTTTGGATCAATAAGTACTTTTTTTAGAGGAAACGACATAAAATGGTCCATGAAGTTTGATCCGACTTATAGTGTCACTCATGATTTTTTAATTTGTGCACTATAATACTTAAAATTTGCTTCAAAGTTCAATATGGTCAATAAAATAATTTGTTTAATTTCTAAACTTTTGTCCAATGTTCAACGTGATTCTAAATTTTCATATAGTCTAAAAATTGCATTAAACATTTATTAATAATTCAAAAGGCCACATTAAACATATATTAAAATTTAAGAAATCATATTATATATTTGACCAAAATTCAAGAGAAATTTGGGGCCATTATTCCTTTTGGATATGGAATGAAGTGTGCTTTTGACTTCTTATGTTTTTTTTTTTTTTTGCATTTAATAGAGTGGAAATTAAATCTCAAATCCATCATAAAAATTGAGCGAGGCTGAATAACGAGTTTGTTGTGTATTCTAATGTTTTCAAAATTGAATCGCTTTGATTTGATCCATCAAAATAACATCTAAATCCAAAATCGAATCGGATCGATTATGGTCGCACAAAATTAAACAATGCTTTGTCACCATTCTCGATCTGATTAATAACACTCAATTTAAGCTAGTTCCTGAGATAAGAGTTCTTTTCCAAGAACAGGATCAAGATCATGAGCTGTGTTGACTTTTCCTGTGATTGTGAATTTGGATGATGCAAATCTAGCGTCCTGATCAGCCTAGTCAGGGGAAATCGCTATCCGGAAAAACAGAAAATTGATGGGGATGTTTTGCTATTTTGGGAGCCAACGGAGGGCAAAAATGGGAATCCACGTCCCGTGGGCGACTGGATTGGGAGGGAGATGCGGGTCTAGCTTTCCGGAAAGCAGGCGCGTGTGGACGAAAATGTCCCTGTACGGAAAACAGTTAACGTTTATTTTTCGGCCACATAGCAATGTGATAGCTACTTGATACCTGATATCTTTTTTTTTTTTTGTCGATTTTAGAGGAAATTGCCAAATTGGTATTGGGGAGACCAATTATGAGTTGTTATTTTCGCATAAATTAATATAACTCTATTTTGAATTTTTTTTTTATTTTTTTTACTTGCTTATTAGTATCGCATGTTTCAAGTTTGAATTGCTTGTGAGGAATTAGTAATGATTAATGGGTGAATGCAACTTTTCCTTTTTTGTAGAGACAATAGATGACAAATTTGAGCTTGAGTTCGAGTTCACTTTGATGAAGGAAGGGACGATTTGTTCCTTGAGTTGAAATTGTGGACAAAATTGGTTTGTATTGATAATTAATGTGAAAAGGTAGAGATTAAAGATTAATCCACGTCTAATATGAGTTATTATTTGCATATATATATATATATTAATATAACTCCATTTTGAATTTTGAATTGTTTTTTGTTTGCTTATATATCATCATGTATTTCAAGCTTCTTCTTTTTTTGTCAGACATGTATTTCGCATGTATTTCAAGTTTGAATTGTTTGTGAGGAAATGGTAATGATTAATGAGCATATGCTATTTCTTTTTCTTTTATAGACAATATACGACAAGTTCAAGGTTGAGTTGACCTCGTTGAAAGTAGAGATGACCCAATTCCTGTGTTGGATCGAGTTAGAATTGTGAACACGATCGACATCACAATTGAAATTAATTAAAAAAATGGAAAAGATTAATTGACGTCACCAAAGCGAAAAATCTCGAAGGTGTAACTCCCGTCGTTACATTAAAATCAAATAAGTAAAATAATTTTTAATCCTATAATTGAGGTTGTTTTTTCTATTTCTTTCAATTTCTTTGGTCAACCGTGCAATTTCATCCGAGGCATTATTTACCAGCTTTTTAGGCACTTTTTTTTTCCCTGGTCGTGGATATTTCTCAACCCTAATGGATAACGTGTTTGACGTAACAAAATCAGAAAGATCAACCCAAAAAAAAAAGAAAAATCATAATCTTTGGGGGGTCAATCCTGACGAAAGAATTCACACAAAAGGACTTTTGGGTCACTCTATCTTCTCCCCCATCTTTTTTTTTTTTTTTTACCTTTTTCTTGACTTTTGGCCCTTGGGGTCACTTTGATGCTAAAGCTTTCGAAAGGATTCCATGCCCGATGCACTTTTGTTTGCACGCCTTCTCTCGAGAGTTTCGTGGCCTCGAAATTCGCATCTTTTCCTCATTGATCCACAAGGGAGCGATGGGAGCAGCCGCCTCTCCTGAATTCAAACCAATTCCTCCAAGCAAGTCAAAAAACAGATGATGTCCTGCAAATCAAAACATCCAATGAACTTGCTGGATTTCCCATTGCGTCTTCGTTAGGTCCGGTTTTGCAGGAATTGGTCCATGAATTAGTCAATCTAAATGCACGGTTTAAGGATAAGGAAAAAAAGGATTGTAAAGATTAAGAATGGGCCACTCTGCATGGGACCATGCGTGCATGTTCTTGCCCTAGAAAAGCAGCAATTTGTCATCAAAAGGATTGTTATTCAGATCAAAATTTAATAAAGAGAGAAACACTTATGGCTCGTGATTGCTTGCCTGGTGTGTCAGCGAGGTCAACAGGAGAGACCCCATTTCTCATTGCCTCTCGAATCGAAATCATTGTTTTGAGGAGGCCAAGGAATCTCCAATCGCTTTCGTGCCTTCTTTGAATTGTACAGGGAATTTAAGGGTTGGTGATCGCTTTCTTTAACCTTAATCTGCTGCAATTTTCAAACGTTGAACGTTTCCAGACCATGGCATGCATGCAGGCACGCACGGCTGTCCAGTTGATTTCTAATTTAATGGAACAGCTTTCTTAAGTTGGTTAATGATGTTAGTGTAAAAGCTAATCCAACTGCTCTCTAGTTAACTTTCTTAATACGAGAAAGAGTTCAGTAACACGTACACTTGTAGCAACATCCTCGAATTATTTAATTATGGGCACTATACTATACATTTTTTGCTATGTTGGCGATATTTCTCGTTTTATTTTTTAATTGGGTGCGAAGAGATTAGGGAAGCAAAAGCGAGTGAAGATGCAAACTGCCGGGTTAAAACCGAACAGAACCCTGATGACTATACTTAAGTGAATGTCAAGCTTCCTTATTTGATTTATTGTTGAATTTGATCTCTTTTGTTCTTCAAGTAATGCAAATGGAAAAGGCAAAAAAAAAAAAATAGGTGCGGCCCAATCATGTTGCGAACTTATGCGCACATGGCCCTGTTTAGCTTGATAATGTTGACCTTGGAAAAAAAAATGATCATGTCAAGATAAAGTGCTCGCACCAAGAGAGCTTAGGATCCTTGATGTTCACAAAAGTTCAAGAATACTCATTTAAAAGGCAGCATCATTTTCGTCACCGACAACGTTGTTTTTAATTTGTCTCTAATAATTTAATTGATCTAGGTTCTGAGCCAAAGCTGAATTAGAGATATGAAACATGCAAGAAAAATGTGGCCCAAACTAATGCAAACTATAAGATTGTGTTTGGTCATATGAATCTCTCACCAAGATAGAATTGTATATAATAGAATATAAAGTATATCGCTTTTGTTATATCCTATCTAATCTTAGGTGAATCGCATTAGTAAAGTCAAATATTTTCACATGGTATCATATCTATTGTTTGGTATGAACTTCATATCAATGTAAATTAATTTGAAAATGCACAAACAAAGATGGTAAGAATCTCTCTCGATTCACTACTAAAGAAAGTACAAATGCACAAACGAAGATAACCTCAAGCAGCCAATTTGTGATTATTGTATGAACTAAAATTTTAACATCAAAAGAGCTTGTTGCAATATTTTCGAGCCATAGGTTCAACCATGAAAGAAATGTATATGGACTATAGTGACATCGACGAAATAGATCAAACATTGAATGCCAAATGTAGTTTTTTTTCTCTTTTTTGAACAGGCAATGCCAAATCTAGTTAGGGAGAGAAAATAGCATCATCCATATTTGTTATTTCCAAATATATAGTACAGTGACTCTCTCGCTGCATTCATAAAGTTTCATTGTGAACCGAAGCTATAAAGGAGAAGAATCTTCAATTCTGTCATTGTTTTCGTTGGGTTTCAACATGAACCAAAGAACTAAAGAGGAGTCAAGAAGTTTCAACATGAACCGGAGCTATGTAGGAGATGGAGAAGGAGCGGGTATGGTCTTTTTAGAAGTCTCTTTGCCCTTGTTTTTCAAAAATTATAAAAACATTTTTTTTTCAAGTTGGAATTTGTTCGTTAAGAATTTGGATTCTTCTTCTTTATTTTTATTTACTTATTTTGTTATTTTTCCCTCTCTTTTTATTTCTTTTTAATTCTCTTCCATCCATTGCTAATTAAAGTTTTATTAAATAAAAATCTCAAAATATACCTAAAATAATAATAAAACTAAAATATGTAGTTAGTATAAATAATAATATATATAAAATTATAGAAAAGAAAGAAGTTCAAATGTGTTAAAAAAAAAGGAAAAAGGAATGAAAAACTAATGTCATTTTTGTTTTGTTATTTTGAATTTTCCTTTTTATGTTAGAATTTACATAGTATCTATGTTTAATTATTACTTTAGTATTTCTTGACTAAAAAAGTTTGTTACTCAAGAAAGTTTGTTTTTATACAATGAATGTAAGAAATTCTATCCATTTTTATCCCACACCTCACATTGGACATATTCATCAGGATTATATCTCTCTTATATCCAACCTATCTTGAATAGGAACCAAATATAAAATATGGTATCCTAACTTTTATTCTAGCTATCAAATGTAGCCTAAATGGACAATCAATTATAAAGTTTCCAATTAAGTCAGATACACATTGATGTTATCATCTGCAATTGATGGGAAAATATCATATTTCTCCATCAATTTTTTTTTTTTGCGCCAATTCTTGCATTACTTGAATCACAATTCATTTGTTTCTGCGCAAACAATATCTCGTTCATTATTTTTTTGTGCTAATTCTTATGCTCACAACGTTGCTAGAAGGACCCAAATCATAATTTGTTTTTTTTCCCCAAAAATCATTAAATCAAATATCAAGTAGAATCAGGCTCAAAACAATTAGGCTTATTGTTTTGAGAGTCTGAAAAATCTGCGCTATGTCTCCCCTTCTCATTGTATGCGAGTATTTTTTTTTTAAAAGGGAAAATGAGGATTATTTACTAGCAAACTTGCTAAAAAAAATTATTTTGACCTTGACTTTAAGTTCTAGGTGCCTAAGTCTTTACTAGTAAAAGAAAACCTCTTTATCTAAAAGACCTTGTACTTTGAGGGCTCTTTCAATTAGATCCAAAAAGATCCAATTATCGAAGTTGCCATGAAATCATTGTCAAACTTCTTTAAAAGTTTAAACTGTTAGATGAAAGTGTGACTTTGTATTTAAGTATTTTCTTACTCCCTTTTATATTTAGGTCGGAATTAACCCTAAGACCAAAAATGTGGAAATATATAATAAGAGAGCCGAATAAGGAATTTGGAAAGATTCAAACTCAGTTCATTCTAATATGATATCATGTTACACTTTTGGAGTAATTGGTAGTGATTTCACAAATTTTACAGTTTTGAATATCTCCAAATCCATTTGTCCATGCTGAACACAACTGAGTTACTCATTATATCATGCCATTCCATAGCACGTGTTGTCAAAATACAGTGCTAATTGAGTAGGAATTGCACCAAACAATAGTAAAATCGAAATGGATCGACAGGAAATTGCAAATGGTAGAGTTCTTTAGATGATGAGGCCCAATGAAGTTACAGTCATTTCAAAGGGAAAAAACCCTTGATCAAATGTCTAATTGGCCAATGAACTAGGATGAGTGGACTTGAACGGATAGTTCTTGGGCCTCTTGAGCCCATTGGTCCAAAAGTGCAGAGGCCTTCGATTACGAGAACAGACATTAGATGCTCTGCCAAGGTACCAAAGTTGCCATGATAACATCGTATGGCTCGTTCTTGTCAATCAAAACCAAGAGAAGGATAGAAGCTCGTTGGCATCTCTCTTGACACATAATGGAGCAAGAACTTACCAAAGCTTTCTGAAAAGACCAACCTCTCGGTGACCCAAGCTCGTATACAATTCAGACCATCCATAGCTAGCTTTTTAAGATGGCGAAGATCTTGAATATTGAGCTCAGAATAGATTGTTTTTAACATATTCTTTGCTCCTAATGTTAGAGATAAGTAGGATAATTTTGATGGTTTTCTGTATTTGTTAAAATTGTATGAATATCTCTATTTGATTGTATACACTCTGATTGATATATTATCTTATTTAGTCATTTCATAAAAACCTATAAGTAAGTTAATGTCGGCTTCATTATGATACATCGAAATATATACAAATTCCTCAATTTTTTTTTTCCGCATTCTTACATTTAATTTGGTATCAGAGCTATCTTATATATGTATCCGACACCTAATGTTGGATGAACCAACTTGTTCATGGTCCAGCCCTCCGGATAGGAGGATGAGATATTATGAACGTAGGGAAAGAAAAAAGGCCAAAAGGTAATGGCCTTATCTATCTAAAGTGAACGTCCTCGTCGCTTTGAAAACAAAAATTCTAACAGTTTTTTTGACCAATCCTCAAAACTCCACAACAAAATCATCATGATAGTTACATATTTGGGGCAAATAAAATGCCAATCGATTACCAAATAGACTAAGGCAAACTCGCCTGATTCCAGCTTTCTTAAGAGAGATTGGATGTTTGCTTCTACACAGGTGAGATTGTTTCTTACCCTACAATAATTGTGAAATCATTTGGAAAGTGCTATTGGCCTAGACAACTAGGGTGCGTTTGGATGGGCATTTAGAAAGCCCATTCAGCCCCCAAAGCCCCTTCAGCCAAAATAAGGGTGTTTGGCAACCTTCTTGAAGGAGCTTTCAAATGAAAGTGAGTCCTTGGAAATGCTAGGGATAAGTACACTAATGGTGCCAAAAGTTGTGTACGGCGCTCACTTTGGTGCCAAAAGTTTCCGTCGGATCACTTAAGTGCCAAAATTTTGAAAACGCTCACTTTGGTGCCAACTCCGACAAAATTGGCCGGAAATCCGACGTGGCCTTTTTTATTAATTTTTGACGCCGACGTGGCTCGTCGGAGAGCCGAGTCGGCATCCAAACACCAAAACGACGCCGTTTGGTGTCTCCCCCAATTCAAAACCCTAATCTCCGGCCGTCGCCGTCCTCGACGGTCCTTGCGCTCGGCGGCCACGGCTTCGACCCCGACCTCGACCCCAACCGCGACGATGGCCACTCAACGGGCGGCTCCGACCTCGACCCCGACCCCGACCCCGACGATGGCCACTCGGCGGCCGTAGCTCCGACCTCGACCTCGACCCCGACCGCGACGATGGCCACTCGATGGCCGCTCAAACCCCGACCCCGACCTCGATGATGGCCACTCGACGGCCGTAGCTTCGACCCCGACCTCGATGATGGCCCGCAGCTTCAACCCCGACGACGGCCACGGCTTCGACCTCGTCGAAACCCTAATTTCTTCCCCATGTGAGCTAAACGGCGTCGTTTCCATGAAGCCATCCACGTAGGACGGCAAAACGACGTCGTTTTCTTAAGGAGGATCGAAACGACGTCATTTAAAGGCTTATCAATTTTTTTTTTAAAAAAAAAAAATCATTTTGGCCGGAATCTTTCGCCGGAGGCCGGAATCTTTCGCCGGTGGCACCAAAGTGAGCATTTTTCCTCCGATTTGGCACTTAAGTGATCCGACAGAAACTTTTGGCACCAAAGTGAGCGCCGTACACAACTTTTGGCACCATTAGTGTACTTATCCCGAAATGCTAAAAGCCCAAGGCTGGTAGGGATCAGCCTTAGGCTAGATGTCATTTCGAACGAATTAAAAGAATGCTTGAAAAATATGCTCAATTAAATCATTAGAAAATTACACATATTTTGACTACAACATGAGTTTTAAAATTAATATTTCGATGCATCGAAGTAATTCAGGCAATAAAAATTCCATAAATGATTAATGTAAACTCTTTTCTTCTTAAATAGCAAAAATATCTTTAAAAAAGTGCTCTTGGACTGTTTCTTGAAAAAAATCCTTTATAAAGTTAGGGTACGTTTATTTGGCAAAATATAAAAGATTTGAAAAATGTATTCCTAAAAATATCACTCATATCACTTACAAAATGAATAAACGAAAATATTTTTATTGTTCACGAAAACTTTTAGACATAAATTGTTGTCGATAATTAAAACATCTTTAATTTAATAATTAATTTAAGCGATATAAGCGATATTTTTGGGAAAATATTTTTAAAATTATTCATTCTCAGCGAAACAAATGGATTCTTATTTCAACATTATTTCTCTAGCCAATTTTTTTTTTTCCAAATTCACATACTTCTACTCATAAAAAATATAAAAAATGCTGTGTTGGATTGAACCTCAACTTTTTGAAATTAGAAAAAGTTGTTTTCTAATTGGAATATGTCCAAACCTGTACTGTATAAGTTACCGAAATTCCATTGGGTTTGTTCTTCTAGCTTTGGTTTGCTTTTGAAATGCTGTGGCATATCATACGGAAGATGCCTAGGCTAGCATAACCTAGTGGATAAACTATGTTCTGTTCCTTTTGCATTAAAAAGGGAATAAATAATTTTTGTATTACACTCAGGAAACTTTCTCAATTATTACGTAACATACCATACGACATAAATCTTTATCTTAATCTATATACATAAAATTATAATATAAGCATATCTGCAACTTTTGATAAACAATTGAGATTTATTTTTTGCAACTTAGTGATTTTAATTCGCGGGGAATGATTTTTCCATAGTTACATGATACCGACATGTCATGTTACGTTTAGGTGATGGGATTGGAATAGATTCCTAATCTCCCAAGATATGCAAAGTCTTTTTTAAGTTCACGAGGCTGCTATGGGACCTACTTTCCTAAAGGTATTAGGCCTCCAAAGGTTTTTAGGCAAATGATAAGGCATTTGGCGGGCTTTTTTGGGAGAATTTTTGGAAGACGCATTGCATGACGCATTGCATTTTCAGGTTTTTCCGAAGGCCTTTAACCCAATATAAATACTACCCAATTTTGAGTTTTAGTTTCAGAAACGTTAATATATATATATATTTTAAACTTCGCCCAGACTATGGTTTTTAAATTCCAATTTTACTCTTACCATTTTTACTTTGAGTGATGTCACTAGCAAGCTCAGATTTGACCGTCGACAAGCCAAATCCAACGCTGGCGAGCCTCTCTTGGGGTTGCACAAACTCTACTTATACGGGGTCCTTGAATGACCATTTTTAGTGTCATATTTGGTTCGCAAGTGTTTGCCCATTGCCGGCAATCACAAGTGAATTTTATTTATTTATTCGTTCATTCAAAGTTTATAACTATAGTGCTTTACATATGTAGTTTTTTCAAGACAATATTTAAATCAAAGTCCATTCTCACAGCACTTTTTCAATAATGATATCTTATCAAAGACTATTTGCATTTCGAAAAATCTTCCCAAACCTTTGCACGTTTTCTCCTCAGATTTTCCTGGAAGTGGAACCAAATGCAGCGGAATCTGTCGTGCTCTGCACTGTGGCCACTTTTGCCTTTGATGATGCAAAAGAGCAACAGAAACAGAAAAACAAAGAACACAGGAGTTGGACTCGGTCTAAATATGATCCTAAAGCATTTTTCCCAAAAAAAAAAAAAGGAAAAAAACAGCTCTCTCTCTCAAATGAACACAGGAGTCTTTTAACTTTTGAGCCAAGCATTCACGAGACGCCCCTGAAAGTCTCAGGCTTTTGAGCTTGTCTTTCTACTGCTAAACAAACCTAATCTCCTCATCCTCTTCTCCCGAAACCGTGAAACTCTAGATTCTCTCTCTCTCTCTTTCTCTCTCACCTCTTCATAACCTGCATGAGAAAAAACTCTTCTTTTCACTTTAATCCTGGACAAAAGAGGAAAAACAGATAACCCCATAGACAGACCTTGCCCTTTCATGCCCTTCATTCACCAAGATCAGCTTCCTCAGCTTTCATGATGCTTCCCTTCAGTCTTCCTTCTTTCTCTATGTAGAAACTGTGTCTATTCAGAAATGGAAAGCAGAAAGCACCGAATTTCAGTCCTTCCTCTCTGTTTTACGATCCCCTGTAGCCTTTGATATATACTACCTTATCTTTTTATTCTGTTTCTTTTTTTTTTTTTTTTTTTGTCTTTCTTTCTTTCTTCCTTTTTTGAAGTTTATGTCCTTGATTCATGAACACTTTTCTCTCTTTCGCACGTTGGACAAGAACCCATGTTTCTGAATCAGTTCATGCACTTCCTGAAATCAATCCACACGTTCAGAAGGAAAAGCCACTCCTTTTGATTGGTTCTTCCCGAGAGACCCTCTTCGCTAACTAGCCATCCGCGTTTCTCCCTCCCTCTCTGTCTCTCTCGGGAGCTCCGATGGCCACCTCGTGTTTCCACGCGTTTCGCTTGAGGAAATCGAAGAGCAAGCAGTTCTCGGTGCCTTCGTCTTCAAGAAGCAACTTGAATTCAGAGATGGAGAACATGGAGAGGAGGAGATTCGATAGCTTGGAGTCGTGGTCAATGATATTGGATTCTGAGAATGTGGAGGCCTGGGAAGCATCAAGGGAAGATCAGGAAGAGTGGACGGCCGATCTCTCTCAGCTGTTCATAGGCAACAAGTTCGCTTCGGGTGCTCACAGTCGGATTTATCGTGGAATTTATAAGCAGAGAGCGGTGGCAGTGAAGATGGTAAGGATTCCGAATCAGAACGAAGAGACTCGAACTCTACTGGAGCAGCAGTTTAAATCTGAAGTCGCATTGCTCTCGCGTCTGTTTCATCCTAGCATTGTCCAGGTAACATTCTCTTTCTCGAATTCTCACGCATGAAGCATTCTTGTCATGCATACGGGTGGTAGCGTTTCTTTCTGTTATTATTGTGATATGTCGTGGAATGACATCAGTTTAGTATTGTCGAATTTCGATATTTAGTCAATTTTGCTACCAACAGACTTATACATGTCGCTAATCTGCTGATATAAATAAAGAGTCATTCCCGAGCATAGTTAAACAGAAGATAGAAATGAAAGAAAACGCGTGATTTGGAATGTCTAGTGCTTTGAAATTGCAAAAGGTATACACTCCGCTCTGGTTTATTAGCATAATGATCCACAATAGCTAAGCCATGGAGATGCGACAAATTGGTCTCCAATTCAAAATGCTGCGTAAATGTACTGAAAGCTTCCAGAGAAGTAAGCAATCTAAGCTCCAAAATGGGTTTCCGGCTCAATCTTTTTGTGCATCGAACTCCTCAAAACACTTTGATGGTTTGCATAGACAAGATGCATTGAAAACTAAGGCAGAAAGAGGTACTTGCATCCTCAGGCATGTGATAATTAGCTTGGCAATTTAAACCAAGAGAGCTCAATATTGCAAACTTGGTGACCCATCATTTTGGGCAGTTCATCGCAGCTTGCAAGAAGCCCCCGGTATACTGCATCATCACTGAATACATGTCGCAAGGAAATCTGAGAATGTATCTGAACAAGAAGGAGCCTTACTCTCTCTCGATCGAGACAATCCTAAGGTTAGCTCTCGATATATCCCGAGGGATGGAGTACCTTCATTCTCAAGGGGTGATCCACCGGGACCTGAAGTCGAATAACTTGCTTCTTAATGACGAAATGCGAGTTAAGGTGGCGGATTTCGGCACTTCGTGCCTAGAAACGCAGTGCCAAGAAATCAAAGGGAACAAGGGCACATACCGTTGGATGGCGCCGGAGATGATCAAGGAGAAGCCGTACACTCGTAAGGTCGATGTGTACAGTTTCGGGATTGTTCTGTGGGAACTCACCACAGCCTTGCTTCCTTTCCAAGGAATGACGCCAGTGCAGGCTGCTTTTGCCGTGGCAGAGAAGGTTAGATGGCCAATCTGCATGCAAATTGTTTGCTTTCATTCAGATTTTGTTTCATTTTGGCATCTTCTTGCAACTTCTCGTGTAGAACTCTTCAGTGTCGCTTTTCGTTCGGCACTTCATTAGGACATTGTTTTACCCTGTAACTTACGCAAAAGGTCTTGATTGAATCCTTCTTCGCAGAAAAACTATTAATTTGATTTGAGTTTGGCCTTCTTATTCTTGGCATATAATTTTGATTGCTGTTCTTGTTGAACATCTCACTAAGTTTTCGATTCTTGGTGTTTGCACCGACACCTTGTGCTACATAAGATGGTCATTTTCTTCCAAGTGCAGTCGAGATAGACATCATTCCATGACTCGTTTCTGATCTTTTCATCTGACAGAATGAAAGGCCTCCGCTGCCGGAGAGCTGTCAGCCTGCGCTTGCCCACCTAATAAAGCGTTGCTGGGCAGCGAACCCTTCGAAGCGTCCGGACTTCAGTGACATCGTGGCTGTGCTCGAGAAGTACGACGAGTGCGTCAAGGAAGGGCTTCCTCTCAGCTCCCACTCGTCGCTGGTTAGCCGGAAGCACATCCTGGAGCGCTTGAAGGGCTGCGTGTCGTCCATCAGCTCATCGATACCTGTACATGCCTGACGCTTAATTGTAAGGTATATACCTATTGTTTTCTTCCTGATTAGTCGTCTGTTTGCCGTGTACATTCGACGTTCGAGCACTACAGTATGATGTGATTGTATATTATTTATCTTTGCGCTCGAAGAGGTTAGGAAGATAGGGGCACTATAAATTTCCCCTTTTTCCTTTTCTATTTTTATTTATTTATTTATTTTCAAATCGATTCTTCTGTTTGAGGTGCTGAAGGAAGGGCATCGACATGCCTTGCAACAACTTGACATGAACGTCATGGCTAGATGTGGGGAAAGGAGGATTAGCAAGAAAAGGAAAAAAATATAAGTATTGATGTATCGTGGGTGAATCGAATCCCTCGTGACAACTAACTTTGGTATCGTATCTGCCGGATTAGGAACATTATTGAACATGAGTATGTCCGTTATGACACTGCTAATTTTGGAATAGACATGGTAATAAAGATTGTGATTCAAACTCCGGCAAATTCAATCTGCAGTCCAAGATAGGACGGAATTTCATTGCCGGAGTGACTATAGAGGAACTTTTCTTCTTCTTCTTCTGAACGGTCCGAGTCACTACAACCAGGCAAACTCGCTGTCTCGGCAATAAACGAACAATTGAATATGCTTTCACAGAATCGCCAGTTGTGGCCGAGAGGTCACTGTTTCATCTACTCACCATGCGTTTGCCATATGATGTCTTAATTTAGCTAATGCAATCTCGTGTAGCAGCAGTTATTGGACCAGAATGAGTCAATTTCAAGCACATCACAACTTAATGTCAAAGATTGTCACCATTTCATGAGCCTATTCCACATATGCGCACTCATCCTTTTTGTCATGTATAAACAGTCAAACTGATGTAGAATCAACACCCCAATGGTGACTCAGTGACCTTTTCCTGACCAATAGATGCTCATTTCAGCTGCTTTCAGAATTATTCAAAATGACACGAGGCCAAAACCAAATTGAAAACTAGATGGCATCAAATGGCCAAGCTCAAGAGCCCCTTGTGTTCAGTTGGATTAACACAAGGAGCTTTGGATGCTTGCGTCTTCATCTAAATATTGCGTTAGTGTTCCTATCAAATAAACTAGAAAACAGACCTCCCAAAATAAAAATAAAAATTGTTAGTCCATCACCGGTGTATGCTGACGATAATGCCAACTCAGAGGTGGGAATATAGAGAATGTGTGCTCTTGTTACCCAGACTTGATCAACTGTACCCTCTCTTCTGTGTTTTTCTTTCTTCTTCTTTTTTTTTTTCATAATAATATCCAGATGCATACAACTTCGCACCTTAAGTCAAAATAATCAAGAGGCACACATTAGACAATACCAGGCTCAACAATCAAGTTGGTCAAGAGCAGGTAAGTACTTTTCGGGCAGTTGTCACATAGTTTCTCTTTTTGGGTCTGATGCTGATGACCCTTAATTAGACTCAAATGGCTCGGAAGTAAATCAGGAGTTCATCCTCTTTCTAAGCCAAAAATAAATCAGACCAAACTACATAACCATTGCATTAAAGAGACATTGAAAGATGATACAGTCCAGACAAATAGTGGGTGTGAGGAAAACTAAGGGAAGGGAAAAAAACAGGCTCTTGGGAACCACCAAAAGGAGTTTTGGATTGGAGTACCAATACCATTAGTGGGACTTTGCTTTAATCGAAGCCCTTACTTCCCTTTCTATACTCGTTTGTTACATGGATATCGAAGCCTTCCTTTTGCCAACCTTTATAACCATAAAAAATCAGATATAAAGATTGTAAAGTACTGACTACTATCGCACAAATTTGCATCCAGTTATTACCTATTCAACACCAAATTGCATCCACTGTGACAGAGATGCAAGTTCATACTAAATAATAATACAGAAAGGTAGGAACAAAGAGATACGGCAAGCTAATATAGTTCAGAGTCAGCTTATATTGGCTTTGTTACTTTCGATGTCAATTAAAAATCAAGTTTTGGGTACCTCAGTGCATGAATCGGAACTTCCCCTATTAATTCAACAGGAAAAGTTTCTTGACTAGAGTCTATGGTAAGATAAATCTATTGGCATGCTTCACCCATTTCACGGGGCATAAGACAATGCTAAGAGTAGCAAGCTCCCATTTCATGGGGAGGAGGTGATCATTGATCCTTTAGTATTGTTACTTAGCTGCCTCAATCGAAAACTGAATGTAAATTTTAGTCGAAGGAAATCTCAGAAACTTCATCCCTAGAGAAAAGCGACCCACCTTAGAGTAATAGCTAATCCAGCAAAATCAGAAAGCCATTCTATATGGCTTTCATTTATCTTGGCATGTTTTCCAAAAAAAAAAGAAAAAAAGAGAGGAACAAATTCAGCTGAATAACTCATACTTTATTATAATTCCAAGAAGCAGCCACTTTCACATCCTCGATTATTGTAAGGCAACCATCTACAGGACTGTTTCTCTCTTCCCCTGCTTTTCCCTTCAAACTCAATGGGAAAAACAGCACTCACCGCTCTCAGACACCCCAAATCTTCTCTGCGATGAAACTTAAGAACCTCCTCAACAGTCCGTTCTCTGCCACTTCCTCTGCACTGCCACTGCCATTACTGGTGGATTTCATTTCTCTCATCGACTCCAACTGACCCAGCTCAGCATTCCCTGAGTTTGGCTGCTTTGACTCACCTGACCTGGCGTTAAACCTTCTCCTATTCCTTCTCTCCTTTCTTGTTCCCGAATTTCTTGGTTGCTTCTCTGATGTCAGCCCATCTTCATAAGCATCAATTATTTCATGGATCAACTGACGATTTGGAGATGAGTCCCACCTCGCCCAATAACTCATATAGCATCTGAAGCAGTCACAATTAAAGGTACAGGGATGATCATCACTAGCTGTGCTGCTTTTGGCAGAAGAAGAGCTTCTGCGGGAGGTTTTGAGGTTGTTCTTGATGGTGGAGATTGGGGCAGAGCAAAAGATGAGATAGGCTAAGACTTCTCTGTCCTGTGGTGACAGAGCCGCTGTGAGGGCAAGGATGGTGGCTGGAAGGAGGGAGAGATAATCGGACACGATGATCGACAGCGACGGTGATGGATGCACCGAGCCTTTTCGGAGTTTCTTCATACCTCTCGTTTTCTTGAAGTTTTCAGAGCTCTTGTCTGGTTTGCGAAAAACAGACTTCAAAGTAGGAAAAAAAGGGTTTGGGAGGTCTTATAACGCAGAGAGAGAGAGAGAGAGAGAGATTACACTTCCAAATGCCCCCTAGGCATTAATTTATTATACTGCTTTAAAAGGTCTAAACATAAATAAGTCAGGATTCGGTTTTAATTTGGATTTAGAGACTTACAGATTTATGGATACGAAGACTATAATAAGATCTCTGTCTCTCTTCCTTTCTCTCTCTTTTCTTTTAACGACGAGGAAGCCATCTTAGGTAGGTAAGCATTGGGCTCACAAAATATCCCACTAATCTCCTAGACCAAGGAGAACATGAGCCCATATATGAAATTATTTGTACTAGGTTGTGGGCTTGTGCGGGGTGCCCAATCCTCGCACACCCTACGTTCCTTAACCACTAAGCCAACCCAAAAGCAAATACAACCATCATTGACATTATCCTCATCATTATTATATTTGGAACAAGAAAATCAGATGATAGCAACAGGTTAATCAGCTACGTTAGTGAAGACGTAATCAATTGCGAATCAGATCACATGCAGATCGATTCTATGGCATATCCACATTAGATATGAAGTCAACTCCATAACCTTAATACAATGACATTCATTTCCGATGCAAGGAAGTACTGCAGTCTAAACATCTAAAAACAAATGACTGATTCAATGGCTGGCATCTGACACAAACACCATGACATCTACTTCCTTTATAAGTGGAGAACGATGACAAAGAATGAGAGTGACATCATCAAATGTTTGTTTCCTATTATACTATGTCCTAAGACCACGAACATTTGCTATTTCTTATATGCTGAAAAATTAGCAGATTCTTCTAAAGAAAATTTCATGCAATGCTCTCTCGTCTGTATTTCAAAATACAATATCCCATTTTCATTTCTCTTAGTTTAAAATTACTAGAATCACACCACAATTTCCCCATGTCCACACTTTACATCAAGCCAAAATATATGAAAAAAGTGAAGAAACATATTTAGGAGCCCTTGGTCCAGCTCTTTGTTTTTGTAATAAATAGAAAAGAAATAATACTATCCCATAATTTTTCCTTAAGAACAAATCTCAAGACCATATTGAAAAAATGCTTAGCATAGATGGTGCACACATCTTGAACATCTTTCATGCATCAGTTTGCACATGCGGCATAGCACAAATCTACTGGATGATGGATGGAAAATATCTGCCACTTCAACCATCACATACCAATAATTCTAAGAAGAACTCTGAAGACGAGCTCTAATCCACGACTCTAGATTACGGAGCTCCTCATTGTTTATAGAATGGCCAAGACCAGGATAAGCCTACATATCCATGGAATTTTTTTAGACATCTAAAAATCAATTGTACATAGAGAAAAATTTACTTACAATCCATCAAGGACCATTGAATAAAGTTCAAAAATGTTGAACAGATTTACCTTAAACTCACAACTCACACCAGCTTCTGCCAGGAATGGTGGACCCGCTTGCCCAGCTTCAAATAATACTGTTCTGTCATCAATTCCATGAGCCCATGAGATAGGTGTCTGCATAGAGAGCCATAACTCATGCCCATAAATCATACCAACGTACCAAAGAAACAAAATGGATCTTCAGAAGATCTAATCAGTAAAGGAATTGCCAATTCACATTCAATTTAAAATCTTGGCCTTAGTCCTGACACAACAGTGGACATTCTTTACCACAGAAGTGGCCATCGAATTGATTGAAGAAATTGGCATAAAAAAATCTCTTCTAGGCCCAAAAGCAAAATTCACAATGTTCCCTTCATTTTCCATATGCTACTACTGAAACAAACTAGGCCAATTCATAGCCATCACCAAAGATGTAGGATATAAAAGACAACTCAAGAAAAAGATTTGGCTGAATTTTGGTCTAACTATATGTATTTATCAATTGGGATAAGAAAATGGAGAAAGAGAAAAGCAATGAGAAAGGAGAGGGAAACATTGAGGAATGAAAAAAAAACAGAGCTCCATTTACAGGAGCACATTATCAACAAAAGCTTGTACATTTCCATCTATTGCCAGGACTAACACCGAGAAAACAACTTATCAAAAAGCTAATCTCTCTATCTAATACACATGTCAAATAGGTAGCAGAATGAAGCAATGAAAAGGAAAAGTAAATGAAGTTGAAGTTTCCAAGGTCGAGATAAAGAAGTACTCTTTTGGCATCTGGCGAAACTTGATCGAGAATGGATGAATTGAAAGGAACCCATCCGCTGAACACTGCACCACCTCCGAGAGTTTTAGGGTACAGGAGAACACTTGCCAAGGTCAAAGCACCTGCAAAACATGAAACCACCTAGCTGTAAGACTGCGACAAAGATAATGTGGACAAATGCATATGCTAGCACGTGCACTCCCTATTGGGAGGGGGGGGGAAGAGAGAAAGAGAGAGAGAGAGAGAGAGAGAGACCTCCTTGACTAAAGCCACACACAAACACATTATTGGGACTTATGCCAGCAGCTATCTCCTTGTCAATCATTGCATGCACATTCTTTACTGCTTGAAGCACTCCGTTCTCATCTTTTGGAGAGTCCTGGCATATGTAACCCATTCCATGTCACAAGAGGAAGTCAAAAAGAAAAAGCACATTGTAATAGTTGTTTAGAGCCAGGCAATCCACTTCATTTCTTAGAGGAGATTATTAATTACATCGTACAACTACAGGGGTTTTAGAACCCAAAAATATATTTATGGCCTTGGAAAAATATAAGACGTCTCAATGCTTATAGGAAGAAGACAAGTCGTAGCAGCAGAGAAATGGCTTTTGGTGGATGTTCTGGTCACAAGGTGACTTCATTTTTTTTTTCCCTTTCGGATGTGATGACTTGTAATCTCAACTAAAATCCACCTGGGCTTATTGGTTACCACGGATAGGGAGATTTACATGGTATTGAAAGAAAGATGTGATAGGAGAAAATCATACTTACGGCTTTTATAGGGATTTCATGAATATCAAACCATGAAGGCATGACAGCACCATCTGCAAGGAAAAATATGTGAGTAAATGTAGCAAAGGATGCACGGAAGGGTTTATATTTCCAGAGAAAAGGAAAGAATGATTATCTACAATTGCAAACACTGCAGGACAAGTCAAGAGATGTCATTTTCTCAGGGCATCCAAAACTATTGATTGAAAAACCAAGGTGTGCTATTGTATGATACTTTTATTCTGTAACACAACCAGCAAGGAAATCTCTTTCTTCTTCATGGCTAAAGTGCGATTAAGGAAAGATGTTTTGAATGGCCAAAATAAAGTCATTCACAAGAAGTTAAGCCAACATGAAGGAGAAAAATATCTGAAGGCGGTTCACTCTCCCACTGTAATATTTCTGCGCACGATTGTTTTCCTGCGAGGTCGAAAGGCATGTCAAGCACGAATAAGTTTCCAATCTCCATACTCTTCAACAATGCAAACCATCAGCCTTCGTTTGCAATACCCTATCTCTGATTTTTCATACTAAAAGAAACTCATATTTCCATGTAACAACATCAGGTTCCCTTGCGGCCCCTAAGGAGTTCAAGATTGAACCAACATTATCCGCAGCTTCAACCTCACAGACAACACGCTGCAGTACACAATTCACCAAACAACACCAAAATCAACGAAAAAACCCGACTTTCCGACGACGTTTCGGTAGATCCCGCAACCCATTTGATCGCTCTAATTGCAGACACCGAATAGCTCCCCCATCATTCGATCACACTACCTATACCCATCACAGGAAAATCTCACGGGCGACCGAAATTAAGAACACCCATGAGCACGCACGCACGCACAATCAAAAGGGCACGACAGAACCCACAATTGCAAGTGACCGGCTTGGAAGGAGCGGAAGGGAAGGACCACTTGGTGAGCCTGAACTCCGGAGAAGTGAAGAGGGTCTTGATGGGCTCGTTGGCGGGGCCCGAATCGCCCAACCCGTGGAGCCAGAGGACGAAGCTTCGAGCCGCCATGGAGGGCGGCGCCGGAGCAGGTGGGTCCGGCCGCCGCGAGAAGAACAGGAAGAGGACGGTGGCGACGGAGGTGAGCGCGACGAGGACGAACGGCTTCGTTGCTGGTATCAGCCTGGTCATCGCCACCATCGTTTTCTTCCCCTGCGAACGGGGGAGGTGGAGTACGAAAGGACGATGATAGCCTTCTGCTTCGGTTCGATTTGTTGGATATGCAGGAAGTAAAATCGAAATTTGAAGTGCGTTTCGGGGGGAAAATGGGGAAAAGAAGTAGAAAGTGGGAAAGATTCCAATCCAATGAAGGAGAGAAATGTCACGTGTCTTATGAAGAATCTATCGATAAGCCGATGTACATTGCACCGTTCAAAGGAAATGAATTCAATCTAGTGGACCGTCCTAATATTTTCGTAATATGATCAGCTCATGTGAAATGAAGTTTTGGATTTGTACCATCGATTTTTTTATTTTTTTTTATTTTATGAGAAAGCATATTTCAATATCATCATGAATCAAACGAAATCTTGGTAAGGAATTTAACACCAATGTCGTGACTTTGATAGAGTATTTATTGCAATATCAATATTTTTTGAGTGCTCACTTTATTGCCATATTGATGAAAAAAAAACGATCACTAAAAGTACCTCTAATCATAAAATTGCAATTGGCTTTTCTAAAAAAAAAAAAATAACGTCGGATATGGCTATTTTTAAAAACACTATTAAGTATGAAACCTATGTTCCAACTAATCCAAATTCCTCAAAATTACAATGCATCCTATTTGTCTCTTGCTCTCTTTGTTCAACATACACTTACCCTAGTCTTTGTGTGGTGAGGGATTGAGAATCCTTAACTTATTGTACTTTTACTAATTCAATTCTAAACCTTTAATTTTTGCTAATTGAGTTTGAATCCATGTCTAACTCCTACTCTAATTGCTCAAAAGTTGGGAGCAAACACATTGTCTACAAATCTTCTGGGAGATGATATGGTGTTGTTGTATCCTCATCTAAGGATGATTGCTCTTACAGAGGGTCAGTCTCGAGCCTCCGTAAATAATTCAATTAGCTCTCTAATTAAACTCCTTCACTTCTCACCAACATTTTGTATCTTGAAATGATGAAGTTATAAAGTTGAAAGAGGAGAAATTAAGATTAAGAGAGGAGGCTAAAAAAGTTTAAGATTAATTGGAAAAGGCTGAAAATAAATAAAAAGGTTGGGAGAGCATAATTTGCAACTAAGAAAGGAAGCTATAATATTTAAGAAATTGTCGCATGAAGAGAAATTTAGAGGGTTGGATGAACAACTAATGATGATAAAGTAGTTTATAGCATGCATAGACAGAAATATAGAGTGTTAGGCAAGGAATGATTGATGAGGCAAGCACAAACCGAAAGATAGAGGGTGTTAAGTAAGGAATGATTGATGCGGTAGGTGGGAAAAATTGATAACCCATCTTGTATTTGGAGGGGAAGGTGGACAAAATATAGTCTATTGAAGACAAAAATAAGCGCCATGTTTCAATTCTTGAGCATCAATTTCCTCGAAAAGTTTTTCTTTGATATGTGATTAACTCGAATCTTGCAACGTTTAATTAACACGATTTTTCATCTATGGAAAACTTATTATTTGAACATTTCAAAATAACTTTTGGAGAAACATTATGATATCTAAAGAAAAGTTAGGAAATAAATCTAAATAACACACAAGAATTTTAATGCTATGTTTTTTCTTCTTGAATCTCCATTTCACCCATTTCGTCTAAAAAAAAAAAAAGAAAGAAAAATAAAAATAATAAATGAGCCAATCTCTTAGTGTAGCTTCTGATAAAAGAGCTCGCCACCAATTGTAGCGTCACCATCCACACAAAATTGTCCTTTTTTAATGCATTTACCCTGTGGAACTTGGGATTTTTTTATGTATACAAGTATTTTTGTTGGAACGTTGATACATAACTAATGGAATGCTTAAAGTATTTCCATTGCCCAACCTACTACAAGCCAAGCAGCTAGGAAGAAGTGTAAAGAATGAGAATTGTTGAAACTAGCATATTGGAAGATCAATCGAGAAAAGAAGTAGATGATAATGGTATTGAGGAGTCACTTACACATTGGTGCTGATTCCTCGGTTTACTATAACTGTACGTTACCCCATGTCAATCAAAGGTAATCAAAAGAGTAAGAAATAATCCAAAAGAAACATCTTGCTTATCGCATTTACCCAAATATATTTCCAAAAAAATGGAAAAGCTATGTATTGGTAGAATTGATGTATAAACGATACATTTAGCATGCATGAACATGCAAATGCACAAGACGAGGCAAAGAGCCAAAATCATGTCGACTCCTACTCTAATAGCTCAAAAGTTTAGAAAGGTTCATGCCATATATTGTAGATTCGAGAAGTGATTATACTAAACTACTGGCCAGCTACTTGGGACTCTCACACATTTAGGACTCTGCTATTTCTTCTCTTTTCCTCCTCTTTGAAAATTGCACTTAGTCCCTACTGAGAATTAGATTATGCTCCAAGTCAGAAGCAGGAGTTAGCCTTCTGGGTTGACGATATGGTGTTGTTGTGTCCTCATCTAAGGATGATTACTTTTGTAGAGGGTAACTTATTATCCGAGCCTCGACACATAATTCGGTCATCTCACTAATCAAACACCCTCACTTCTTACCAACATTTTGTATCTTGAGATATGAAGCCTTAATTTGCAATATCATCATATGAAGCCTTAATTTGCAATATCATCCCAACCATGAAGTCCCTAATAAGCTAAAAAGACCATTTGTAAGAATAGTGCATATTAAGCATTACAGTGCCAACATTGTATTGCGTCCAATACATTGCAAGATAGTTGTTATCTATGGTGTCGCTTGTCTTGTTATGCATATCCACCTATTATTTTTGTATATATTAAGGATTCAAAGATATCTTTTTATTTTTATTTTTAAATTTTAGGGATTGTGCATAATTTTTCCTTACAAATTTGTTGGTCAGATTTTGCAACGTTTAATTAACTTGATTTTTGCATCTATAGGAAACTTATTATTTGAAACATTTCAAAATTACCTTTCAAGAAAAGTTATGATAAGGTTGGAAAATAAATCTAAAGAACACAGAAGAGTTTCAATGCAAACTTCACCTATTTCATTAGAAAAGAAGGAAAGATAAAAAAAAAAAAAATTGTTGAAATGTTACTAGCTATAGGAAGAAAGAGAAAAGAATTAGATGATAATCAGTATCAAGTACTTACTTACACGTCGATGCCCATTTCTTAGTTTAATATAATCGTACGTTGCCCCACGCTAATCAAAGGTAATCAGAAGAGTAAAAAATAATCCGAAAGAAACATCTTGCTTGTCATGTTTACCCAAATGTATTTAAAAAAAAAAGGGAGATACTATATATCAGTAGAATTGACATATGAACAGCACATTTAGCGTGCACGAGCAAGTAAATGCACAAGACGAGGCTCATGTCTAACTCTTACTCTAATAGCTCAAAAGTCAGAAGCAATAGTTGACACATTGTCTACAAATCTTCTGGGGAGATGATATGGTGTTGTTGTGTCCTCATCTAAAGATGATTGCTCTTGCAGAGGATCACTTAATCTTCAAGCCTTCATACATAATTTGATCTGCTCTCTAATCAAACACCCTCGCTTCTCACCAACATTTTGTATCTTGAAACGATGAAGTTAAAAAGTTCGAAGATAAATTAAGGTTAAGAGAGGAAGTTGAAAAAGTTAAGGATTCATTGGAGGAGGCTGAACTGGAAATAAAAAGGTTGGGAGAGCATAACTTGCAGCTAAGAAATGAAGCTATAATATTTAAGAAATTGTCACATGTAGAGAAATTTAGAGGTTGGATGAACAACTAATGTTGATAAAGTACTTTATAGCATGCATAGATAGAAAGATAGAGAGTGTTAGGCAAAGAATGATTTATAAGGGAAGCACAAACTGAAAGATAGAGAGTGTTGAGCAAGGAATGATTGATGCTTAGGTGGGTTAGATGAAAGACAATATGTTGAAGGAAAAGTCGATTGCCCATCATTTAGTGTAGTCAAAGGGGAAGCCATGGAGGACAAAATTCAGTTTATTAAAGACAAAAATAAGCTCCATGTTTCAGTCCCTGAGCATCAATTTCCTCAAAGAATTTTTCTTTGATCTATGATTAACTTGAGTCTTGCAATGTTTAATTAACACGCTTTTTTCATTACAGGAAACTTATTATTTGGACATTCCAAAATAACTTTTGGAGAAAAGTTATGATATATAAAGAAAAGTTGGGAAATAATTCCAAAGAACACACATGAGTTTTAATGTGATGTTTTTTTCTCTTCTTCAATCTCTATTTCACTCATTTCGTTTGAAAAGAAAGAAATATAAAAAAATAATTGAAATTTTATTAGTTGGCAAAAGAACGCTTCAAGTGCCATAACTTTGCCGAAAGGGACATTTAAGTGCCATAACTTACGAAAGGTACACTTAAGTGTCATATTTGAAGAAAATGGATCACTTGAGTGCTACTTTGGCCAAAGTCCAGCCAAAACGCCGACGTGGCATTTTTCCGACAAAGCGCGCCCAAAATGTCGCCGTTTTGCACGCCGACGTGGCCGAGATAATGCAAAAACGGCATCGTTTTTTGCTAACGTGTAAAAAAAAAAAAAAAAAAATTAAATTAAATTTAAAATTAAATTTAGTTAAAATATTTAAAAATAATAACTAAAAAAAAAAAAAAAAAAAAGGAATAGGGGAGGTGGTTGAGGATCAGCCCTCGGCCCGCGCCACCGAGCGGCGAGGGCTCGCGAGCCCTCGTTGCCGGTCCCGACGATCCCGGCCGACCCTCCCCTCGCGTTGCCGGCCCTTCCCAGCGGTGGCGAGGCGGCGGGCGGCGGCTGCTAAGGGCGATCCCTCAGCCACCTCCCCCGTTCCTCTTTTTTTTTTTTTAATTATTATTTTTAATATTTTTACCAAATTTAATTTTAAAATTATTATTTTTTAATAATTTAACTAAATTTAATTTAATTTAATTTTTTAATTATTTTTTACCACGTCAGCCCAAAACGACACCGTTTTTGCATTATGTGGTCATGTTAGCATGCAAAACGGCATCGTTTTGGGCTCGGTTCGCTGGAAAAATGCCACGTTGGCATTTTTGCCAGACTTTGGCCAGATTAGCACTCAAGTGATCCCTTTTACTCCAATTTTGGCACTTAAGTATACATTTCGTAAGTTATGGCACTTAAGTGTCCCTTTGTGCAAAGTTATGGCACTTGAGGGGTCCACACATCGTTATTAGTTATAGGAAAATAGAGAAAAGAAGTGGATGATAACTGGATCGAGCAGTCACTTATATGTCGGTGCCGATTCCTCAGTTTAATGCAATCGTATATTGCCCCACGCTAATCAAAGGTAATTAAAAGAGCAAGAAATAATTCGAAAGAAACATTTTGCTTATCGCATTTCTCCAAATCTATTTCCAAAAAAAAATGAAAAAGCTATGTATCGACAAAATTCATGTATAAACGACACATTTAGCATGCATAAGCATGCAAATGCACAAGACGGTGCAAAGAGCAAAAATTATGTCTGCTGCTACTTTGATAGCTCAAAAATTTAGAAATGTCACTAGGTTCATGCCCTCTATTGCAGATTCGAGATGATTGTACTGAACTGCTTGCCAACTATTTGGTACTCTCTCACGCGTTTTGTGATAGTCTCGTTAGCCTTTTGGGACTATGCTATTTCTTCTCTTTTATCCTCTCTGAAAATGGCAATTATTTCAACAAATAGTGACTATTGAAGATTAGACTATGCTCCAATTCAGAAGCAAGAGTTAGCCTTATAAGCTGACGATATGATGTTGTTATGTCCTCGGATGATTGCTCTTGTAAAGGGTCACTCAATATCTAAACCTCCACACATAATTTGATATCTCTCTAATCAAACAACCTCGCTTCTTACTAACATTTTGTATCTTGAAATATGAATCTTAATTTACAATATCATTCCAACCATAAAGTCTACAAGCCAAAAATACCATATGCAAGAATAGTACATATATAGCGTTTCTAGTGCGGACGTTGTATAGCATCCAATACATTTATATATGGTGTTGTTTGTCTTGTTTTGCATATCCACCTGTTTTTTTTTATTATTATTATATTAAGGATTCAAATATAAATTTTTATTTTTATTTTTAAATTTTAGGGATTGTGCATAATTTTTCCTTAATTTTTTTTTGTATAATTTTGCAATGTTTAATTAACTCGATTTTTGCATCTATGGAAAACTTATTATTTGAACATTTCAATATAACCTTCGTAGAAAAGTTATGGTATGTAAAGAAAAGTTGGGAAATAAATCTAAAGAATATAGAAGAGTTTGGATCTCCCTTGGAAGCAAGAATTGGACTACCTGGAAACCGGTTCCACTTTTAGGAAGCAAGAATCATATCAACACTCTTAAGAACCGCACCTAACCAACTGATTTGGTTTGGTTTGAGCGATTTCTAATTCGGGCGGTTTGTTTTGCACTCTAGTAGCCTAGATTAGATGCGAGGTGAGGCGTTGGTCATGGTTGAGCAGGGACGGAGCAATGTTGGAATTCGCTGAAGCCGCTCCTCGAGGTTGGAGGGTAAAAGCAGCAAAGGCTCAAAGTGAATCAATAATCTAACGTTCATGAATTGAGGTAGTGTAGCTAGCATGGGTGTTTCTTGCCAAGTAGAAAGCTTCTCCTTTTATGTTCCTTTCATATCTCCTTAGCTCTCTTTTGCCTTTTCAGACTCTCTCGTCCCTTTTGTCTAGCACTAGGCAAGGTCAGCCTTGCCAAGCAAAGCTACCTTCGTTCACGGCCATGATGGCTTCACCCAGATATGGGCAAGCTTATGCCCAGTACCTTAGTTCATGAAAGAAATATTTTTAATTCGCTGTGAGCCTTCGCCGCTGTTGGAAGCCTTGCCCAAATCAAGTGCAAGGTGAGGCATGGGTCATGATTGAGCGGGAACAGAGCAAGAATTTGCTAAAGCTGCCGCTCAAGATTGGAACCTCGCCCACATTAAGGTGAGGCCAGGTGCAGTTGATAAGGGCCCAGTGACCCTTGCTAGCCACCGGTAAAAAAACCAAATCCAAAGAAGGAAAATAGGAAGAAAAGAAGAAGAAGAAGAAGAAGAACAAAATAATTTCGAAAAATATTAAAATGTTATTAATATTTGTCAATCTTAGTGCCGAGCCATGCCAAGTAGTATGACCGACATTGACGTCGGCGATTTTTAATCAAAATTGGCTGGATAGAATTAATTAGCTAAAGGTAAAAAAATCTAAGTTTAATTGGCAAAATTGAAAGGTTTAGAATTGAAATAGCAAAAAGTGCAATAAAATTAGGATTTTTTGAATAATTTTCCCCGTGCCTACCTTTGGCTCATGCATAATTTTGGAGCACTACAAATCAATTTCTACTAGAAATTGTAATATTTGATCAAGTCTCGAACTAATCTAGTAGAAGTTGATTAATTTATGCACTAAAAAATTAAGTGCTTGCATATACTTCAAAATATTCTAACTGATGTTGCTGAGATTCATCTAAATGGATAGCGATAACTCCTTTGACAAAATCAACGGCACTCTAGATTGAAACTTATGCTGATTATATTTTCTTAAGAACGATCTTTTATGTTGCATACAAAAATGAGTGAAAGAAAAATATTCTTATCATTCATGAAAATGTTTAGATAGGATTAATTGCGATAATAAAAATATTTTTCATTGACTAATAATTTTGAAAGATGCCAGAGATCATTTTCAAGAAATTTTTTTCTTAATCATTTATTTTCCGCAAAAATGTTGAAACCTTAGAAGGAAAAAAGTCATATGCAATTAGGATACAATTGGTTACCTATATAAAGATAGGACGGTCCTTTGCTTTTCGACCACCGATTGGTTTAATCTTTCAATGGTTCTCGCCCTTGCTAATTGGTCTTTTCCTCTTTAAAATGCTGGCCAGTGCAGTGTAACCGAAATTATAACCCTAACCACTGATCTCAAACTCAAAAATCAGTTTAAATTAGGTCCTCTTGGGAACTATTTCTCAAGGAGTCAACAGCCATGGCGATGTCAAATAAGGCGCTGGCTCTTTGCATCACGGCCCTCTTGGCGTGCTCATTCGGGCCGAACGATGTGACCATCGAAGCCTGAATGATATGATGGTTTTATGTGATGGGCCTAAGTTGGCCCGTCCGCCCATGATGGGTCTAAAAGCCCGGCCCACAAGATTAGGGCCCATGGATGAAGGGGTACATTCCTTTCTGTTGGAGGGACGTATAAAAGGAGAAAGAGAGAGGGAGGAACACAACCGGTTGGCATAACGTACGTTCCTCTCCCTCTCTCTCTCCAAAAGAAAAACAGTGCGCAAAAAGGCGACGCCGTCTTCCCTTCAAGGCCAATTGACGTCATCGGATTGAACGGGATCGTTTTCTCTTCCTCTTATCGGCGTTGGTGTTTAATCTGTGGCTAACAAGGTACGCTCGATTCCGTGGTGTGCTTTACGATCGGTGATACATGTGAATTTTCCGGACTCGTCTTCCGCATTCGTTTTAGGGGTTCGATTTAGTGTCGAATCCGTTTTTGGGAATCCGACAATTTCCCAACATGATCAATTACCGCGGCATAGGAAAAGGGGACAAGGTGTACTACCAGTGCCGTCATTGTAATCCTCTTCCTCTCCCGTCCAACCTTTACGTCTAGAGGTGTTAAATGGGTTGCACAACCCATTTATGGACCCATTTATGGTTAAATGGGTCATTAATGGGTCAAGCTTTATCTTATAAAGCACCCATAATAAGTTTTAATGGGTAAACACTAAGATATATGGGTTTTAAACGGAATTCGGCTCTCGACCCGTTTATGACCCATTTATCAACCCATTTTTCACTCAAAACATCATTTCTCTCTCTCTTCTCTTTAATTTTACAATTTTTTTTTATAAAAATCAAAATTATAATTATTTTTTCTTTCCTTTTTTTTTTTTTTTTTCTTTCTTCTAACTCCGGTCGTCGGCACGGCGATGGCCGGCGACCGGCCAGGGCGAGCCTCGAGCTTGCCGGCGTCGGGCGAGCTCGAGCTCGCCGGATTTGGCCAGGCGGAGGCCTCGCCGCGGAGGCCTCGCCGATCGGGGCGAGGCGGAGGCCTCGCCGACGTCCGCCGACGCCCGAGCCTCGCCGGATCCGGCGAGGGGCGAGCTCGAGCTTGCCCGACGCCGGCGAGCCTCGAGCTCGCCGGATCCGGCGAGGCGAAGGCCTCGCCGACGTCCGGCAAGGCTCGAGCTCGCCGGATCTGGCGAGGCGGAGGCTTCGCCGACGTTCGTTGAGGCCCGAGCCTCGCCGATCGGGCGAGACTCGAACTCGTCGGCGTCGGGCGAGGCTCCAACCTCGCCGGATCCGGCAAGGGGCGAGCTCGAGCTCGCCGGCGTCGGGGCGAGGTGGCCGGTCGCCGGCCGACGTCGTGCCGGCGGCCGGCCAAAGAAGAGGAAGAAGAAAAAGAAAAAGAAAAGAGAAAAGAGAAAAAGAAAATTAAAAATAAAAATAATTAAAATTTTAATTTTTTTAAAATAAAAAATAATTAAAATTCGATTTTTTAAATAATTATTTTTTAAATTTGTATTGTATAAAATCATGTTAGCAATACAATTTTAATATATATATAAGCTTTTTTATGTTTTGTTAAATGGGTCGGGTATAGGTTGGGTATAGGTCGGGTCGGGTATGGGTCAAAAAATTTGCACTGCAATAAATGGGTTATAAACGGGTTAAATGGGTCGCTTTGGGTCGGACCATTTATGACCCGACCCAAACCCGACCCGACCCACCCGTTTAACAGGTCTACTTACGTCCAAGGTTGCGAGAAGGCCGACATGTGCCGCGGAGGGACAGAGAATTGATTTCTTGGAAAAACTAGAAATGGGGTTCAAGAATTCGTGGCCTACAATTAATTGATTTGTTTCATTGCAGCCTTATATGTGCTTGTTGAGGTAGATTTTTCTCCTTAGAGATGATTGAAAAACATGTAAGAAATTTTCCATGTCTTCCTTGATTGATTAGTGTTAATATGGTTATATCTTATTAGCTTAGATTGCCCTTTTATAAAGTTTATAGATAAGAGCTTGCAAACGCATACTACTAGCAAATCTCGTTGACGCATGCATAATGTGAAGCGGTACAGATCAATTTCTAATAGCGATTGTAATATTTAGTCAAGTCTCGAACTAATCTGGTAGAGGTAGATTTATTTTTGCACTTGAAATTTAATTGCTTGCATATACTCCAATATATTCTTACTGATGTTGCCGACATTCATCCAATTGGATATCTAGAACTCCTTTGACGAAATTAAAATAACTTTACCAAAACTTAGGCTATGTTTAGTTCGCAAAAAATGAATAATTAAAAAAATACTTCCCTAAAAACGATCTCTTGTATCTTTTACACAAAAATGCATAAGCAAAAAATATTTTCATCGTTCATGAAAATATTTAGATATAAATTATTGTGATAATGACAATATTTTTCATTAAAGTGGTAATTTTGAGGAAACCTTTTTTTTAATGATTCATTTTCCGTGAAATAAATAGAGCATTCGAGGAAAAAGTCATACAATTAGGCTGCATGTGGTTGCCTAAATAAAAAGATAGGACTGGATAACATAAAATTAAGAATCCTATTTCTTACTTGCTATCTTTTTTGGGAAAAAATGTGATATAATAACACATACGAACACATTCCATCCAATAACATATTTGGTATACCTCAATGAGTATTTAAAATTCAAGAAAATTAATAAATAACTAAGAAAATAATAACCTGAGACTACAGAGAGAGGACTACCAAAAAAAAAAAAAATTGTTATCCAATTTGGACAGGATATAATTTTCAGATATGATAAGGTCATATTGGACAAAGATGTGATATCTAATATCTTATAAAAATGTTTGGTAAATATCTTAGTATAATATGGATATCGATATATGTTATCCAAGTTGAGTGTTTGCGGCGCAAGCACATTGCTTGTAGACCTGTCCATGCGCTGCAGCCTGCAGCCAACGTAAGGTCGCATGCAACAATGCGCGCGAGCCCCTTGCTTGGCATCGGCAACCTCCTCCCGCCATAATGACTCTCGCCGGAGGCAAATCCCACCTCATCCTCCTCGCCGTCCTCCACCACCTCCTCCTCTCCACCCACACCGCATCGAATCTTGACCATTTAGATCAGACTCTAGCAGCTGCCGGCCCCTGTATGTTCCGAGTGTAAAATCACTCTTCTTCGGCAGCCACCGATCCTCACAATTTCTACTGCGTCACTGGCCAGCCGGAGGCTGTCGAGTGAGGGCGGCTCCAATCTCCTCAAGATCACGCAGTTCGTCCTCAAATCGCGATGGCTCAAGGGGTGCTTACTCTCCGTCAATCGAACGGATCGCCAAGCTCAAGGGGATGGCGTCGGCTGACACCGAGCCCGTCGACGTAGTCCCATCTTAAATGGCCAAGCTCAAGAAACCGGAGGTCTCGAGCCTCAAGAACAATCGCTTCTCCGGCGAAGTTCTATCTGCACTGTCATCGCTTGTTCGCCCTCGTGCTGCTGATATAGTGGAGTATGTCGGTTTTACACTTCACCAAAAGGAGAAAAAATACTATATTTTTTATTTTCCCACCAAAATCTATACTGTAATTATAATCTTTTAAAAATAATGAAAAATACTTATGTGAACTTACGTGATATTCCTTTGTTTTTTAAAAGTTCCGGGTGTTTCGAATTGAAAAAAGCCGTAGCGCCCGCACCGCAAGATTTAGAGTACGTGAAAATAACAACTAAAAAGTCAGTTCAGGCTCTTTTTTTTTAATGATTTTTTTTGTGAGCTCTCGTTTCATGCTTTGTTTTTTCCCTTTCTTTTGTTGATTTTTGTTTTTGTTTTTATGCCAAGTCAATACCTGTCATTATTATATTTTTTTAATCAATTAGGTTAAAGGGTAATTTTTCGGAATAAAGGAAGCCAAGTCTAGGTTCACCAAAATTCATTTAGCCAAATAATCCCTGCACAAAAATTAGATTTCTATAAGGTTGTGAAATGTATAGAAATTTGATTAAAACGGCTGTGTATAAATTTGAACTTGGAAAGTCATCTGATGCTATTTATTTTATGGATTTCAAATAAGTGTCTAGGCGAATTTAAGTCGTTTAATCTAACTATAATGTCAGTTAAAAGTCAAATTGTATATCAATTATATATATTTTATTTTTTTGGTGATCTGGGAACCGTCATACAGCCCGGGCAGACCGGCGACGTAAACCCGGAGCGGTGCTAGCGCATGACCCACCACCACGACACCGCACTTAAGACCACTAGCCACCACGCTAGGATTCGAACTCCTCCCCTTTCGTGAGAGGGAGGGAGCTCGACTCAACGCGGCCACCACATGGGGTGGTGTATATCAATTATATTGTACACTATTAAAAAAAAAGGATTATTTTCTGCAAGTCATATTTGTAAGGTGATACTCAGTGTGATTATATTAGGAGTAGGAGTGCTCCTTCAATAAAATGCTTTAGGTTCACATAAGTTCTACTTCAATATTGCACCCTAATATTGCATTTTCTATGAGAATTATGTTAATTTTTTATAGGTGCATTTAGTTCAGTTTTCTCAAAAGGTTTTCGACCTCAAAGTCCCTTAGGGAAATGTTGATGTATTTGACAATCCATCCCAAGAGGTTTTCGGCCAAATATTGGCATTGAGAAAGTAGAAAGCCCCGTGCCAATAAGGACTAGCATTAAGCTTTTAGCATTTGGTCAAATGCTAAAACTAAATTTCTTCTTCCAAAACTACCCTCACTAATCTTTTAATATTCTAGTTTTGCCCTCATATTGTTCATCATTTTTTTGAGAAAGGGCATCTGGCGAGGGTGGCCAACGAGGCTAGATTGGGCTGGTGAAGGGTCATCGAGAGGCTTGCGAGGGGCTAGCGAAGTCTGTGATGCCTCCTAGGTCACCATACCTAGGACGCAATCCTCGCTGGGGTTCGCGCAACCTTGGGCAGTGGCCACCGGCACCAGTAAGATATCTCATCAATGGCCAACCCTTCCCTGAAGGGTTTTATTTTTATTCTTTTTAAAAAAAGACCCAAATGCCATTTCTAAAAAAATATTTGCCAAACACCATTTAGAACAAAGTAGCATTGTAAATGATTTTTTAGCTTTGCATTTCTCTAATGGGCTTTAAGTCAAAGGTATTTGTATTTTCCCAAAGCTCATTTGCAAAGCCGAGCCAAGCACACCCTACTCAAATTAAGCTTCCTTGTGCATCAATTAAAACCTAGGAAATTAGAGTGCGACGCAAAATATTATCGTATGTCTTTGCCCTTCCCCTCGCACAAAGGCCGACTCGAGCAAACTCGAGATTCTGGCTTCGATGCCAAATAAATAAATAAAAACGTAATTTCAAGAAAGAATTTGCACAAAAGACAAGTCCTCAAATGGAAAATACACCTCGCTTGTCATGGAAGTCAGTTTTTTTCCTTTTTCAAAAGCATGGCCAGTACATTGGAACTAAATGCCAACTCAGATTAACATGGCAACTCAAAATAACAGCCGCAAAACGATAATAAAGAGTATAAAATGAGCTTCTCGGAGAGCTAGAATCCTCACCAAACTAAACAATGGCGATGTCAAATATGGCGTTGGCTCTCTGCATTATCGCTGTAGTGATATGCTCGTTCGCGGCTTATGATGTGCTCGTCAACGCGAGATCGATCTCCTACGGTGGCATGGACAAAGACCGAGCACCTTGCAAGGGCGCAAACTGTTTGCCGGATCCGTCCAACCCCTACCAACGCGGTTATGAGAAGGCCGACGATTGCCGCGGTGGGCTGTGAATTAACTCCTCGAAAGATAACCCGGAAGGATGATTTCAAGACCATGTAGTCTAAACCACCCTAAAAACGATTTCTTGTATCGATCACAAAAATGGTAAATATATTTACATATAAATCATTGCAATAATGACAATATTTTTCATTGAAGCAATCATTTTTAAGAAAATATATTCTTAATCATTCATTTTTTTTGTAAAAAACATGGAGCCTTAGTATGAAGTAGTCATAAAATTAGGCTGCATTTGGTTGCCTAATAAAAGATCGGATCAGATCAGATAGCAAGGGATTAAGAAACCTTATTTCTTACTTGCTATCTTATGTGCTGAAAAAAAAAGTGATATAACAACAGATATGAACCTTTTCCATCCAATAACGTACTTGGCATACCTCAATGAGGATTTAAAGTTCCGGAAAATTAGATAAATAACAAAGAAGAGGATAGACTGAGACTGGAGAGAGAGAGGACCACAAAAATAATTGTCATCCAATTTACCAAATGTTTGGTAAAGATGGGATTTTTAATATCTTACAAAACGTTTGGTAAATGCCCTAATATAATATGGATATCAATATATGCCATCCAAGTTGAGTGTTCGCAGCGCAAGTACAATGCTGGCAGATCTGGCCATGCATTGCAGCCAAAGTAAGGTCGCGGGCAACAACATGCGCAAGCGCCTTGCTAGGCATCGGCGACCTCCTCGCCATCCTCTGCCACCTCCTCCTCTCCACCCATGCCGCATTGAGTCTCAACCGTTCAAATCAGTCTCCAGTAGGGTGGGCAAATGGGTGGGTCGGGTTGAAAATTGGTTGACCCATATTTGACCCATTTAACTTGTTTTGACTTGTATTCTTGTAGTGTAAATCTAGTGACTCATACCTGACCCAATCCGTACTCGACCTATACCCGACCCAACCTGTATTGCTAAAACCTATTAATATTCTGGGAAAACCCACTTCTACTATATGCTAATTGGATTAAAACTTCAAATTAAATTAAAAATAGTAAATAAAATAAGAAAAAGTTAAAAAAAAAAAACCTATAAATGGAAAATATTTATAATTTTTTTAACTAAACCTAAAAAAAGCTCATTTTTATGATTTTTTTATAAAAAAACAAGTATTATTAAAACATTTTTATGCAATACAAATTTTTTAACAATTTTTACGCACTACAAATTTCATGGAAATTTTTTTATAATTCTTTTAAAATATTTTTTAAAAAATCGAATTTTTAATTTTTTAAATATAATTTTTAATTATTTTTATTTTTAAAAATATAATTTTTCATTTTTAATAATTATTTTCTCTTTTTCTCTTTTCTTTTTCTTCTTCTTCTTCGGCCGACCGCCGACTACGATGATGGCTTGGCGACAGCCACCGGCAAGATTGAGCTTGCCGACGTTGAGTGAGGCTCGATTTCGCCGATCCAGCAAGGCCGAGGCCTTCGATGCCAACGAGCTCGAGTCTCGTCGATCCAACAAGGCTTGAGCCTCGCTAGTCGTTGGCGACCTATCGCAAGCTCGAGGCTCGCCCGGGTGTCGGCGGGCCGGCGGCCGGCTAAGGAATGAAGAAAAAGAAAGAAAAAAATTGAAATATGATAAATATTATAAATTTGATTTTTTTATAAAAATAACATTTTTATAAAATTAAAAAAGGCCATGGGTTTAAACTTTAAAGTGGGTTTCCTAATAACCCATTTAAACCCATTTCTTTTTGTGTTTTATTTTCTCAGATCCATTTATAACTCATATTTAATTTTCACTTGACCCATATATTAACCATTTAACTAAAAATGGGTCATAATATGGGTTTATGACCCATTTTGCTGGCTCTAGGTCCTACAAGTTCCGAGTGCAAAATCACTCTTCTTCGGCAACCACGGGTCCTCACGATTTCTGCTGCTGCATCATTTGCCAGCAGAGGCTCTCAAGCGATGGCGGCTCTAATCTCCTCAAGATCGCGGGGCCTCTCCTCAAAGGGTCCTTCTCCCCGTCAATTGAACGGATTTCCAAGCTCAAGGAGACGGCCGACACCAAGCCCATCGACGTAGTCCCATCTCAAATGGCCGAGTTCAAGAACCGCAGATCTCGAGCCTCAATATCGCTTCTCCGGCGAGCTTCTATCTGCACCGTCATCGCTTGTTCGCCTTCGTGGTGCTGATATAATTGAGTATGTTGGTTTTCTACTTCAACAAAAGGAGAAAAAATACTTTATTATTATTATTATTATTATTATTATTATTATTATTATTATTATTATTATTATTATTATTATTATTATTATTATTATTATTATTTCCAGCCAAAATCTATACTGTAATTATAATCTTTTAAAAATAATGAAAAATACTCTTTAATCTTTTAAAAATAATGAAAAATACTCTTTTTTTTTTTCTTTTTCTTTTTAAAGTTTCGAGTGTTTCAAATTGAAAAAGTCAGCGACCGTGTCATAAAATATAGAGTGAGTAAGTAAAAATGAAAGTAGAAGTCAGTTCAGGCACTTTTTTTTATAATTTTCTTTTTGTGAGCTCTCGTTTACTACTTAGTTTTTTCGCTTTTGTGATTTTCGTGTGTTTTTTTTTGGCCAAGTCAATACCTGTCATTATTATATATATATTTTAAATCATTTGTTAAATGGTGATTTTTCAGAATGGAGGAGGCCAATCATAAGTTCGCCAAAATTCATTTGACCAAATAATTAACTACCATGCATAGAAATTAGATTTTTGTATGGTTGTGAAATGTGTAGAAATTCGTTTAAAACGAATGTGTATAAGTTTACACTTGGATATCCATGTAATGCCATCCATCTTATGAATTTTAAATAAGTGTCTAGGCAAATTTAAGTCGTCTAATCTAACTATACCGCCAGTTCAAAGTTAAACTGTATATTAATTATATTGTACACTATTTGGAAAAAAAGATTATTTATTGCACTATTTGTAATTATAAATTTATCGATAACACTTATATTGCTTTTTCTGTGAGAATTATGTTAACTCTTTACTCAAATTAAGCTTCCTTGTGCATATGTAAGGACCTAGCTCCACTATATGATATTGTCCGCTTTGGGTCACCTGCCCTAGTGCGGACGAATCGCCATCCCAGCCACAGTCTTTTCCTTCATGGTTTTAAAACGCGTCACAATATTAAGGGACCCAAGACTTATAAAGGCTCCCTAGGACTCCCCCCTAAGCGATGTGGGATGGAGAAATGCCCTTAGCCTCGCTCGCGTACTGCCAATGTGATCTTAGTCCGTTTCTCCGTACTTGTCCCTGGTCTAGGTCGCCACACTCTCCCCCCCTTAAGACACAGTGCCCTCGCTGTGGCCCCCACACGCGGTCGAGAGTCGGAATATAACTCCATTCGAACAACAAAAATGAGTAATAGTTCAATCCCGTTTTATGCAACAAAATATGCTTTTTACAAACTTATGGAATATATAATCCACCATCTTTCTCAAAACATGAGTTTAAAATGTGACGATCCAAACCGAGACAGTAAAGAGGGACGGACTAAGATTGCCTCGACAGTACGCGGGCGAGGCTAAGGGCATTTCTCCTGTCCCACATTGCTTGAGGGGGAGTCCTGGGAGCCTTTATAAGGCTTGGGTCCCATAATATTTGTGATGCGTTTTAAAACAGTAAGGGAAATGACCGTGGCTAGGATTGTGACGACTCAAAGCGGACAATATCACATAGTGGGACCCAGATCCTTACAACATCAATTACAATGTATCTAATTGAATAATAGCTGGAGATCTATTCTCACGTGGATGCATTTCCTTATAATGGGAACTCAAATGTAAACCCTAAACCCAATTAAAATTTAGGAAATTACAGCATGAAAAATATCGTATATCTCTACCCTTCGTGCGGTTTGATGACGAAGGCTTTAATGGCGGATTCAAAATATGGGATAGGCAATGCATTGTTGAATCCACGGCGTGATGGCCGAAAGCATGGCGCAAGGAAGCGAATCCGAGATTCTTGACTTTGATACCAAATTAAAAAGAAAAAAGAAAAAAAAAAAGAACATAATTTCTAGAAAGGATTTGCACAAAAGACAAGTCCTTAAATGGAAAATACACCCAATTGTCATGGAAGTCAGTTTGTAGTTTTTCAAAGGGTGGCCAGCACGGTGGAAGTAAAACTGAAACCCTACAACCAGCAATGCCAACTCAAAATAACCGGCTCCAAAACGATGCTAACGAGTATAAAATGAGCTTCTCGGAGAGCTAGAATTCTCACCAAAGTCAGCAATGGCGATGTCAAATAAGGCGTTGGCGATATGCATCATCGCTATAGTGATATGCTCGTTCGCGGTGGATGATGTGCTCGTCAACGCGGTGCCGATCTCCTACGGCGCCATGCGTGGAAACGGTATTCCTTGCAAGGGCCCAAACTGTCTGCCTCCTCCGTCCAACACTTACAACCGTGGTTGCGAGAAGTCCAACGAATGCCGTGGTGGTGGGCCGTGACTTAGCTTCTTGGGAAAATAAAAATAAAAAATAGAAGGGCGATTTCAAGACCATGTAGTCTAAAACACCCTGCTGTTTTTATTTATTTATTGGTCTAATGAAACACCCTACTATGGATGTGGGAGATTATTGATCTTTTATTCTTTGACCAAATCGATTAATGTCATCGCAATTTATGACGAATCGATTGATTTGTTTAGTGTGGTCTTATTGTACTTTTCATGATAGATTTCTCTTTCTTAATCGTGACTTTTGTCAACTTGTCAAATATCGGATATGATTATAAACTTAGTTTTAACGATTAAATTCATAAATTTTCAGAAAATAGTCCGACTTCCAGACATAAGATAAAAATGCGTTGGTAAAGATTACCGCATTTTTGACAACATTAAGTTCCTCCCCAATGAAGAAAAACTATTATGTCAAAAATCATTCATAAACAATAGTCGCAAAAGAAATTTTCAGAATTAATCTTTTGGCTTTCGTGCTCGAATCTATGTTGAATGATTTTAGTTTAGACAACTACTCTTTGCTTTCATGTTGGCAGTTGCACAAATATTTATTCCTAAATTCGATTGAATTTTGTACAAAATGAATCAGATAAAACTAACTATAATTCCACTTAAAAGTTGAACTGTATATCAATTATATCGTACACTACTAAAAAAGAAGGGGATTATTTTCTGCAAATCATATTTGTAAGGAGATACTCAGTGTGATTATATTAGGAGCAAGATTGCTCCTTCAATAAACTGCTTTAGGTTCGCATAAGTTCTTCAGTATTGCACTATGCATAGTCATCAATCTATCAATATCACTCATATTGCATTTTCTGTGAGAATTATGTTAACTTTTTATGGGTACGCTTGATTTAGCTTTTCTAATGGTTTTTGACTTGGAAAGCCCTTTAGGAAAATATTGGGGTGTTTGGCAATCCATCCCAAGAGGCTTTCAGCCAAATACTGGCATTGAGAAAGCAGAAAGCCCAATGCTATAGAGGACTAACAGTGTGCTCTTCGCATTTAACCAAATGCTGAAACTAAATTTCTTATTCCAAAACTACCCTCAACAATTTTTTAATATTCTAGTTTTGCCTTCATTACTATTCATCTTTTCTTTTTTTAATTATTTTTTTTTTAGAAAGGGTAGCCAGCAAGGGCGATTAGTAAGGCTAGATTGGGTTGGCAAAGGGTCAACAAGAGGCCTGTGAGGGGCCAGCGAAGTCATGTGACAGCCACCTAGGTCTCGACACCTAGGGATGCATGATCCTCACCGGGGTTTTTGTGACCTTGGGCGATGGCCACTGGCACCAGTGAGGTCTCGTTAGCGCCAATCCAATCTCATCAACAACCCACCCTTCCCTAAAGGATTTTTATTTTTATTTTTATTTAAAAAAAAGACCAAAAAGCACTTTCTAAAAAAATATTTGCCAAATACCATTTAGGACAAAGTAGTATTATAAAGGATTTTTTAGCAAATGCAATTTGCATTTCTCTAATGGACTTTAAGTCAAATGCATTTGTATTTCCCCTAAGCTTATTTGCAAAACCAAGCCAATCACACCCTACTCAAATTAAGATTCCTTGTGCATCAATTAAAACCTCGCAAATTAGAGTGCGACACGAAATATTATCATATGTCTCTGCCCTTCCACTCACACAAAGGCCGACTCGAGCGAACCCAAGCTTCTGGCTTCGATGCCAAATAAATAAATAAAAAAAACGTAATGACGTCTTTGGCATACCTCAATAAGGATCTAAAGTTCCAGAAAATTAGATACATAAGTAAGAAGAGGATAGCTTGAGACGAGAGAGAGAGATGAACACAAAAATAATTGTCATCCAATTTACCAAATGTTTGGTAAAGATAGGATTTTTAATATCTTACAAAACGTTTGGTAAATGCCCTGATATAATATGGATATCGATATATACCGTCGAAGTTGAGTGTTTGCGGCGCAAGCACAATGCTGGCAGATCTGGCCATGCACTGCAGCCAAAGTAAGGTCGTGGGCAACAACATGCGCAAGCACCTCGCTAGGCATCGACGACCTCCTCACTGTCCTCTGCCGCTGCCTCCTCCTCTCGACCCACGCCGCATTGAGTCTCGACTGTTAAGATCAGTCTCCAGCAACCGCCGATCCTGCAAGTTCCGAGTGCAAAATCACTCTTCTTCGGCAACCACCAGTCCTCACGATTTCTGCTGCTGCATCATTTGCCAGTGATAACGTTTCTAGTAAGCAATATTATCTTTTGTATCTAATTTAAGATATTGTTGATATTGTTCCCGTACTTTCTCTACTTGCTTTAAGCATCCTCAATCATCCCTAATTTAGGGCTCTTGTAATATCTTTATATATAGCTTTGTACAAGAGAGATCATAATACAATATACAAAAATTACGATTTCTTCACGGTATCATAGCAACATTTGGCGTAATTCGCCTTACGATCCTCAAATATCCTTCTCCTCTCATTCTTCATCGACTTTCTTCTTCCCAAAGAAAATGTCGACAGGCTCTAATCCATCATCTCAGTCGTCTTCATCTATGGCATCTCCCTCACTTGTTATCTCAAACATATCCAACTCGATACCCATCAAACTGAACATCGCGAACTATCTTCTTTGGCGTTCTTTTTTCGAACCAATTCTCAGAGGTCACAACCTCATGTCTTACATTGATGGAACCTCCCAAGTGCCTGCTTCAACTGATGAAAATTACAAGACATGGATCGAAAAAGATCAGATGCTACTCTCCTGGATCAACGCTACTCTGTCTGAATCTGCACTTCCATATGTGGTTGGCGCTACATTTGCAAAAGTTGCGTGGGATGTCCTCGCTCGTCACTATGCCTCTCTCACTCCTGCTTATGTAATGTCTCTGAAAAGACAATTACATCACCTCAAGAAGGGCAACCTCACCATGCAGGAATATCTCCAACAATTCAAAACTTTAGCTGATAAACTCACAATTTCCGGATCTCCAGTAAGTGATGATGATCTCCTAATATGCATTCTCGATGGATTACCTACTGCTTACCACTCATTTGCATCCTCTATTCGTGTCCGTGCTCATCAAACTTCCATCACTATTGAAGATTTACACAATCTCCTACTCTTTGAAGAACTGAGCATCACTGATGATTCATTATCCAAAACTACTACTACCTTCACTGCAAACCGGCAACCTCGAACTCTTTCTCTTAGACAGCACTCATTCACACCTCGTCTCAATAGGGGTGGCACTAGTTATAGAGGACGTAGCAGGGGTCATTCCAATCAAGCCGAACTTCTCCCTACTCCATCGTTTCGACCTCAAGGTCGTCAATTGAACATTGGTCGGCTAATCTATCAGATTTGCAACAAACATGGCCATAGTGCCATTGACTGCTATCATCGCATGAACTATGCATACCATGGTCGCAATCCTCTTGAAAAACTTGCTGCCATGGCTATTGCACCACCTACTGATGATGGCACTTGGTATATCGATACTCTGGGTAGTCTCTCCATCTCCACTCCCTATAGTGGTTCCGATGAAGTTTAGGTTGGAAATGGTCAAGGTTTGTCTATTACTCATGTTGGTTCCACAGCTCTCTCACATCCCGCTTCCTCCATGAATTTAACTAATATACTTCGTTGTCCTCTAGCATCTACCAATTTAATTTCAGTTAGTTGTTTTGCTAAAGACAATAATTGCTATTTTCTATTTGATGATTTTCAATTTTTTGTGAAGGACAAGTTAACGAAGCAAATTATGCACCACGGTTGGACTGAGAATGGGCTTTATCCTATGCGGTTCCCCAAACCTTGTTTCAAACCTCAAGTTTCATTTTCTTCTCACATCAACTCCTCCACTTGGCATCATCGTCTTGGCCACCCTTTTGCAGTTATTTAACATCTTATTTTTAAACAGCTTCAAATATCAAATAAGCGTGACAACTCTCTGTGTTCTACATGTCAATTAGGCAAAAGTTGCAAGTTACCATTTTCGTTGTCTCACACGCACACTCAATTTCCACTTGAACTAATTCATTATGACATATGGGGACCAGCCCCAGTGTCTTCTATATCAAAATTCTCTTATTATTATGTTTTTGATGACTTCTCTCGTTACAGCTGGATATTTCCTATGCGCCATAAATATGATTTTTACGAAATTTTTATGGCTTTCAAACCGCAAGTTGAAAATCAATTTAACCATTGAATTAAATTCTTCCACTCCGATGCTGGTGGCGAATTCACTAGTGATGCACTTGAATCTTAATTTCATACACATGTATTTGTCATCAATTTTCCTGCCCACATACACCTGAACAAAATGGTGTCATCGAGTGAAAACATCGTCACGTGGTTGAAATTGGTCTCACCCTTCTAGCTCAAGCTAGTATGCCTTCTCGCTTTTGGTTTGAAGCCTTCAATACAACTGTATATCTCATCAACCGCATGCCTATTATTTCTCAAATTTCCCCATATCAACGATTGTTTCAACAAGTTCCTGATTATTCTCATTTACGAGCCTTTGGATGCCTTTGTTATCCTTGGCTCTGTCCTTATTGTTCTAACAAATTGGAGTTCCGCTCTTCGTGTTGTTTTCTAGGCTATAGTACCTCTCATAAAGGGTATCACTGCTATGACATGCAAAGTCACCGAGTTACATATCTCGTCATGTCAAATTTGATGAATCTGTTTACCCGTTTATCACAAACTCTAACTCTCCAAAATCTCCTACCACTTTACCCTCACTTGGTCCTATCTCCATCTGGCTACCATCAACCTCTGCCCCCACAGATACCACATGGGTTGAGCCCACCATTAGCCCCGCCAACGGTGTTGCCTCTGCTTCATTAACTATAGATGAACCACAATATCCTCATTTATCTTCCTCTATACCACCTACCACCATACCACCCCCTCCCCCACCACCTCCCACCCGTACTCATCCTATGATCACACGTTCTCAACATGGTATTTTCAAACCAAAAACCTTTACTTCTCGTTATCCTATTGCTTTATCTTCTTCTCTTCCCTTGGAGCCAACGTGCTACACTCAAGCTTCCAAATCACCTGAATGGCGAAAAGCTATGGATGAGGAATTTAATTCCTTACAAGAACAACACACTTGGTCCCTTGTGCCATTTAATCCAACCATGAACATCATCGGCTGCAAATGGGTTTATCAGATAAAACAAAACCCAGACAGCACCATCATCACAACAAAGCTCGCCTCATAGCGAAAGGATTTCACCAACAATCCGGCATTGACTTTGTGGACACTTTTAGTCCTGTTGTAAAGCATACTACTATTCGGGTCATTCTCACATTGGCGGTCACTTATGGATGGGCGATTCAACAACTTGATGTTGAATGTGCATTTTTACACGGCGATCTCCAGGAAACTATATATATGGCTCAACCACCAGGCTATGTTGATCCTGCTGCTCCTCATTCTGTTTACTTAATGCACAAATCCATCTATGGTCTACGGCAAGCACCTCACGCTTGGTTTGAAAAATTTACAACTCAGCTATAAGACATTGGTTTTTCAACCACTATCTCGGATCCATCCCTCTTCATTTAAATTCATGGCTCTATTATTATCTATCTCTTATCTTATGTTGACGACATTATTTTATTAGGAAATGATTCCAAGGCTATGTCTGCTATCGTCGAGGAACTTCGTCACTCATTCAAGATGAAGGACTTAGGCCCCTTGACTTATTTCTTGGGCATTCAACTTGTTCGACGGAAACCCCCATCATATCTTCCTTCATCAGGCAAAGTATATTCATGACCTCTTATCTCGCACAAATATGCTGGACTGCAAGCCTGTTTCCAGCCCTGCTACCTCGAATAAACTCAGTCATTCAAGTGGTGACCTTGTCTTAGATCCTACACTATATAGGAGTGTTGTTGGAGCACTTCAATATGTTACTCTTAGTCGTCCTGACGTTAGCTATGCTGTTAATCAGGCTTGTCAATTTCTCAAAGCACCCGAAGAACACCATTGGCATGCTGTAAAGCATATCCTTCGCTATTTAAAAGGCACAATCTCTTATGGCATGCAGATTCAGCCTGGTCCTATTTCTTTACATGCCTATTGTGACGCTAACTGGGCTAGCAGTCCCGATGATCGTTGCTCTACCAGTGGGTATTGTTTATTTCTTGGGGCCAACCCTGTTTCTTGGAGTGCAAAGAAGCAACCTACTGTTGCACGTTCTTCTACAGAGGCCGAATATCGTTGTCTTGCTCAAATAGCTGCCGAAATTCAATAGCTCCTATCTCTTCTCCGAGATTTATGAATCTCACTCCCACGCGCTCCCGTATTGTGGTGCGACAATATCTCTGCCATTGCTTTAACTCGGAATCTAGTTTTTCATAGTCGCACTAAACACATTGAAATAGATTATCATTATGTTCGTGAATTGGTGGGTCGCCAGTTACTTGACATCCGTTACATCAACTCCAGTGATCAAATCGCGGACATCTTCACCAGACTATCATCAGCATGGTTCGTCTTTTACGGTCCAAGCTTCACATTGTTGACAATGCTTCGCTTACGGGAGGGTCAGAACGTTTCTAGTCAGCAATATTATCTTTTGTATCTAATTTAAGATATTGTTGATATTGTTCCCATATTTTCTCTACTTGCCTTGAGCATCCTCAATCATCCCTAATTTAGGGCTCTTGTAATATCTTTATATATAGCTTTGTACAAGAGAGATCATAATACAATATACAAAAATTACGATTTCTTCAGCCAACAGAGGCTCTCGAGCGAGGGGTCCTTCTCCCCGTCAATTGAACGGATTTCCAAGCTCAAGGAGACGGCCGACACCGAGCCCGTGTCGACATAGTCCCATCTCAAATGGCCAAGTTCAAGAACTGCAGATCTCGAGCCTCAATAACAATCGCTTCTCTCGCGAGCTTCTATCTACACTGTCATCGCTTCTTCGCCTTCGTGCTGCTAATATAATTGAGTATGTTGGTTTTATACTTCAAAAAGAAGGAGAAAAAATACTCTCTCTTTTTTCTTTTTTTTTTTTTTTATCATTATTTTCCAGCCAAAATCTATTCTGTAATTATAATCTTTTAAAAATAATGAAAAATACTTATGTCAACTAACGGGTCAATATTCATTTGTTTTTATAAAAGTTTGAGTGTTTCAAATTGAAAAAAGTCAGTGCCCGCGTCACAAAATTTAGAATGAGTAAGTAAAAATGAAAATAAAAGTCAGTTCAGGCACTTTTTTCTATATATATATATATGTGAGCTCTAGCTTACTACTTTGTTTTTTCCCTTGCTTTTGTGATTTTCGTGTGTTTTTTTTTTTTTTTTTTGGCCAAGTCAATACCTGTCACTATTATATTTTTTAAATCAATTGTTAAATGGTGATTTTTCAGAATGGAGGAGGCCAAGCATAAGTTCGCCAAAATTCATTTCACCAAATAATTAATTACCCTGCACAGAAATTAGATTTATGTACGGTTGTGAAATGTGTAGAAATTCGATTAAGACGACTGTGTATAAGTTTACACTTGGATATCCATGTAATGCCATCCATTTTATGAATTTTAAATAAGTATGTAGGCAAATTTAAGTCGTCTAATCTAACTATACTGCCAGTTCAAAGTTGAACTGTATATTAATTATATTGTACACTATTTGGAAAAAAAGATTATTTATTGCACTATTTGTAATTATAAATTTATGGGTATCACTTATATTGCTTTTTCTGTGAGAATTATGTTAACTCTTTACTCAAATTAAGCTTCCTTGTGCATCAATTACAATGTATCTAATTGAATAATAGCTAGAGATCTATTCTCACGTGGATACATTTCCTTATAATGGGAACTCAAATGTAAACCCTAAACCCAATTAAAATTTAGGAAATTACAGCACAAAATATATCGTATATCTCTACCCTTCATGTGGTTTGATGACAAAGGCTTTAATGGCAGATTCAAAATGTGGGATAGGCAATGCATTGTTGAATCCACGGCGTGATGGCTGAAAGCATGGCACAAGGAAGCAAATCTGAGATTCTTGACTTTGATACCAAAAAAAAAAAAAAGAACATAATTTCTAGAAAGGATTTGCACAAAAGACAAGTCCTTAAATGGAAAATACACTCAATTGTCATGGAAGTCAGTTTGTAGTTTTACAAAGGATGGCCAGCACGGTGGAAGTAAAACTGAAACCCTACAACCAGCAATGCCAACTCAAAATAACCGGCTCCAAAACCATGCTAACCATGCTAACGAGTATAAAATGAGCTTCTCGGAGAGCTAGAATTCTCACCAAAGTCAGCAATGGTGATGTCAAATAAGGCGGTGGCTATATGCATCATCGCTATAGTGATATGCTCGTTCGCGGTGGATGATGTGCTCGTCAACGCGGTGCCGATCTCCTACGGCGCCATGCGTAGAAACGGTGTTCCTTGCAAGGGCCCAAACTGTCCCAGACTGCCTCCTCCGTCCAACACTTACAACCGTGGTTGCGAGAAGTCCAACGAATGCCGTGGTGGTAGGCGGTGACTTAGCTTCTTGGGAAAATAGAAATAAAAAATAAAAGGGCGATTTCAAGACCATGTAGTCTAAAACACCCTAGTGTTTTTATTTATTTATTGGTCTAATGAAACACCCTACTATGGATGTGGGAGATTATTGATCTTTTATTCTTTGACCAAATTGATTAATGTCATCGCAATTTATGACGAATTGATTGATTTGTTTAGTGTGGTCTTGTTGTGCTTTTCGTAATAGATTTTCTCTTTCTTAATCGTGACTTTTGTCAACTCGTCAAATATCGAATATGATTATAAACTTAGTTTTAATGACTAGATTCATAAATTTTCAGCAAATGGTCCGATTTCCAGACATATGATTAAAATGCGTTGGTAAAAATTACCGCATTTTTGACATCATTAGGTTCCTCCCCAATGAAGAAAAATTATTATGTCAAAAATCATTCATAAACAATAGTCGCAAAAGGAATTTTCAGAATTCATCTTTTGCCTTTCGTGCTCAAATCTGTGCTGAATGATTTTAGTTTAGACAACTACTCTTTGCTTTCACGTTGGCAATTGCACAAACATTTATTCCTAAATTCGATTGAATTTTGTACAAAATGAATCAGATTAAACTTTGTCCATCCAACGTATGAAAAACAGTAGTAAGGATTTTTCTGCATTTTTCTAAAATTTTAAATCAATTTCCTTTATAAGTCATAAACTATAAATAAATATTCAAAAAGTATTTATCATGTGGACTATCCAGAATCTATATTCGAAAGTCCATTTGTTGACATGGAAAAATTCCTTGCGTTTGCAAAAAAAATCATTACCGCTGACATTAAGATTCCGTGGTTTAACATTCGAGGAACTACTTTCTCAGATCTCTCTCGATATGCAGAGCCCTCTCAGTCTCTACCTTAATGGTAGCACAATTTCCTAAACCCTAATCTTCCCCTTCCACTCTACCTGCATCTCATCCATCATCCATGGCTCTCTCGTATCCCCTGTAATCTCAATCCCCTCCTTCCTCGATGCTATCTACGCTGGTCTTCAATGCCGCTTCTTTCACTTGACTAGGTAGAGCTTCGCCCAGTCGATTTCTTCCTCATCGATGCCCTAACCCCTTGGGCTCAGCTTTGTTCTCAATTCTGGTCGCTAGTTTACTTTTTCGGTCTCTCTGCATGGCTACAATTGCCCATTTCCGAGGTTTCTTCCCTCAATCGACACTCCAGATTTCGGTTGATTCGGCTTCTGCAGCTTCGCTCTAGCTCTGCCTTTGCCTTCCTGTCAACCGACTCTGCAAAATGTGTAGAAATTCAATTAAAACGACTGTGTATAAGTTTACACTTGGATATCCATGTAATACCATCCATTTTATGAATTTTAAATAAGTGTCTAGGCAAATTTAAGTCGTCTAATCTAACTATACTGCCGTTTCAAAGTTAAATTGTATATTAATTATATTGTACACTATTTGGAAAAAAAATATTATTTATTGCACCATTTGTAATTATAAATTTATCGGTATCACTTATATTGCTTTTTATGTGAGAATTATGTTAACTCTTTACTCAAATTAAGCTTTCTTGTGCATCAATTACAATGTATCTAATTGAATAATAGCTGGAGATCTATTCTCACGTGGATACATTTCCTTATAATGGGAACTCAAATGTAAACCCTAAACCCAATTAAAATTTAGGAAATTACAACACGAAATATATCATATATCTCTACCCTTCGTGCGGTTTGATGACAAAGGCTTTAATGGCAGATTCAAAATGTGGGATAGGCAATGCATTGTTGAATCCACGATGTGATGACCGAAAGCATGGCGCAAGGAAGTGAATCTGAGATTCTTGACTCTGATACCAAATTTATAAAAAGAGAAAAAGAAAAAGAACATAATTTCTAGAAAGGATTTGCACGAAAGACAAGTCCTTAAATGGAAAATACACCTCAATTGTCATGGAATTCGGTTTTTACTTTTTCAAAGGGTGGCCAGCACAGTGGAACTAAAATTGAAACCCTCCAACCAGCGATGCCAACTCAAAATAACCGGCTCCAAAACGATGCTAACGATTATAAAATGAGCTTCTCGGAGAGCTAGAATTCTCACCAAAGTCAGCAATGGCGATGTCAAATAAGGCGTTGGCTGTATGCATCATGGCTATAGTGATATGCTCGTTCACGGTGGATGATGTGCTCGTCGACGCGACGCCAATCTCCTACGGCGGCATGCGTAGAAACGGTATTCCTTGCAAGGGCCCAAAGTGTCCCAGACTGCCTCCTCCGTCCAACGATTACAACCATGGTTGCGAGAAGTTCAACGATTGCCGTGGTGGTCCGCCGTGAGTTAGCTTCTGGGAAAAAAAAAACACTAGAAGGGTGATTTCAAGACCGTGTAATCTAAAACACCCTACTGTCTTCTTACTATTTGGTCTAATGAAACACCCTACTATGGATGTGGAAGATTATTGATCTTTTATTCTTTGGCCAAATTTATTGATGTCACTGCAATTTATGATGAATTGATTGATTCATTTAGTGTGGTCTTATTGTGCTTTTCGTGGTAGATCTCTATCTTTCTTAATTGTGATTTTTATCGACTCGCCAAATATCGAATATGATTATAAACTTAGTTTTAACGATTAAATTCATAAATTTCCAGCAAATGGTCCAACTTCCAGACATATAATTAAAATGCGTTGGTAAAAATTACCGCATTTTTTTACATCATTAGGTTCCTCCCCAATGAAGAAAAACTATTATGTCAAAAAATCATTCATAAACAATAGTCGCAAAAGGAATTTTCAGAATTCATCTTTTGGCTTTCGTGCTCGAATCTGTGTTGAATGATTTTAGTTTAGACAACTACTCTTTGCTTTCACGTTGGCAATTGCACAAACATTTATTCCTAAATTCGATTGAATTTTGTACAAAATGAATCAGATTAAACTTTGTCCGTCCAACGTATGAAAAATAGTAGTAAGGATTTTTCTGCATTTTTCTAAAATTTAAATCAATTTCCTTTACAAGTCATAAACTATAAATAAATCCTAAAAAAGTATTTATCATGTGGACTATCCAGAATCTATATTCGAAAGTCCATTTTGTTGACATGGAAAAATTCCTTGCGTTTGCAAAAAAATTCATTACCGCTGACATTAAGGGCGCGCATGATAAAATTTCTACTTCTCTATTTCTCTGTTCCCCGGAACAGGTTCGGAACAGAAATTCGTTTGGTAACGCAATTTGATTTTTCTATTTCTGAAACAGATTTCTATTCCAGAAATAGATTTGAAGAAGAAATCAGAAACTAAAATTTTTAACTTCTCAGTTTCTGAAATAGAAATTAAGAAATCAATTTCTGGCTAAAAATCAATTTCTGTTTTAGAAATTTTGTCATGCGTATCCTAAGATTCCGTGGTTTAACATTCGAGGACAGTTAAATTTATCCAAAAGGACCCAAATTTATGTAGATAATGTGTGAAAATTTAGGTGGAACATTTAAGCATCTGGAATCAATTAACAATAGTGATTGCGATTAGGAAACTACTACTTTTAACTTTTAAGTTCGACCAAAAATTCAAGAGCAAACCTATTTTAAAGCATCTGTTCTGGCCTGGTTTCTCTACTTTTTAGCTTTACCAGTATTTCAACAGAAAATCTATTTTTTTAAAAGAGATTAAAAAACGAACATTGTCCCTGTCAATGCCAACTCTTAATTAACAACCTAAAACCCACTAATTAGTATCTAATCGCCCCCTTAGAGATCACTAATTCCTATTAGGAATCAACACAAAAGTCAGCAATGGCGATCTCGAGATCGTTGACAAGGACGCTCTGTCCAACCCTTAAAATCGTGGTTGAGAGAAGGCCAGTGAATGTCATCGGAAGAAGTGAAAATGATTTCTCGAGTAAAGTAAAAATTAGGTGTTTCTAGGAACGCGAAAAACTAAACCCTCTTGATTGTGACGGTCGATCCAAGATTAAATGTGAAACAATCGATTTAGTTCTCTAAAAATCATGGACATCGTGAATTTGCTCGATCTACTTACCGCGACGTATTTTATATTTTGTCGGTTGAATTTGTGTTCATCCTTTTTAGGAATGACTTTAGAATAGGTCGCATGACTAATTTTCTAATTGACTATTTACTTGAAAAAAAAATAGATGATCGTAATTCGCTCCCATTGTCAGGTTTATTGCTTACATTTGTTCAGTTTTGTTGATCAATATCCAACTTACTTGATAAGACCATACAAAGGGAAACATACAAAAATAATTCTAAACCTATTGTATTAATATTAATTCAGTCTTAAACTTTTTAATTGTATCAATTTAGTTATAAATATTTTTACATTTGTACCAATTTAATTCATCTGGCCAATTTAGGCTCGAAATTGCTGATGTGGACACTCATCGTCTTACGTGATATAGCCAACGCCGATATTAATAATTTTGTTTATAATTTTTAATAATATTTTGAAATATTTTATTTTTTTAAATAAATTTGTGAATTTTTTTCCTTTCCCTTTTCTTTTTGCCAATGTGGAAGGCGGATTGGACATTGGCCATAGGTCATGACCGGTGAGGGTCGCCAAGCAAGGCTGTTGTAGCCTAAGCAACGGTTGGCCTTGCTAGTGCTTGCCCTCACCCAAGCATAGCCTCGCAAGGCCCACTCTTGCTTGTGGTTAGCAAGGGCAACGCTAATCTAGCTGAGGCCAGCTCTTGCTGGCCACTAGCACTAGTAAAAAGAAAAGAGAGGAAAAAATTCAAAAAAATATTTAATTTTTTTATAAAATAAAAATAAAAATCGTCGACGATCTACGGAGAGGCCATTGCCGTCCTTCAACCCCTAAAACATGCCTCCATATGAAGAACACTGCCACTTGTACTTGTGTATAATTGTTTGGATTGGTAAGTGTAATATCCAACTTGTTCATAGATCAGTTTGATTGGGAGACACATGTGTATTTGGAGAAAAGATTTGGGACTTGCTAACTGGGAGGCACATGTGTATTTGGATGTCGTTTATTGCGCAAGAGAAGCAAACCGGGCCGCGGACTGGGCCGTTAGAACTCAGCGTTGCTCCAGCTGTCAGCCTAATTTGGTTTTTTCGCCACGTTCGGCCTTGCGGACCATAATATGTTCTAATATGTTGTCTCTGAACATGAGCTCAGTTCCCTTATAATTAATGAATCTAATTTTCACAACCCAAAAAAGAGAGGAAAATACACCTGAATTGTCATGGAAGTCAGTCTTTACTTTTTCAAAGGGTGGCCAGCACACTGGAACTAAAATTGAAACCCTAGCAAGGCCAACTCAAGATAACCGGCCCCAAAATGATGCTAACGAGTATAAAATGAGCTTCTCGGAGAGCTGGACTCCTCGCCAAAATCAGCAATGGCTATGTCAAATAAGGCGTTGGCCCTCTGCATCATTCCTATAGAGATATGCTCGTTCGTGGCGGATGATGTGCTCGTCAACGCGACTCCGATCTCCTACGGCGGCATGGACAAAGGGGACTGGGCACATTGCAAGGGCGCAAACTGTGTGCTTGCTCCATCCAACGGTTACCAACACGGTTGCGAGAAATCCAACGATTGCCGTGGTGGGCGGTGAATTAGGGCGCGCATGGTTTCATTTCTGTTCCTTTTCTGTTCCCAGGAACAGAAACAAAAAAAAGTGTTTATGTTCCGGGGAACAGTTTTTGAACAAAAGAACGCGTTTGGTAAGTGTAAAAAAAAACTGTTCTTGGAATAAAAAAAGAACAAAAACATGTTTGGTAACTGCAGTAAATTTCTGTTCCTAGAATAGAAAAAGAACAGTAAAACACGTTTGGTAAACGACAAAAAAATTTCTGTTTTTTTTTTTTTTTATAATTTTTTTTAATAAAGTTTAAAATTGATATTAAATTGTCATTCTTATGAAATGCTCATTAATTTTATTTTTTTCATGGTTAGTGAAGACAAACATTTTTAGCATGATCATATGGCATATTTCGTAGAAAATTTTGTAATTAAAGTTTGTATCTAGTAAATTCAAGTACATTTTTTTATTTTTTAGTTTTAAAGCATATAAACTTGATATTGATTTCTTTTACCAAAAAAAACTTGATATTGATTTCTCATTCTCATTAAATGCTTATAAATTTAATTTTTGAAAAATGGGGTGTGAAATGAAAAATATTTTCAACATGCTCATATGTGCGCCCTTAAATGAAAATTTCATACATCTCAACATGAACCCTTCCATACATAACATCACAATAATGGAGTAATATAGTTCATTGTTCAACTGCATTACAGTGAATACGTAAAAGCAATATTACAAAAGTCAACAAATCTCAGTCATATTGTGATCCCTTGCCATTTTATTTGCAATTCTTATCCTAACGTTGTTCATCCCAGATGACTGCTCAGCCGATGTATCATCTGCAACTTCCCCTCCTGTAGGTCCAAATGGATATTCCGGATCTCCATACATGGAAAAATTTCTGTCCATCCTATCTTGATCACGAATGTAATTATGAAGAGCACAACATGCAATTACAACAAGTGCTTGCTTCCGAATTGTAAATGGAGGCATATGTCTCAAAATGGTGAATCGATTCTTTAATGCCCCAAATGACCTCTCAATTACATTTCTTAGTGAAGAGTGCTTATAGTTGAATAACTCTTTTGCTGTTCTTGGCCGTCTCCCACTCCCTCTATATTCGCTGAGATGATACCGTTCCCTTCTAAAAGGAGTTAAAAATCCCGGAAGTGCTGCATAACCGGAATCTGCCACGTAGTATTTCCCTATAACATGATATATAAAAATTTGTTATGATATTAAACCATAATATAATCACAAATGTCAATATAAACAAAGTAAATACCGGGCGGTGGTCGGGGAAATTGCAATTGAGGAGTTTCGAGTGCTACCGAAAGCACTCAACAATCATTGGCAGATCCTTCCCATCCAGCATACACGTAAGTAAATTTCATATCAAATGAGCAAACACACAACACGTTCTGTGTGGTATTCCCTCTCCTGCCTCGAAATCGAACCTGCTCAGACACCGGGACAATAGCATTTATATGGGTGCCATCCAGAGCACCTACGCAGTCCTGTCAATTTAATATCAATCTAAGATTATAAAAGATTATGAAGTACATGTATTTGATGATATAAAGTTGATATAGAAATCATACCTTGAAGTAGCGTTTATGCCTAGGATCCATAAGAATTTCTTGAGGGATGACATCAAAGGACGGTGGTTTGATTATCTCTTTTGAAAGTTTGATAATTGCTTTCAACACTTTGCTGAAATACTTGCTAATCGTTTCTCCAGAATGTTGAAATCTCTCACATAAAATTCTATTTGAGCTACCATGACAAACCATTGATAAGAATATCCCAACTTGTTCGTCTATTCTAATATATCGACTATCTTTTAACCAACCTCTTACTCTCATCAAATCACATAAATTCAGAAAAACATGCCTCTCCATCCTGAAGGCTTCATATATCCTATCTGAATGTCCAGTAATAATCTCCCTTATCCATTCGGATCCTAATAATTTGCTGTCCCTAATTGGTTCTATTGTATGCACGGACGCGTCAATGGCAACCGTGCACAACCATACTAGCAATACGGCTATATCATCCTCATCCAAGACTTGTTGAACTTGTTCTACCTCTTCACTACATATACTATCCGATCCCTCTTCCATAGTACCTATATCATCAGAAAAATATAAAAACATCAATAACATAAGTCATAGTTCCAATTGAAGATGCCATTACATATAAGTAGGAAGAGTCTCAACACTTAAAACGACATATTAAAAGATAACATAAATAATACAATCTCTACGTTACCCCACTCAATTCATAAATCTACTAAAGATAATAAAGAAGTCCAATTCTCCTTTCAGGTGTAGATTTAATGAAAGCCACCCTCCACGAGGCACTATCGCATGCCCGATCCACTGCTTTATTATAAAGATCTTGGTCTATCTCAGGCATAGTAAGCAGAATATCCATCACAGCAGCGACGGAGAAAGGATCTTCAGGTGATGGCATAACCCCAGAGGTCGCAGAGGCACTACCGGATTGACTGGACTTAACTTTCAAAAAGTCTTGGATAGCTTTGCAAGTGTCATCAATACTGTTTTGGGTACTCATCCTTCTCCTCTTAGTAGTTGGAGTCCTATCCAATTTGTGATTTCCACGAGCTGAAGTTCCAGCATCTTCTGGTGTAAAGACTCTCTCATCAGTGTGGTGATCACCGAAGTCATCTGTATGGCCACCACCAGCATCACCATAGGCATTGCCACCACTATTGTCACCATATGCATTGTAACCACTGTTGTCAGCACCTACATTGGCATCACCAGTGTGATCTTCCTCCGACCCCGGCCCATCTTCAGCAGTTGCAGTGCCATATTCCCCAGTAGCATATGTACCACCAAATACAATACAAAGCTCGGGATATTGGGGAAATCCATCATTCCTGAATTTTGCCCACTCTACATTCTCCTACAATTTTGACAATAATGACATTTGAGGTATATAATCATACATTTTAAAATTAATATACATAATGACATCAAAATGATCAAAAAGTTAAAAAAAATATACCTTGATGTGATCTTCCCATACGCTTGGATCGTCGACAGAAACTCTTTTATTGACACTATCCCAACCGAATCCAGACTGAGACATAAGTTTTTGAAAACTGCTATACTGTTTTCTCAGTTTGTTTACCTTGTTTCGCATCTGGATCATGCTATATTGGCATCCTGTCTGTCTAACGAATTCAGTATGTATATTCCTCCACCCTGCCTTATTGAAAGTTGAAGTGGTCCGATTTCCCTTTTTCACCTCATCCACCAACAAACCAATAAATATGTTGGTTACAGACTCGGTCCACTTCGCATTGCATGTCTGTCTCTCAGATGCCATTTAATCTTTCATCGGTTGAGCAACATATGAGTTATGAGTTAAATCAATAACATAATACTATATATGCCAAACACAAAATCATTCTCAAGAGATGCAAGCCAAGAAGACTATATAATGAGAAAACTGAAAATTGTTGAACTAACTTGTGTGAAACAGATCATAAGTTGCATTTTCGACTACAAGAAGTACATAATAATGCTACATATAGAATGCACCATGAAATTCAGCCAACACAAGGCAGCATTACCCTTGGTTATACCTTCTTACGATGCCGCACAACCACGCTGCACCCCGACTTCAGCTGAATCTCCCCCTTGGTGGTGAAATCATCCTTCAACGCCCTCGCCACGTGCTTCACCAGCCTGTCCATTCCACATCACCATGAGCAACAAAATAACAATCGAAGGAAACCACATCACCAGCCCATTCATTCAACATCACCAGCCTGTCCACCTCGCTAGAGCGCCGCAGAGTAGCTCAAGCGTAGCTCAAGCGAGCTGCCAATTCTTTCGAGCAGCTGAGCTCAGCAGAAGCTCGAGCCGCAACGCTGGAGCCGCAGCCTGGAGGGAGGAGCCGCTCGTCGCTGGAGTCGAGCCGCAACCCAATGAGCGCAGCTCCATTGAGCCGCTCACTCACCGGAGCCGCAGCTCGAGCAGCAGATCGATCGAGGGTCGAGGGAGCTGCAGCTCGAGCGAGGCTCGATCGATCTCTCGCTCGAGCCGCGGCTCGAGCAGCTGCAGATCGAGCCGCAGCTCGAGCTCGCTCTCGAGCGAGCGAAGGGGAGCTCGACGAGCCGCAGCTCGAGCTCGCTCTCGAGCGAGCGTTGCTCCCCCCTTCGGCGCGGTAGATCCGGGCGAGCAACGCCGCTTGAGGGACCGCTCGCCGCGCCGAAGGGGGAGCGGATCTGACCGGAGAAGGAGCGCCGAAGGGGGAGCGACGCTGACCGGGAGGAGGAGGGCCGAACGGGAAGCGACACCGACCGGAGGAGGAGGGCCGAACGGGGAGCAACGCTGACCGGAAACGTACTTGGAGTCGCCGGAGTGAGGAGTCGCCGGAGAGTCGCCCCGAGTGGGAGCCGGGAGAGATGGGAGAGACGCCGGAAAAGGAAGAACGAAGCTTCACCGACGAGAGGAGCGACGAGCACGGACGAAGGAGAAGAGTTCACCTTTGTTCCGATTTTGTTCTTTTGTTCCTTTGGTTTTTGTTCTTTTGTTCCGTCGAAGAAGTGTTTCTTTTCAAAAGAAACAACTTTTTTATGTTTCTTTTTTTCTGTTCTTATTTCGTTCAGAAACAAAAAAAAAAAGGAACAAGAAACGCAACCAAACGCGTTTCTGTTCCTTTTTTGTTCCCGGGAACACTTTCCGTACAGAAGTGTGCCGGAAACGTTTCTTAGAAACGTTTCCATGCACGCCCTTAGCTTCTTGGGGAAAAAAAGAAGATAGAAGGGTGATTTCAAGACCATGTAATCACCCTGCTATGGATATGAGAGATTATTGATCTTTTGTTCCTAGGCCAAATTGATTAATGTCATCGCAATTTATGATGAATTGATTGATTTGGGGGTGTGGCCTTATTGTGCCTTTTGTGGCAGATCTTTCTCTTTCTTAACTGTGACTTTTATCAACTTGCCAAATATCAAATATGATTATAAACTTAGTTTTAATGATTAAATTCATAAATTTCCAGCAAATGGTCCAATTTCCAGACATATAATTAAAATGAGTCGGTAAAAATTACTGTGTTTTTGACATCATTAGGTTCCTCCCTAATGAAGGAAAAACTATTATGTCAAAAATCATTCATAAGTAATAGTCGCAAAAAAAAATTCAGAATTCTTCTTTTGGCTTTCGTGCTTGAATCTGTGTTGAATGATTTTAGTTTAGACGACTACTCTTTGCTTTCACGTTGGCAATTGCACAACGGTTATTCCTAAAATCGATTGAATTTTGTACAAAATGAAATCAGATTAAACTTTATCTGTCCAACGAATGAAAAATAGCAGTAGGGATTTTTCTGCATTTTACCTGACTAATAAGGGCTTCGGGGTCCAGAGCTTTAGGAAAAGGAAGAACCTGTGCTTACCAGAAGAGTTTGTCAATAAAGCACTTGCACTTTTTGACTTCCTGAACTTTCTTCACTTACCAGAGTTCATGAGAGCTTTTTTTTTTTTTTTTTTTTTTTGAACAAGAGAATTCATGAGAGCTTATCCTTCCCTTTTTAGACACAAACCGATGATCTTTTGCTCCCTAGAGTCAAAAGCTAAAACATTAAATCAATTTCCTCTATAAGTCATAAACTATAAATAAATCCTTAAAAATATTTATCATGTGAACTATTCAAAATCTATACTCGAACGTCCATTTTCGTGACATTGAAAAAATTCATTGTGTTTGCAAAAAATCGTTACCACTGACATTAAGGTAGCGCATGGTAACACTCATGTTTCTCCCAATTTCTGTTCTTTTGTTCCTCGAAAAAAGAAAAGAACAGAAACCTGTTTGGTAAAACATTTATTCCTTGGAACAATTTCTCTAATTTTTGTTCCCGTATTGTTCCCGGGAACAGTTTTGAGAAGCAAAAAAAAAGTTGATTCTTGTTCCCGGAAACAATTTCTAGAAGTAAGCTGATTTTCTTTTTTAATTTTATTTTCTTGTTGCGAACACCGTCAACCGCCCAGAGCCACCGCCCACCGCCACTGCTGCCGGCCGCCACCGCCGCCGCTTGCCGGTCGCCGCCGGTAAAGCTTTGAGGACGGTTAAATTTATCCAAAATGACCCAAATTTACATAGACTAATGCGTGGAATTTTTGCTGGAGCATTTAAGTATCTAGAATCAATTAACAATAGTAATTTAATTAGGAACTACTACCTTTAAGTTCGACCAGAAATTCAAGAGCAAACCTATTTTAAAGCATCTGTTCTGGCCTGGTTTCTCTACTTCTAAGCTTTACCGATATTTCAACAGAAAATCCATCTTTAAAAAAGAGAGAAAAAAGAAAAAGAAAAAAGAACATTGTCCCTGGACCATCAATGCCAACTCTTAATTAACAACCCAAAAACCACTAAGCAGACGCCGAATCTGGAAGCAAAGCAGACCTACCCGGGAATAGCGAGTTGAGCGGAGAGCTACGACCTGGGCACAGAGCATCGGACCATCGACGAGTTGCCGGCTCAGGGAACCGTGAAAACGGCAGATCCGGAAATAGAGAAGCCGAAACACCTCAAATCTGGTTTCCACTGCCGGAATGAGCTTATAAGATCAACATAGATGGATCATACATACCTGGTTTGCTGGAGAACTCCATAGCTTGCATATGCCGAGATTCGGTTGGGAGAATGGTGGGAGGAGCGGCTGAATCGGTCAGAGCTTCCTCTTCCTTGATGGCTGAAACCCTTGTGGGAAGCCCTCAACTACTTCTTTTCTAAAAGACAGGAAGTGCTTATTATTGAGTCAGATAACTTGCAAGTAGTCAAAACCATTAACAGTTTAGAATAGTTGAGTTGAGAGACTCAACCTCTTGTCAGTAAGTGTAAGGAAAAAATGAGGGCATTCTCAAATGTTCAGATAATATATTACTTTAGATAGGCCAACCTTGTTGCAGACTGGATAGCCAAAGCCCACAAGAAAAATTACTTATTTCTAAATTGGGTCTTATCCCCTCCTCAAACTTTGTTGGACCTTTTATATAATGATGCCAATTTACCGGGCCTCTCTCATCTTTGCTTAGTTAATAAAATATTTCCGTTTCTGACAAAAGAAAAAAAGTATATACTCACCACCTTAGAGATCACTAATTCCTATCGGGAATCAATATACAAATCAGCAATGGTGATCTTCAACTGCTTGCCTGCTCCGTGCAACCCTTACAATCGTGGTTAATAGAAGGCCAATAGATGTCATCAGAAGAAGTGGAAATGATTTCTCAAGTAAAGTAAAAACCGGGCGTTTCTAGGAACGTGGAAACTAGTCATCCTGATTGGAACGGCCTATGCGAGTTTAAATGTGAAATAATCGATTTTGTTCTTTGCGAATCATTTTTCTACTTTTGCCCTTCTCCCTATCTGCTGATGGGAGAATGCAAAGGACAAGCAAAGGGCACAAATTTCCCCAACCAGAGACAAGCAATCCAATTAGTAAGAAGCTAAAAATTACAGGGGAAATGGGTTCCGAAATCCGTATCCAGACTAACAAAACGTCACAAAAGATAAGGGTATGTACCTGGCGTGAATGATCTTGACGCTGGTCTTCATGTTGGGCTCTGACCAGTTGTAGGCGATCGAGCCCGCGATCCCGCTCAGCCACAGAGAACCTGCGAATCCCACCCCCCAAGAAGAATTCATCAAAAGAGAAGAAGAAATCGGATAAACAGAAGAGAGAGAAAACGAATCCGGCTCCGGCGCAACGCGCAAGGAACAGCTCCAGATTCGAGTAGAGGAAATGAAGGGACCGGAGAGATTACCGACAGTGCGGAGCTTGTGCTCGACGATGGGCGGTGGCAAGCGGCGATGAGGCGACGATGGGTTCGTGGAAGCGAAAAGGGGTAGCCGGGTAGGGTAGAGTAGAGAATCGAGATCGCGGGACGTGGGTTAATCAGATGAACCCATCTTCAGACTTTAATGGGTTTTGTAAATGGGTACCCATTTATTTTAGTTCTTTTTTTTTTAAAACCCATCAGGGTGTCTTAAGAAATGAGGCCGACCCATTAACGACCCGTTTATGCTTAAACGGGTCCATAAATGGGTTGCACAACCCATTTAACACCTCTAGGAGAGAGCAATAGTGATTGTGATTGGGTGGTGTATTTGATTTAACTTTGAACTGTTATATTAGTAGGTTTTTATTTTGACTATTGCTTGGCTTTGACCTTTCTATCCGGTGCTGTTAATAATGCAAGCTGAAAATTATGAGTCTCATATTGGCCTTCTTTATGCTCATTAAGAATAGATGAGGTACAACATACGAAATCAAGCTATATATATTTTTGCATTTTGTCTTTGCCCTGCTTTATATTTTAGAGATATTGGATGAGCACCATTGATGGATGCATGCCGGTAGTTGTTTCTTTCTCAGTTTGAGATTTTGAATAAACTCTGAGTGCCAGTGGAAGAGATTTAGCTGGTTCATTTTTAGTCCGGTGCTTGTAAAGTGAAAGTGGTGGTGTTTTCATGTATCATTTCAATTTGTGACATTTTATTGCCTCTTTAACAGAGCATGATGAGAACTTATCTAGGAGACAGGACACTATTAGTGTCATTCAAGATTTGTTAAAAGAAGCTGTAGGTGAAAAGGTAAACTGAAATAGAAGATTTTATGATATTCTTATTAAAGAGCTATCACTCTTGTGGTAGTGCAAGACCAAAGTAATTGTATATCTTATAATAACTTTAGATATCCTTTACCTTGATATATTCATTTGACCCCGTGCGTACTATTTACTTTCCATTATCTAATATGTGGGTCAAGGACAATAAATAACGTTAAATGCATAGCCAATCTAAGGATTGTAGCTAATGTTCCTTTCTAGAATGCAAACTATATTATTCATTTTAGCGTGAATAGTTTCACTTGTGTTGGGAGTGGTAATCATATTGCTGTTGATCTTAAGACAGGACTTTTTGTGGTAGGATTTAGAGTCGAGCGTTAATTAGTGTTTTTGTGCTCCTACATGTGTATGTAAAATTGCTTATTAGGATTCAACACTCGCAAATGGGATTTATGATGATTTCATGATGCTGCTTTTATAAATGTTTTAGCAAAGCAACAAATTTTCTATCGCCGATATACCATTTAGTGTTGACGAGTGCTTGGTATTAGGTTTGGTGGAATCCAAATTTGTCCTTACAAATACTCACTTCTTCAAGCTTCTTTTTATTAGAATAAAAGCAACTCCTACTGCAAAATTTTCTTTGAATGAATATGCCATGATCAACGAACTTGTATGTCTGGCTGATTTGAGTAGAGATCAGAGTGAAGAGACAGAAGTCAAAGACTCCATGACAACCAATAAACACCTCAGGTGAGATCAATTTTCACAACAATAGAATTTTTATGGATTTTGCGGCCATGTGAATATAAACTAAGACATTTTACATAGTGGATTTTCCGCTGTATTAGAATAATACAGTGATGTTAAGTGGATCTCGGATTCATATGAGACAAAATCCACAAATGAATATGTATCCACCTTGTGGAGGTGTCGCAACATAAAAAGCAGTCGAATGAAATTGTGGGGGAAATGACAATCATGCTCAACCAAAACTTGACTTGGTTGAAGTAGATGATTTGATGATGTAATTATTGAAGTCATTTTCCAAGCCAATATTTTGGCAAATGCAAAAGAATTTGAGGTAGACTCAGGCACTACCAAGCATATATATTAAAAACATAATGCTTTATCCTCCTAACCTCTAGTAAGGAAGGAGAAAAAATATTTATCTTGGTGATTGAAGAGCTACTCAAGTTTTTGGGAAAAAGAAAAATTTCTCAAACTCATATTATAATTGAGGCTGAGTATTTGAGAAATTTCTTAGCGTATGTTCCTATGGAAATGAAATGACACCTATGTCTAGACATTGTGATTGCCAAAAGTCAATAGCCATTGTGAAGAATGGAACTTTCAATGGCAAAAAGAGACGTTTGGTTGAGACGTGATGTGGTAAAATAATTCATTATAAAAAGGGATTTATATTGATCGATTATGCTAAGTCATAAATGATTTTGGCCAATTCTTTGATTACACATCGAGGGGAATGGGACTAGCCAATTGAAGAAAATCAACAGTGATGGTAATCCAACCTATGTGATTGGTGATCCCATGAATTAGGTTCATATGGGTAATAACAAGTCATTTGTTGATTTAGTACACTATTAAAATTTATTGTCCCTTCTAAGGTGAAAATAGTGCAAAATTGCAAGGAAAAAGAGGTTGAGCTAAGCTCTTAATGAAATTCCATAGCCATTATTGGTGGTGTATTAAACTGCAAAATATACTTGATGGAATCACCTATATAAGTGTGGAGTGGGGCCGCTCCTATGAGATTTTTTGGCGAAAATCTCTAAAGCACTTATGAATAAACCAAGCATGCGCATGGGCTATTAGCGCAAAACCGCGTTGAACAACAAAGTTTGTGGGAGTGTAATGTGATTGGTGAAAATTATAATTCACAAAAGAAATTTTTGGTTCATAGAAGTTTCAAACTTCACCAATGATTTCGTGAATTATATTTCATTCTTTCTAGGGTTGGTTCATAGCCTAACAAGCACCAATTCCGATGCATTACTCTTCAATAACCCAGCATTATTCTATTTTCTTGTCAAAACTTTCTGAAATATGTGCGGGATTGTTGGATATTTCAGTAGTTTTGAAATATTTACAATAATAGCTTCGATAAAAGTTATGATCGCATTGAAAACCATCATTATTTTAACGATCACATAACGGCTTCTTAACAGTCATATAACGGCTTTTTAATCGTTTTGTAACGTTTAATTTATTTCTCAAATAAATCCTCCATTATTTTACAATGGCTCTTTTAACGGCTCTATTTTGTCTGAATATAAAAATAAGATTTCATAAGACACAATAGGTTCTAATATATCTTTCCTTTTTCTTTCAGCTGGGTTATACACAAAAGTTGTTCGGTTTCCTTCTAATATTCAGTGCGGAGTATAGAGGAATGTCTGTTGTATTTTGGGAGGATAGCTGCTGAAGCCTTACGCACTGAGTTTCGTACTTTGAGGGGCGGAATTATCCTTAAGGACAGTGCTTGCATGCCTCAGACATTTGTTTTTCTATTTTCTAATCATTCGCAATGTATTAACAGTTATTATTATTTTTTATGTATTCTAAACTTTTTCCAACAGAGAGGACCACAAAAATAATTGTCATCCAATTTACCAAATGTTTGGTAAAGATGGGATTTTTAATATCTTACAAAACGTTTGGTAAATGCCCTGATATAATATGGACATCGATATATACCATCGAAGTTGAGTGTTCGCAGCGCAAGCGCAATGCTGGCAGATCTGGCCATGCACTGCAGCCAACGTAAGGTCGCGGACAACAATATGCGCAAGCGCCTTGCTAGGCATCGACGACCTCCTCGCCGTCCTCTGCCGCTGCCTCCTCCTCTCCACCCACGCCGCATTGAGTCTCGACCGTTCAGATCAGTCTCCAGCAACCGCCGGTCCTGCAAGTTCCGAGTGCAAAATCACTCTTCTTCGGCAACCACGCGTCCTCACGATTTCTGCTGCTGCATCGTTTGCCAGCAGAGGCTCTCGAGCGAGGGCAGCTCCAATCTCCCCAGGATTGTGCGGCCTGTCCTCAAGGGGTCCTTCTCTCCGTCAATTGAACGGAACTCCAAGCTCAAGGAGACGGCTTCGGCCGACACCGAGCCAGCGTCGACGTAGTCCCATCCAAATGGCCAAGTTCAAGAACCGCAGATCTCGAGCCTCAATAACAATCGCTTCTCCGGCGAACTTCTATCTGCACCATCTTCGCTTGTTCGCTTTCGTGCTGCTGAAATAATTGAGTATGTTGGTTTTTTACTTCAACAAAAGGAGAAAAAATGCTCTTTTTTTTTTTTTTTTAATTATCATTATTTCCCAGCCAAAATCTATACTGTAATTATAATCTTTTAAAAATAATGAAATACTTATGTCAATTAGCGGGTCAATATTCATTTGTTTTTTTTTCAAAGTTTCGAGCGTTTCGATTTGAAAAAGTCAGTGCCCGCATCACAAAATTTAGAGTGAGTAAGTAAAAATGAAAGTAGAAGTCAGTTGAGGCACTTTTTTCTATAATTTTCTTTTTCTGTGAGCTCTCGTTTACTACTTTGTTTTTTCCCTTGCTTTTGTGATTTTCGTGTGTTTTTTTTGGCCAAGTCAATACATGTCATTATTATATATTTTTTAAATCAATTGTTAAATGGTGATTTTTCAGAATGGAAGAGGCCAAGCATAGGTTCACCAAAATTTATTTGACCAAATAATTAATTACCCTGCACAGAAATTAGATTTATGTATGGTTGTGAAATGTGTAGAAATTCGATTAAAACGACTGTGTATAAGTTTACACTTGAATATCCATGTAATGCCATCCATTTTATGAATTTTAAATAAGTGTCTAGACAAATTTAAGTCGTCTAATCTAACTATACTGCCAGTTCAAAGTTGAACTGTATATTAATTATATTGTACACTATTTGGAAAAAAAGATTATTTATTGCACTATTTGTAATTATAAATTTATGGGTATCACTTATATTGCTTTTTCTGTGAGAATTATGTTAACTCTTTACTCAAATTAAGCTTCCTTGTGCATCAATTACAATGTATCTAATTGAATAATAGCTAGAGATCTATTCTCACGTGGATACATTTCCTTATAATGGGAACTCAAATGTAAACCCTAAACCCAATTAAAATTTAGGAAATTACAGCACGAAATATATCGTATATCTCTACCCTTCGTGCGGTTTGATGACGAAGGCTTTAATGGCGGATTCAAAATGTGGGATAGGCAATGCATTGTTGAATCCACGGCGTGATGGCCAAAAGCATGGTGCAAGGAAGTGAATCCAAGATTCTTGACTTTGATACCAAATAAAAAAAAAAGAAAAAAAAAACATAATTTCTAGAAAGGATTTGCACAAAAGACAAGTGCTTAAATGGAAAATACACCCCAATTGTCATGGAATTCAGTTTGTACTTTTTCAAAGGGTGGCCAGCACGGTGGAAGTAAAAACTGAAACCCTACAACCAGCAATGCCAACTCAAAATAACCGGCTCCAAAACCATGCTAACCATGCTAACAAGTATAAAATGAGCTTCTCGGAGAGCTAGAATTCTCACCAAAGTCAGCAATGGCGATGTCAAATAAGGCGTTGGCTGTATGCATTATCGCTATAGTGACATGCTCGTTCGCGGCGGATGATGTGCTCGTCAACGCGGTGCCGATCTCCTACGGCGCCATGCGTAGAAACGGTGTTCCTTGCAAGGGCCCAAACTGTCCCAGACTGCCTCCTCCGTCCAACAGTTACAACCATGGTTGCGAGAAGTCCAACGAATGCCGTGGTGGTAGGCGGTGACTTAGCTTCTGGGAAAAAAAACACAAGACGGTGATTTCAAGACCATGTAATCTAAAACGCCCTACTGTTTTTTAACTTTTTGGTCTAATGAAACACCCTACTATGGATGTGGGAAATTATTGATCTTTTATTCTTTGACCAAATTGATTAATGTCATCGCAATTTATGACGGATTGATTCATTTGTTTAGTGTGGTCTTATTGTGCTTTTCGTGATAGATTTTCTCTTTCTTCATTGTGACTTTTATCAACTCGCCAAATATTGGATATGATTATAAACTTAGTTTTAATGACTAGATTCATAAATTTCCAGCAAATGGTCCGATTTCCAGACATATGATTAAAATGCGTTGGTAAAAATTACCACATTTTTACATCATTAGGTTCCTCCCCAATGAAGAAAAACTATTATGTCAAAAATCATTCATAAACAATAGTCGCAAAAGGAATTTTCAGAATTCATCTTTTGGCTTTCGTGCTCGAATCTGTGCTGAATGATTTTAGTTTAGACAACTACTCTTTGCTTTCACGTTGGCAATTGCACAAACATTTATTCCTAAATTCGATTGAATTTTGTACAAAATGAATCAGATTAAACTTTGTCCGTCCAACGTATGAAAAATAGTAGTAAGGATTTTTCTGCATTTTTCTAAAATTTAAATCAATTTCCTTTACAAGTCATAAACTATAAATAAATCCTAAAAAGTATTTATCATGTGGACTATCCAGAATCTATATTCGAAAGTCCATTTTGTTGACATGGAAAAATTCCTTGCGTTTGCAAAAAAATCATTACCGCTGACATTAAGGGCCCGCATGATAAAATTTCTACTTCTCTACTTCTTCTGTTTCTCTGCTCCCTAATGGTTGAAGTAAATCCATTTGGTAACGATTTGATTTTTCTATTTCAAAACAGATTTCTATTCCATAAATAGATCTGAAGAAGAAATCGAAACTAAAATTTTTAACTTCTCGCTTCTGAAATAGAAATTAAGAAATCAATTTTCGGCTAGAAATCAATTTATGGCTAGAAATCAATTTCTGTTTTAGAAATTTTGTCATGCGCACCCTAAGATTCCGTGGTTTAACATTCGAGGACGGTTAAATTTATCCAAAAGGACCCAAATTTATGTAGATAATGTGTGAAAATTTAGGTGGAACATTTAAGCATCTGGAATCAATTAACAATAGTGATTGCGATTAGGAAACTACTACTTTTAACTTTTATGTTCGACCAGAAATTCAAGAGCAAACCTATTTTAAAGCATCTGTTCTGGCCTGGTTTCTCTACTTTTTAGCTTTACCAGTATTTCAACAGAAAATCTATTTTTTTTAAAAGAGATTAGAAAAAACGAACATTGTCCCTGTCAATGCCAACTCTTAATTAACAACCTAAAACCCACTAATTAGTATCTAATCGCCCCCTTAGAGATCACTAATTCCTATTAGGAATCAACACAAAGTCAGCAATGGCGATCTCGAGATCGTTGACAAGGACGCTCTGTCCAACCCTTAAAATCGTGGTTGAGAGAAGGCCAGTGAATGTCATCGGAAGAAGTGAAAATGATTTCTCGAGTAAAGTAAAAATTAGGTGTTTCTAGGAACGCGAAAAACTAAACCCTCTTGATTGTGACGGTCGATCCAAGATTAAATGTGAAACAATCGATTTAGTTCTCTAAAAATCATGGACATCGTGAATTTGCTCGATCTACTTACCGCGACGTATTTTATATTTTGTCGGTTGAATTTGTGTTCATCCTTTTTAGGAATGACTTTAGAATAGGTCGCATGACTAATTTTCTAATTGACTATTTACTTGAAAAAAAAAATAGATGATCGTAATTCGCTCCCATTGTCAGGTTTATTGCTTACATTTGTTCAGTTTTGTTGATCAATATCCAACTTACTTGATAAGACCATACAAAGGGAAACATACAAAAAATAATTCTAAACCTATTGTATTAATATTAATTCAGTCTTAAACTTTTTAATTGTATCAATTTAGTTATAAATATTTTTACATTTGTACCAATTTAATTCATCTGGCCAATTTAGGCTCGAAATTGCTGATGTGGACACTCATCGTCTTACGTGATATAGCCAACGCCGATATTAATAATTTTGTTTATAATTTTTAATAATATTTTGAAATATTTTATTTTTTTAAATAAATTTGTGAATTTTTTTCCTTTCCCTTTCTTTTTGCCAATGTGGAAGGCGGATTGGACATTGGCCATAGGTCATGACCGGGTGAGGGTCGCCAAGCAAGGCTGTTGTAGCCTAAGCAACGGTTGGCCTTGCTAGTGCTTGCCCTCACCCAAGCATAGCCTCGCAAGGCCCACTCTTGCTTGTGGTTAGCAAGGGCAACGCTAATCTAGCTGAGGCCAGCTCTTGCTGGCCACTAGCACTAGTAAAAAGAAAAGAGAGGAAAAAAATTCAAAAAAATATTTAATTTTTTTATAAAATAAAAATAAAAATCGTCGACGATCTGTGGAGAGGCCATTGCCGTCCTTCAACCCCTAAAACATGCCTCCATATGAAGAACACTGCCACTTGTACTTGTGTATAATTGTTTGGATTGGTAAGTGTAATATCCAACTTGTTCATAGATCAGTTTGATTGGGAGACACATGTGTATTTGGAGAAGATTTGGGACTTGCTAACTGGGAGGCACATGTGTATTTGGATGTCGTTTATTGCGCAAGAGAAGCAAACCGGGCCGCGGACTGGGCCGTTAGAACTCAGCGTTGCTCCAGCTGTCAGCCTAATTTGGTTTTTTCGCCACGTTCGGCCTTGCGGAGCATAATATGTTCTAATATGTTGTCTCTGAACATGAGCTCAGTTCCCTTATAATTAATGAATCTAATTTTCACAACCCAAAAAAGAGAGGAAAATACACCTGAATTGTCATGGAAGTCAGTCTTTACTTTTTCAAAGGGTGGCCAGCACACTGGAACTAAAATTGAAACCCTAGCAAGGCCAACTCAAGATAACCGGCCCCAAAATGATGCTAACGAGTATAAAATGAGCTTCTCGGAGAGCTAGACTCCTCGCCAAAATCAGCAATGGCTATGTCAAATAAGGCGTTGGCCCTCTGCATCATTCCTATAGAGATATGCTCGTTCGTGGCGGATGATGTGCTCGTCAACGCGACGCGGATCTCCTACGGCGCCATGGACAAAGGGGACTGAGCACATTGCAAGGGCGCAAACTGTGTGCTTGCTCCGTCCAACGGTTACCAACACGGTTGCGAGAAATCCAACGATTGCCGTGGTGGGCGGTGAATTAGCTTCTTGGGGAAAAAAAGAAGATAGAAGGGTGATTTCAAGACCATGTAATCACCCTGCTATGGATATGAGAGATTATTGATCTTTTGTTCCTAGGCCAAATTGATTAATGTCATCGCAATTTATGATGAATTGATTGAGCTGGGGTGTGGCCTTATTGTGCCTTTTGTGGCAGATCTTTCTCTTTCTTAACTGTGACTTTCATCAACTTGCCAAATATCAAATATGATTATAAACTTAGTTTTAATGATTAAATTCATAAATTTCCAGCAAATGGTCCAATTTCCAGACATATAATTAAAATGAGTCGGTAAAAATTACTGCGTTTTTGACATCATTAGGTTCCTCCCTAATGAAGGAAAACTATTATGTCAAAAATCATTCATAAGTAATAGTCGCAAAAAAAAATTCAGAATTCTTCTTTTGGCTTTCGTGCTTGAATCTGTGTTCAATGATTTTAGTTTAGACGACTACTCTTTGCTTTCACGTTGGCAATTGCACAACGGTTATTCCTAAAATCAATTGAATTTTGTACAAAATGAAATCAGATTAAACTTTATCCGTCCAACGAATGAAAAATAGCAGTAGGGATTTTTCTGCATTTTACCTGACTAATAAGGGCTTCGGGGTCCAGCGCTTTAGGAAAAGGAAGAACCTGTTGTCAATAAAGCACTTGCGCTTTTTGACTTCCTGAACTTTCTTCACTTACCAGAGTTCATGAGAGCTTTTTTTTTTTTTTTTTTTTTTTTTTTTTTGAACAAGAGAGTTCATGAGAGCTTATCCTTCCCTTTTTAGACACAAACCGATGATCTTTTGCTCCCTAGAGTCAAAAGCTAAAACATTAAATCAATTTCCTCTATAAGTCATAAACTATAAATAAATCCTTAAAAATATTTATCATGTGAACTATTCAGAATCTATACTCGAACGTCCATTTTCGTGACATTGAAAAAATTCATTGTGTTTGCAAAAATCGTTACCACTGACATTAAGGTAACACATGGTAACACTCATGTTTCTCCCAATTTTTGTTCTTTTGTTCCCCGGAACAAAAAATAAAGTAAAAACCTATTTGGTAAAACATTTATTCCCAGAAACAATTTCTGTAATTTTTGTTCCCGTATTGTTCCGGGAACAGTTTTGAGAAGCAAAAAAAATTGCTTCTTGTTCCCGGAAACAATTTCTAGAAGAAGTAAGCTGATTTTCTTTTTAATTTTCTTTTCTTGTTGCGACCACCGTCAACCGCCCAGAGCCACCGCCCACCGCCACCGCCGCCTTGCGTCGCCGCCGGCGGTAAAGCTTTGATACGGTTAAATTTATCCAAAATGACCCAAATTTACATAGACTAATGCGTGGAATTTTTGCTGGAGCATTTAAGTATCTAGAATCAATCAACAATAGTAATTTAATTAGGGAACTACTACCTTTAAGTTCGACCAGAAATTCAAGAGCAAACCTATTTTAAAGCATCTGTTCTGGCCTGGTTTCTCTACTTCTAAGCTTTACCGATATTTCAACAGAAAATCCATTTTTAAAAAAGAGAGAAAAAAGAAAAAGGAAAAAGAACATTGTCCCTGGACCATCAATGCCAACTCTTAATTAACAACCCAAAAACCACTAAGCAGACGCCGAATCTGGAAGCAAAGCAGACCTACCCGGGAATAGCGAGTTGAGCGGAGAGCTACGACCTGGGCACAGAGCATCGGACCATCGACGAGTTGCCGGCTCAGGGAACCGTGAAAACGGCAGATCTGGAAATAGAGAAGCCGAAACACCTCAAATCTGGTTTCCACTGCCGGAATGAGCTTATAAGATCAACATAGATGGATCATACATACCTGGTTTGCTGGAGAACTCCATAGCTTGCATATGCCGAGATTCGGTTGGGAGAATGATGGGAGGAGCAGCTGAATCGGTCAGAGCTTCCTCTTCCTTGATGGCTGAAACCCTTATGGGAAGCCCTCAACTACTTCTTTTCTAAAAGACAGGAAGTGCTTATTATTGAGTCAGATAACTTGCAAGTAGTCAAAGCCATTAACAGTTTAGAATAGTTGAGTTGAGAGACTCAACCTCTTGTTAGTAAGTGTAAGGAAATAATGAGGGCATTCTCAAATGTTCAGATAATACGTTACTTTAGAGAGGCCAACCTTGTTGCAGACTGGATAGCCAAAGTCCACAAGAAAAATTACTTATTTCTAAATTGGGTCTTATCCTCTCCTCAAATTTTGTTGGACCTTTTATATAATGATGCCAATTTACCGGGCCTCTCATCTTTGCTTAGTTAATGAAATATTTCCGTTTTTGACAAAAGAAAAAAAAAAGTATATAATCACCACCTTAGAGATCACTAATTCCTATCGGGAATCAATATACAAATCAGCAATGGTGATCTTCAACTGCTTGCAACCCTTACAATCGTGGTTACTAGAAGGCCAATAGATGTCATCAGAAGAAGTGGAAATGATTTCTCAACTAAAGTAAAAACCGGGCGTTTCTAGGAACGTGGAAACTAGTCATCCTGATTGGAACGGCCTATGCGAGTTTAAATGTGAAATAATCGATTTTGTTCTTTGTGAATCATTTTGCGTTTGCCTTATTGCAATTGACATCGTGACTTTGCTCGATCTGCTTACTGCGACGTATTATAGGTTTTGTCGGTTGAATTTGTGTTTATCCTTCTTTAGGAGTGACTCTAAACTAGGTCGCATGGCTAATTTTCTAATCGACTATTTATTTCGTAAAAAGTAGATTATCATAATTCACTCCTATTGTCTGGTTAATTGCTTACATTTGTTCCACTTCATTAATCAATGACAATTACCTCCAATTTACTTGATCACATCGTACAAAGGGAAATGTACCAAAAAAGAAAAAAAATCATAAACCTATTGTATCAATATTAATTTGGTTATAAACTTTTTAAGTGAGTCAATTTAGTTATAAAGATTTTCACATTGATAATAATTTAATTTGTCCACCCAATTTAGGTCTAAAATCAGTGACATGAACACTAATCGTTTTACACGGCATGGCTACACCGATGTGGACAATTTTTTGTTTATAATTTTATTTTTAAATAAAATTTTGATTTTTTTCTTTTTTCTATTCCTTTTTTTTTTTTTTTTTTGTCGATGCTGGTGGCCAATTTGGCATTAGCCATAGGCCATGACCTAAGCGAGGTCGCACTTCACTAATGCTCACCCTTGCCTAGGCACAACCCCACAAGGCTGACCTTTGCTCATGGCTAACAAGGGCAACTCTTGCCCAACCCTCATTAGCCATGGGCACTAGCAAATGGAAAGTGAAAGAAAAAAAAAATTCAAAAAATTATTTTAAAATATAAAATATAAAAATTATTTTATTTACGTGATTAGACATTCCACGTCGCTCATTTCCAATCTAAATTAATTGAATGAATTGAATTTGTACTAATGTAAAAATATTTATTATTAAATTGATACAATTAAAAAGTTTATAACTAAATTTTCTTTTGTACAAATGACCAGATGCTACTTCTCTCTTTTCTATAAATCAATTACATGATATCACACTCATTAAGGAAAACATAAGTAAATGCAATTATTCATCAAAACACATGTTTTTTTTTCCCCGGGTCCCACGTGCGGATATTTCAAGCCCGGCAACATTGACAGAGCATTAGTAGAAAATGTTTTGGGCAAACAAAAAATGTAGAGAGAGAGGGAGAGAGAGAGAGAGAGAATTTGGTAATTATGCGCTGCAGACGTCCTACAGTAAGATCAGTGAGCTCGAGCTCGTTCTCCCCCCGCGTGGCGCGCTCTCACTGGTCAACGATTCTGATCAACGAGAATTCGGGTGAAACTCGTCCCCTCCCCCGTGCGACCTACCCACCATCGCCATCGATCTACCACCCCCTTCTCTCTGCAACCGGAACGAGGCTCTCGGGGAGACGAAGAGGAAGGGAGAGGCTCTGAATCCAACCCATGTCTTCTTCGAGGCTTCAAGCTCTCTGGAACCACCCGGCCGGTCCCAAAACCAGTGAGTCGACTCGTTCCCGTCATCGCTCGGAACCCATCGATCGCCTCGCTGTTTGACCGTTCGTGGAGTTTGTGGCTTGTGTTTGAATCTTGGGTCGGCGATTCTATCGAGACCCATGATTCTTTTTGTCGCGTTCCTGCTTTGGCTCGCGTCCGTCCGCGATGGTTCTGTTCGCTTGCGCTTGTTTTGCACGTGCTTTCTCTGAGGAGAGATGATGAAGGATTGATTTGACTAGCGCTGGAGTGGGTAGATGCGAAATTGGGCAAGTGGGTAGGCGTAGTTCCGTGAAATGTTTTGGTTTTCGTAGCGCTGATGGTAGTATTCGGCTCTATCTGGAAACGTTGAGTAGCGTCTGATTGAGGTATTTTCAGCCTTACTGAGGGAATTGAATATGGGTTTTGGACATTTGGATTTGATTAGAATTGTTGGAGACGGTCGCGTTGAGTTTTGGTGCTTTGCCGGTTAATGGTACTTGTTCGTGCTGTGCTTTCGTCTGCGATGATTCTGTTCACTTGCGCTTGTTTTACGAGTGCTTTGGCTTAGGAGAGATGATAATGAATTGATTGACTAGCGCTAGAGTGGATTGATGCAAAATTCTTCAAATCGGTAGGTGCAGTTCTGAGAAAGTTTTGGTTTTGTGGTGCTGGAGGTAGAATTTGACTCTATTTGGAAATGTTGAATAACATCTGTTGAGGTATTTTCAGCCTTTCTGAAGGAATTGAATATGGGTTTTATACATTCGGATATGATTAGAATTGTCAGAGTTGAGTTGGTGCTTTGCCGGTTACTGGTACTTGTTTGTGCTGTTCTGGTTGATATTTGGTTGTGTTGTGTTGCATCTCTAATGCAAAGGACTTATTATGTTCATTGCCCTGTCATTGCAGTTCACTTCTGGGCACCGACATTTAAATGGGGCATCAGCATAGCCAACATTGCCGACTTCTCTAAACCGCCAGAAAAGCTCTCTTATCCTCAGCAAATTGGTATGTCCTTGAAACTTTTATATGTATACAATCTATGCATTTTACCCTTGTGAGTGGCTTTCCAATTGCTGGTATCATTATGACGCACATTGATAATTGCAGCTTTTGTCTCATGTAAATGCCGCATTTTGTGCAGCGGTTGCCGCCACTGGTATTGTCTGGTCACGCTACAGCACAGTGATTACTCCTGTAAGCATCTACAGATATGCTGATTGTTTGCTGTAGAATACTGGTCACTCAGATAAGTCTCTAAACCTAAATGGCAATACTAAGGTTAAGATAATTGAAGCTCTCTTCATTAGCTTGAGTAGGGTGTTTCAAATTCAAGCTCTCAAACACTGTTAACAGAATGAGAAGCCATCACTGGTTGCAGAGATTATTGTCGCTTGCCTTCCTTCTGTCAGCTCTTAATGTTGTTCTCATTTTCCTTGGAGAAAATCCTCCATGGTACTGACCAGGGTTTGTCCTACTGAATTACAGAAAAATTGGAATCTCTTCAGTGTAAATGTTGCTATGGCTGGGACAGGCCTCTATCAATTAGGGCGCAAAATTCGGTGAGTTTATACTTTCTATAGTATAGAAGTTAGTCGGAAGGTTCAGATATAAGGAAGCTTTTGTGATTATTTTATCTTTTTTAGAAGTAGATACCTTGACTATGCCAAATTTCCTGGTTATGTTTTTTGTCTATCAATTTGGAAGAAGGAATAGACTAACAAATCATTAGCTTTTCAATTAGCAAAAAGAGATCATTAACTTTCTGATTGTTGGTTTCTATACATTGAATAGGATCCTTTCCCTGTCTATCACCAGATATATGGTGTGAAGACCTCATATGTTTACTGATCTGGAATCCTACACAGCCATCCTTTTCACACTCCTGTTATATATGCCAATTAGAGGAAAGAATTGTGTTGATGTTTGTCATCATCTTGTCACAGCTCTTCTTCTACTTCTCAGCTCTCCCATATGTACCTAGCTACTTCAGGTGAATTACTTAAGAGTTCTTCAATTTAGATAGCCAGTCATGGAGGATGTAAAGACAACCGAGCCATATGAGTAAACCCTAAATAGCTTAGTGGTCTAGTTCCTATGTTAATCATATTTACAGTAATGATTATGGAATTGCATGAGTGCTGGGCATTCAGTCTGGCTGCTTTGTGGTTCAGGCCCACCAAATGAGATAAAGAACTTCCCCTGAGATTCTTATTTCCTGTGTTTCCAGGCATGACTACTTCTCAGATGCTGAACCAGCCCTCGCTAAAGAATGATGATGAAAAATTTGTTGAAGGGGCTGGCGGTCGGGCAAAAGCTTCTTTCTTGCGTTGCTTTTGCAAGATCATCTCCACTTTGATGCCTTTATTTTTGTTTGTGTGGTTATGAGGTCTCTGCCATATGTCTCTTGTTCTCTTTGCACTATGCATTCATAAAATTTAGCATTTTGGCAGACCAGTGGATCCCTCTTTGATCAATGACCTTTTTCCCTTCCCAAATTATTAACGATCCATTTCTATCTGTAACATCCATTGAGAACAATCTGCAGCAGTACAGATCTTTGATTGCTCTCTGTACGCATCTGCATTCGGTTTGTCTCTTTACTTTTCCTGCTTTGACACAGATTATTGATCAAGTAAATGGCATCTTATGAAATAATCTGCCATAGTTCTGATTGATGAGCTTATGTACATTGCCATGGAGTTTACATGTCAAGAGTTGAAAACTTTTGCTGATGCATAACCATATAACATAAGTCCCTTGAAGTGAAAGCAGCACGCGAAGCTCGACTCGCCTCCCATATGATTCATATTTTGATCTTTTCAAGAGGTCATCTCTGTCTTCGTATGATCTTGGTTATGCCATCTTGTTTGGCTGAACGAATGCCTTCTTTGTGAAGTTCCTAGTGAAATTAATATAAGGCTTCATTTGTTTGGAGGAAAATGTTATATCTCTAAAGATTGCTTTTCAAGGAGTCATTCCAAGAAAGTGTCTATTTCTCGGTGTTTGGTTGAAATTTGAAAATAAATGGAAAAATATTTTTTATTGTTTGGTAAGGAAAATCAATTAAATAGATATTTGGGCGCTTACTACTTGTACATGGGTAACTAAGGAATCCAACATGGACATTAGGGCATCAACCTCAGATCCTCCACTCCTAGGCATGAGCACATACTGGTTTTGGGTCTAGTGAAACCGAGCTCAAGAACTTGATATCCGTGCTTGGCTCCTTGGTGCCTGGGCCTAGGTTCGCATAGGCTAGGCCAGATCCTTGGTGCTTGAGCCTAGGTCCATTGGGGCTGAGCCTTGAACCTCAACACTTGAGATTGGGACCTTGGTGCTTCGGTAGTGGTGCTCACATCCATGTCCATCAAGGTTGGGCTTGGCCCCCTACCTCTAAATTTGGTCCATCGAGGTTGGGCTTGGGACCTTGACACCAACACCCAAGTCTATTCGATGCCTAGGTCTAGGCCTTGCATTGATGGACCAAGGCGTGAGCGTAGGGGATCAAGGCACAAGAATCCTGAGTTTGGCCTCAATGGACTTGGGCTTAGAAGTCAGGGACGTGAACATGGGTATCATGGTCTAGGGCCCGACCTTGATGGACTTGAGCATGGGCATCAAGATCTTGGGCCCAACCTTGATGGACCCAGGCACGGTTTTGATGGATTAAGGCCAAGGCATCGAGGACCCAACCTTGTTGCTAGGGGCTCGAGAATGAGCACTAGGGTCCTTGTGCCCAAGGATAGAGTTTCTCATCTAAGCCTCAATACCTAATGATTTCTGATTTTTTAAAAAGAAATCAATTTTCCTAAATTTAAGCTTTAGCAAGGAAAACCTTTTTTTTTCGTTAATTAAGAAAACATTTTTTATTGACTCTCTTTCTTAAGCGATTCAAACGTAAAAAAAAAAAAAAAAAAAATGAGTAAAATATTTTCTCATAAAAGATTTTCCACAAAACAAATGCATTCAGAGATTATTTTGTATCTCAAGAAGTGCAAGCTCTTTGGCGGATTTCAGACAATAAATTTGCAAAAAATGGAAAATCATAGATTAGATTGGATTCATCCTTTCCTTTATGTTTGAGCATATAGTAGGTTATTAGCCTTCCTTCCTTCAACTAATTCATCATACTTATCCAATAAAAAAAGCAACATTAGTTAATAATTAGGGAAAATGGGATAGTTGGCTTTTGAACTGTGATCCAATATACAATATCATTTTCACGCTTTTTAATTTATTTAATAAGATTTATGGATTTAGTTTATTATACAATATCATCCCTGAATTTATATATATTTTTACATAATTTAATGATTACATCGAATATTTATTAATAATTCAGAGATTGCATCAAATAAACGAAAAGCCTAAGGATGATATTGCATAAATAAAAAGTTGAACAGCGATATTGCAAATTAACATTTAGGGTGTGCATGACAAAATTTCTAAAACAGAAATTGATTTCTGGTCAGAAATTGAGAAGCTAAAAATTTTTGTTCTTTAAATTTATTTATGGAATATAAATCTGTTTTGAAAATAAATCAAATGCGTTAAACGGATTTTTGTTCCAAACCTGTTCCGGGAACAAAGAAACAGAGAAATAAGAAACAGAGAAATCTATTTTAGATACTTTTTTGGCATGAATTTTCAGACGCAAGGCCCGAGCAAACTCGGATGGTCCATCGGGAGCGGCATGAAACGAACGGCTGCGATCTCTCTTCCTCGGCTATAAGAGCCACTGCTAGGGTTTACAACTCTCCATATCCTCTTCCTCCTCGCTCTTCTCTGTTCCTCTCTGTTCTATCATTTTGCTTTCTTCTCCAGTTCTGGTCCTTTTCTTATATGAATTTGCTCTGACCCATCTGAGATTCGAGGCTACATTGTACCGAGAGGAGGGCGTGCGGTCGATTCTGCACGGTGCCCTCGATCTTGAATCTGCCAAAGCGGCTGTAGCCACATCCAACTCCGTAGAAGTTAACTGGCCGGTTGTTGTCAATTTCCCGTCGACAAATCTGCTTACCGAACTTCTCACATTCCTTTCCATTTCCTGATATTTTACTGTCAATATTCGATTTTTTTTTTCCGTAAAAATGTTCCCTTTTTTGGTCTGCGTGATTAGAGAAGGGGGAGAAGAGGAAAAGGGCATAGGATTTAGCCTTTTTTAGAGGCCCTTCTCTTACACCGAGTTTGCATTCTTGTGCGGGTCACCTTCCAAGCAGAGCTGCTTCAAATTCCCCAGCAGTTTTGTGTCTATCGGTGACTATAATTTTAAATCTAGTTTCAAAATAAGTGATCTATGAGCCATTTATAATTTAAATGACTCATATATATGAGTCTAAGACCCATTTTACCATCTCTACTCGCGAGCAATTTGATTCACATCTATTGGACGACAGTTTGGTTGCTAATGCAAGGCAAAAATCTCGGTCCTCCCCTTTTCAGTTGACCCTATCCCAAATCTCAAGTAAGCAGGAAAGGACTCCAGACATTCGGTATTTACTCCAAAGCTTTCCATAAATACCCGCGCCCGCTTCCAAGTTCCAACTATTTGAATTTGCTTTTTTTCGAACTTCGATTTTTTCTTTTTTGGGTGTTATTTTTACTGATCCCCAGAAATGTCGAGTAAGGCATGGGGCTCTTTGGATCGTCTCCCTGTTGTGTGTTTGTTCACGACAAACCAAAACCATACGGTCGTCGAGGCTAGGATGATCGGCTACCATAGCATGAGAAGGGGCAGGGCCTACCTATAAGGCACTCTTGAGGACATGAAATTGAATTGAGTTTGAAAAATCTGGAACGGCACTCCGAGGACATGCTTTAAAAGTCAATACAAGTAGGACATACTCTATACCAACCATAAAACTTACAAGTCAATACGTGAGATTATTTGGGTTGGGTATGGGTAAAAATTTTGCATTATGATAAATGAGACATAAACGAATTAAATGGATTGATTTGACATTACAATAAATTGGTTATAAATGAATTAAATGAATTAATTCAAGTCAGACCATTTATGATATGATTCAAATCCAACCTGACCCACCATTTAACAGGTTTAGGTTTACTTGTGATGGAGTCATTTAACAGGTTTACTCGTGATGGTTGAGTCCATGCCTCGTAATTTAATCCGAGGAAGGTGGATTCATTTGGTGGGCAGTGGACTCCACGTACCAATAATTGCGAAAGATGCTCTTTAGATACAATAAATAAATATAGTTTCCTTCCCACAACTTCTTTGCATTCTATCTTTATTATTTCCTTTTTCCTTTCTCATGCATGCGACGCCACCGATATCTCTTTCCTTGGTTTATGAATTTTGGGCCCAGGCCCTAGTGACTTTTGGGCGTGGGAGTTGGGTACCTGAGCATGGCTACTGGGGATTCTGACATGGCCTTGAGAGACTGGGGCCCAAGTGTCAATGACTGGGGCATGGGAGTCGATTATTTGGGCATGGCAGTTGGAGCTCTAGGAATGGCATTGGAGTCCCGGGCCTGGACTTTGGGGACGAGGGCTCGACCTTGATGGATTTGGGTGAAGGAGCCAAGCATAGAGATCTTCAGCACGACATTTATGGATCCAAGCTTGATTTGCCAAGGAATTAGGCCAGTCTCTGGGACTGAGGCCTAGCCACCAAGAACTTGGGCCACGAGTGTCGGGGTTCCTGTTTGAGCGCCGATTTCTAATTATATTTTGCATAATAATTTTTCATTTCAAAAAAATGGAAATCCTATTTTTCCAAATTTAAGTTTAAGTTTTCAGTTAACAATGAAAAGATTCTCTGTCGATTATTTTTTAAAGCAATCAAAATGTTAGAAGATGAGAAAAAAATTTCGATGTAAAATTTTTTGCGAAATAAATGGAGAATCGAGACAGAAACATTCCTTGAAAAAAAGCTCCAATCTCATTGATGGAGTGCTTTTGCATTAGATGCTAAAAGCGAAGCAACACATCATTGTCATTTGTGTTGCCTACTCAAAAAGAAGATAGTGGCTGTTAGGACTCAAAGTCAGGAATTTGTGTACCTATGCATTTGGAATAATTTCTAATGTGGGTTTGAATTTTTCAGCTTAAATACTCGTGTACGCACGTGTTATCATTCTCTCCACATGCATCAAATAAATTCAAACCATGTTTTTCTCAAACATAACGGGAAACTCCAACCGAGATGGATAACCCTACATCTATCAAAAGAATTTTCTATCGAACGGGCTATTGGCGCACGATCAATTTCTGTGAAAAGGGTCCTGTTTTGAATTGAAAGCCAATATGCTGCGAGCATAAATCTTGGTTCTATTCTTATATGGTCATTCCATTCACAAAAGCTAGGTTTTTCTAAGCTTTAGCTGTCATACAGAAATAAGCATGTCTTTAGCGTACGCTTGCTTAGGTCTCTAAGGGGTAAAGTTGACCATGTCGTTTTTAATTTTATGCTTTGTCTCTTCCTATTTAGTTAAGCATTAATTATTTTCCTTTGTCATTTTGTGATCCTCCTATTCACCACCAGTCATGTCCGGGGAAGCCTTGCGGCGTGGAGGAATGCAATCTAGCTGTCTACCTTAACAAAAGCGCCGACCAAAGCTATCTCACAAAGGCAATACTTCGAAGGCGGATGAGAGCTTTTCTGTGGCCCTCAATGAACATATGGGAACGCTCTTCAAGACCTTCATTGCCTTGCTTTTGCTTGTGTGGTTTCGAGTTCTGCCGCATGTCTCTTATTCTCGCTGCACTTAGCAGCATTCATAAAAATCTAGCACGTTCCCTCTATGTTGAGGGAACTCTTTTGTCTAATAATTAATCGAATACATAGAGAATTGATCCATTTCCGTTTGCAACATCCGTTCTGTGCATGCATTCGGATTTGTTCTCTTTATTATTTGCAGCTTTGACACAGATTATTGATTAAGTAAATGGCATTTGGTGAAATAATCCGCCAAGTCGGTTCTGCTGATTCGGCTCCCGTTCCTGAAAGATATAGGTACGAGCCTTGATGGTTTGGGTCCCCATTCTCGGCACTTGATTGAAAACCAAGCCCTACAAATCTGTTGATGGAGAACTCTTGTTAAAAATAATGAAGTGATTGACAACTTTTGCGAGAAGAAAAGTGCATGGTATAGAGCAATTTAAAATAATAAAGATGAAACAGGGAAGGGGAAATAAAAAAAGCGAGACGGTTCCGAGGATAATTCCAGAATGGTTGGAGCTTGGAAACGCGCGGTGGTATTTATGAAAGCTTTCTTCCAGGTCCTTTTCAGAACCCTTTGGGGTCGTTAACTGATAAAAAAGGAGGGCGAAGGTTCCCCAGTTCACCAGCCACCCTGTCATCCGATGGACGCGTTCGTGCGTGTATGCCCAAGCATGTGATTTAATCTGGGAAGGGGAACTCGCTCCGGATCGCCGCCGACTACGCGCACGAATCTGATTGCGGATGCCGATCGATAAGAAATAAGAACCAAATCGAAATCCTTTTCTTCCCAAAACTTCTTCGTATTCTATCTTGTACTGTTTTCTTTTTCCTTTCTTATGCATGCGACGCCACCGATATTTCCTTCCTTTGTTTGGGAATCTGGGCATAGGGGCGCTAGTGACTTGGGTGTACAAGCTGGGCACCCGAGCATGGTTGTCAAAGATTCGGGCACGGCCTTGAGATACCCGGCCCCGAGTGCTAATGGTTGGGGCGTGGGAGCCGAGTATTTGGGCATGGCAGTTAGAGATCCAAGCATGGGACCGAAGTCCTGAGCCTAGCCTCTGGGATAGGGGCTCGATCTTAGTGGACCCGGGCTTCGGTACTAGTGATTTGGATGCAAGAGCCAGTCACCCGGGCATAGACACTGAGGTCTTGGGTACGGCATTTATAGACCCAAGCTTAGCTGCCAAGGAATTTGGCTAGTCTTTGGGACTTGGGCTCAGCTGTCGAGAACTCAAGCCGCGAGTGGTAGGATTCTTGTTCCAATTGTCAATATATAGTTTTATTTTGGAAAATAATTTGTCATTTCAAAACGATGAAATTGCTTTTCTGAATTTGAGTGTAGGTTTTCCATCGACTAGGAAAAGAATCTTCCTTTGACTATTTTCTTAAACATATAAACACTAAAATATGAGAAAAATGTTTTTCAACATGAAATTTTTCGCAAAATAAATGGAGAATCGAGACAAAAACATTCCTTCAAGAAAGTTACGATCACATTGATGGAGTGCTTTCACATTATATGCCAAAAGTGAGGCAATGCATCACTGCCATTTCTGTTGCCTACTCAAAAAGAAGATTGCGTCACCCCTTAATCTAAGAACTCCAGCTCGTGTCAATTAATCCATATTTGTCGCCACTGTTTTCCAGTTTTTGAGGACATTCTCGTATGACGCAATGAGAATTATTACTGCAAATGATCTCCAATGGACCAGGTGAATCTCGCGATCTTTAGTAATGATGGTCCTATTTGGAGCCCACAATATCTAATTACTATGATTTTTATGGTCCATGATGGATTGGTCTAAACAATGATTTCGATGCTTGACTAGCTCATGAGTGAACAGGTTCAAATACGCTATGCATAATGTATCATGCTGGAGCAAGCTGAACTAAGAAGGGCTGGCTTTTCTACCCTTCTAGTTGATCGGACTAGGATATTTTGACTGAATGGCCAAATCCATGATCTTGTCCGCATAAAAAAAATGAAGAACAAATGAAAAACGAGTTACTTTTTTTGACGGTTTGGAGGATAATAGGAACGATTCTAAGAAATTTAGGGTCCAAAGCGATAGAAACTAATCGTGCAAAATGGGGGGAAAAAAAAAGAACAGCTGGATTTGGGTTGGCAAGAAAGGCGCTTTAGATACGACAGATAGCAATAGTTTTGTATTAAAGAAAAACCTTAATGAAATCGAATTTTCCTTTTCAATTTTTTAATAATATGCCACTCTTGCTTCTCTATCTCCCTCCTGTCTCTCCTCTTTCACGATGGTTGAAAGGAAATGCCGTTGAAGCTTCGTTAACCGCCTCCGAGATAGATAACCCCACATCTATCGAGAGAATTTTCTATCGGACTGTTGTGTTGGTTTACACGACCAATCTCTATGAAAAAGGTCCCGTTTGAATTGAAATCCAACATTCTGCGAGCATAAATTTGCGTTTTGATCCTTATATGGTCAATCTGTTCCCAAAGCAAGGGTGGTCTAAGCTTTAACTGCGATATAGAAATAAGCACGTTTTTTGTGCATGATAGACGGAAAACTGTTGTTAGAAATGATGAAGTGACCGATGACAATTCTGGAATTGATTCGGAACTTATATGAGATTAATCGGTTCGCTTTTCGATTCCAAAAATTTGAATCTGACTCTGATATGATAAGTTTTGAAATTCATGACTGGGAACCTTAATCATCCTAGAGATGATCGCGTATAGTCTCGATCCCGTTCGATGAGCGCGAGTCCGAAGTGCAAATCGGCTAGGCGGGTTTGGACAATAAATTGGCAGAAAATGGAAATCACAGCGATTAATTTGTGTTGTTTGGGTACAATTAGTTGATTTTAATTCGTTCTTCAATTTATTTTGGAAGGACTCAGCAGGCCATTTGCTGTCTTGACTTTTTTAGAGCGGAATCACATAAGTTAATAATAATTTACGAGATAGAGGCAGGGCCGGACCTGACGCGTCCCGCGTGGGACAAGGACGGGAACGAACGGCGTGAGATGAACGGCTGCGATCTCTTCTTCCTCGACCATTTAAAATTCAAAACCATTGCTAGAGTTCATAGATGTGCGATCTCTCATGTTCTCTCTCTCTCTCTCTCTCTCTCTCTCTCTGTTCTATCCTTTTTGCCTATCTTCTCAGGTTTTTGCACCTTTCGGATACCGATTGCTCGCTCCGATCCATCTGAGATCCGAGATAAGGGCGTGCGCGCGATCGATTCGACCCGGTGCCCTCGATCTCGAATCTGCCGAGGCGGCTGCAGCCAGATCCAACGCCTCAGAAGTTGCCTAACTGGCCGGCCGCCGTTCAAATCGCCGACGACACTTCTGCTCACCAAACTTCTCATGTTCCTTTCCATTTTGTGGAACTTGTATCATCAATGATCGATTTCTTCCTGGAAAAAAGGATTCCCTTTTTCCTTTTTTTTTTTTGGGTTTGTGTGATTAGAGAAGGGGAGAAGAGGAAAGGAAAGGGCCAGAGGGTTTACCCCTCTTCTTTTTCTTTTTTTTTTTTTTGGGTCTAATTTTTATGTTTTGGGGGCTCTTATTTAGAGTCCCTTCTCTTCCATGGAATTTCCATGTAACTTGGGAAGCTCATTCCTTCTTTTCGTGAATTAATGGGAAGAAGAAAAAAAAGAAAAATGAAATTCAGGGTATTAAAGGAGAAGTACCAGAAGCCATGCTCGACTTTCGTCACATCTAAATAAAATTTCCAATCGGACCCCGCACTTGATCTAATTTGCAATTCCTACCTTTTTTCTTTTTCATTTCCTTTTTCCTTCTTTTCCTTTTTTGTTCCGCCCCCCTCCCTCATCCGCCGGTGCAAGCCGAGCCTTGGGCAAGGGATTCCTGCGCCTGGGCCGGTGGGACCCGCCCTCGCCAATTTAGCTAATAGCTAATTGGACCCCGCCCTTCTTGTGGATTTTGCATGTTGGACCGAAATCAAGTAAAACTCTATCCTTATTTATTTATTTATCGCAAAAAAGGAAAAGAAAAAGCAATTGAATCGTGATAGACAGAAAGATCTGCTTCAAGAAACATAGACAAGGCCATCAATCAATATGACAAAAATAAATAAACAACTTACTAATCTCACATACAAGAAACAAGACAAAACCTTTGATTGAGATGTACTATTAAACACAGACATGGCCATCCATGGATATGACAAAAAATAAATAAACAAATTATTAATTTCACGTATGCTATTATGATAGGTATTGCCGCTCTAGATCAATCACATGTCCTTGAAACCCCGTTCAAGGTTTTTCCATGAACTTCTTGCAACCACGGTCGTAGGGGTTGGACGGAAGAGGAAAGCAGTGCGGCTCCCTGCAGTACGCACGGCCCCTCCTCATGCTGTCGTAGCGGATCATTCTAGCGTCGGCAACCGCATCATGCGTCGTGGACGAGAACACCAACAAGGCGATGATCCAAAGGAAAGGAACTAATTTCGACATTGCGATGGCAGCGAATGTAGCCAAAGTGGAATCACCGCAAAGTACAGAATTAAAGAGCTTTTTTGTTCCGGTTAGATGGTTGGACTTGGGGATTTAGCAACGTGCGGAGATGGCAAACGAACCGTCAAAGAGATTTTGTTTTCAGATGGTTGGAGCTTGGAAGCGGGCGCGGGTATTTATGGAAAGCTTTGGAGTCCTTACCTGGGAATACCGAATGTTTGGAGTCCTTGTGATTTGGGATATATTGGGTCAACTGAAAAAGGATGGACCAAGATTCCGCCTTGCTTTAGCAACCAACATGTCGTCCAACGGACGACCAATCAGATTGCTCGCTAGTGATGGATGAGTCCACGCGTCGCCATTTAATCCGAGGTAGGTGGATTCACTTTGGTGGGCAGTGGACTCCACGCACCAATCAGATTGCGAAAGAGGCTCATTAGATACAATAAATAAATATCGTTTCCTTCCCACAACTTCTTCGCATTCTATCTTTATTTTTTCCTTTTTCCTTTCTTATGCATGCAACGCCACCGATATCTCTTTCCTTCGTTTGTGAATTTTGGGCCGGGGTGCTAGTGACTTTTGGGTGCAGGAGTTGGGTACCCAAGCACAGCTGTTGGGGATTCCGGCATGGCCTTGAGAGACTCGGCCCGAGCATCAGTGATTGGAGGATGGAGCCGATTATTTGGGCATGGCGATTGGAGCTTTAGGAATGGCATCGGAGTCCCTGGCCTAGCCTCTGGGGACGAGGGCTCGACCTTGATGGACCTGGGCTCTAGCATTGATGATTTGGGTGCAGGAGTTGGGCACAGAGGGTGCGTTTGGGAACCACTTCCCAAAGCCCCTTTGAAGTCTAAAGATACTTGGGCAAATGCTAGCCCGTTTGGCAAAAAAATTTGAGCCTCCATTCCCTAAATGCCGGCATTGTGAAGCTTTCGGCTTTTTCGACATGCCCACACGGGCACTGTTCATATTTTTTTTTTTTTCCGAAATTGTCCTCTCGAATTTTTTGTTTTTCCGGTTCTTCCCCTTGTGTCGCAACCTGTTCATCTTCTCCAGGGGTTCGGTTACGGGCGCGCGAGCGGCCGGCGAGTGCTAGAGGGGCGCCGGCGATCGTCGGGGGGTGGCGCGACCGACGCCGGAGGTGCCGGAGGTGGCGCAACCGACACCGGAGGTGGCACGACCGAGTGTTGGGTCGCCGCAACCCAGATCTGGGGCGGCGGGCGGTCTTCTTCTTCCGCGAGCGGTCGCGGCGACCGTTGCCCGAGACGACCGACGCCGGGGGGTGCGCGACCGCCGCGACCCACGGCGAGGAGTGGGTCACCGCGACCCGGATCCGGGGCGGCGGGGGATGGCGGAGGACCTTGCCGCCCCGATCCGGGTTGCGCGACCTTGCGGCCCTCGGATCTGGGTCGCGGCGGCGTCGCGCGACCTCCCGTGACCTCGCCGCCCCAGATCCGGGGGCGGCGAGGTCGTGCGACCCCGCCGCAACCCAGATCCGGGGCGGCGAGGTCCTCCCTCGATCTCGTTGCCGGAGGTCTCCGGAGGTCGCGACAGCGTCGCGCGACCTCACTGCCCCAGATCCGGCGTCGCCGGAGGTCGCCGGAGGTCGCCGGAGGTCACCGGCGGCCATTGCCCTTTTGTCAATTTTTTTTAATTTTTCTTTTGATCATTTTTTTTTATCACAAAGATCCTTTGTAAATGTAATTCCCCAAACGCTATTTTGCTCAAAATACTTTACAAAGAGCTTTCAAAGTACAATTTACCAAACACGTTGCATTTTGAAAAACACATTTAACTCAAAGGTATTTGCATTTTCCTAAAGGCTTTCCCAAAAGTGGTTCCCAAACGCACCCAGAGATCTTGGGCACGGCATTTAAGGACCCAAGCTTGATTGCCAAGGAACTAGGCTGGTCTCTAGGATCGAAGCCTAGCCACCAAGAACTTGGGCAATGAGTGTCGAGGTTCCTGTTTTGAGTGCCAATCTCTAATTATATTTTAGATAATAATTTTTCATTTCAAAAAGAAGAAATCCTATTTTTCTGAATTTAAATATAGGTTTTCTGCTGACTATGAAAATATTCTTCGTAGACTATATTTTAAGGCGATCAAAATGCTAGAAGATGAGAAAATATTTTTCAAAATGTAAAATTTTTGCAAAATAAATGGAGAATCAAGACAGAAACATTCCTTGAAAAAAAGCTCCAATCTCATTGATGGAGTGCTTTTGCATTATATGCTAAAAGTGAAGCAATACATCATTGCCATTTGTGTTGCCTACTTAAAAAAGAAGATAGTTTCTGTTAGGATTGAAAGTCACGAATTTGTGTACCTACGCATTTGGAATAATTTCTTCTAATGTAGGTTCGAAATTTTCAGCTTAAATACTGTCGTACGCACGTGGGATCATCCTCTCCATGTGCATTGAGTAAATTCAAACCATGGTTTTCTCAAACATAACGGGAAACTCCAACCGAGATGGATTACCCTACATCTATCGAAAGAATTTTCTATTGAACGGTCGATTGGTGCCCGAGCAATTTCCGTGAAAAAAGGTCCTGTTTTAAATTGAAAGCCAATATGCTGCGAGCATAAATCTTGGCTCTATCCTTATATGGCCATTCCATACCCAAAAGCAAGGTTTTTCTAAGCTTAGCTGTCATGCAGAAATAAGCATGTCTTTATCGTTCGCTTGCTTAGGTCTCTAATGGGTAAAGTTGACCACGTCGTTTTTAATTTGCGCTTTCTATATTCCTATTTAGTTAAGCATTAATCATTATTCTTTGCCATTTTATGATCTCCACCTTCACCCACCACTCATGTCCGGGCAAAAGCGAGAGGCCTTGCCGTGTGGAGGAATGCAACTCTGTCTAGCTGTCTGCCTTAACAAAAGCGCCGAATGTCCCTCATTCTCGCTGCACTTAGCAGCATTCATTAAATCTAGCTCGTTCCCTCTATTTTGAGGCAACTCTTTTGTCTAATAATTAACCGAATACATAGAGAAATGATCCATTTCCATTTGCGACATCCGTTCTGTGTATGCATTCGAATTTGTTTTCTCTTTATTATTCGGGGCTTTGACATAGATTTTTGATTAAGTAAATGGCATTTGAAAAAATAACCTATCAAGTCGGTTTAGCTAGTTCGATTCCTTTCATAAAAGATATAGGTACAAGCCTTGATGGTTCGGTTCCCAATTTTCGGCAACTCATTAAAAACCAACCTTACAAATCTCTTGATGGAGAACTCTCGTTAAAAATAATGAAGTGATTGAGAACTTTCACCAAAAAAAAAAAATGCATAATATAAAGCAATCTAATGATAAAGATGAAATGGCAAAGGGGAAAAAAAGAGAGTCGATTCCGAGGTCAATTCCAAAATTGGTTTGGAACGTACACAGGATTAATTGGTTTGCTTTTCATTCCAAAAATTAGGATCTGACTTTTTTTTTTTTTTTGGACAAAATAACTGATATATTAGATGAAAGGAGAAATACAACCAGCTAGAAGAGCATCACCGAGTACAATATTCAGGAATGGAGGGGGAGGGAAAACGATCCAATTCTTGGATAAGCCTTGGGCCCTATGGGCTTTGGCGGCCCAATCCGACTAGGTTAGCCTCTCGACTAGCATGATTGAGCGATACATTAGGGCACGGGAGAGGAGATCGTGGAGAGTGGCGAAAAGGTGTCGTTCTTCCCAGGGCTGCGGCCGCTTCGTTGAAGGACCTCCCGGCGGTATGAGGCAATCGGATTCAACCGCTACACGATGGAGGTGCAGTCCCTGCTTGATGAGATGCTGAAGAGCCCTAATCATGGCGAAGATCTCTGCTTGGAACGCCGACTTCGCGGGTACAGTATTGGTAAACATATCAGTGTGTTCACATTTACTATTTCGGTAAATACAAGCAATAGCTTCGTGACGATTGCCTGATACGAAAGCCCCATCTATGTTGCATTTGATTATGCCTATATCTGGTGGTTTCCATCGGTGATCCATGCTAACTTGTGATTTTGGAACCCTAGTTTTTGGGGATTGAAGATGTTGAAGATTCTACACTCGGGTTATTGTAGTATCCACCGCCCGGATGGGATTGAACTTTCTGCCAGAAGATGGCATTGTTGCGATGGCACTAGATCTCCCACAACAGATTAGCAATGACTTCAAAGGTCGGGGAGGAGTGAGGATGAGTGGCGCGAGTAGCTAACCAGGCATCCAATCTTTTTACTGAGGTAAGAGAGATAGGGATTCTGATCTGGGCGTTTGACCATATGCTGCGGGTCCAGTTACAATAGAAAAATATATGTTCAATGGTTTCTGGGGTTTTGTGTGCACAAAGAGTGCAGTAGGGATTGGGAGATAGATGTCTGATGTATAGGTTTTCTTTTGTTGCTATGGCATTTTTGCAGGCCAACCACAGAAAGACTCGGATTTTAGGAGCTGTGTTCATATGCCAAATTCTTTTCCACAGTTGATGAGGAGGCTGATAAGAAGATGAGGCCATTACAGGTAAGTTTCGGTGTGTTGAAAGTAAGTAGTGATAGCAGCTCTTAACTGTAAAAGCTCCTGATGATGTGGCTGTCCATACTAATTGATATGAGTTGAGTGATGAATTGATAGGAGTGTTTTGGATAGCTTCACTAACCTAGTCATTGAAATAGTTTGAAATAATCTCCGGTTTCCAAGTTGCCGACGAAGAGTCTAAAATATCAGCTACTTTGATAGGTTCCCCTACACATTTGCCAGCCTCCTAATTTACCAATAGATAGCCAATAGTCTATTCCGATGTTGATGTTGGATCCATCTTTCACCACCATCGAGTTTTAGGAAGGATAGCATCCCTACCCTTTAATATGCTTTTCCACCCCCAAGAAGGTCTAGAGCCTGAAGTGGCATTTTGAAAAGAAGAATGTTTAAAATATAGACCTTTAAACAACTGAGTCCAAAGTGCATGTGGTTGCTGAAGAAAACGCCACGCTTGTTTTCCGATCATCGCAATATTAAAAGTAGTTAGATCTCTGAATCCCATTCCCCCATCCGTTTTCGATTGCTTTACCACTGACCATTTCATCCAGTGTATGCCCGACTCATGTTGCTGTTTACTCCACCAGAAACGTGATATCTTGCTTTCCATTAATCTGCAGAGAGACAAGGGGAGCAGAAAAAGGGACATCGCATATTGAGGTAAGGCCTGTATGACGGCCTTAAGTAAAATCTCCTTACCCCCTTTAGATAAAAACTTTTCCTTCCAACCAGTTAATTTTGCATTCGTTTTTGCCAAAATCCAGGAGAACATCTCACGTTTTGAACGCCCCCAATCGAAGGGATGCCTGGGTACTTGCCGAATCTTCGCACCACGGGTATTCGAAGTTCTCCTTGTAAAGTCTCTGTAATGTTAAAGGACAATTCGGCTGAAAAAGATGGCGGACTTATTCGTTAAGAAGTTGACCGGTGGCATGGCGATCGATGCAATAGATGAGTGAGATTTTGGCATTCGAGAGTGAAGCTTTGAGAAAGAACACTTTGCATCATCAGCAAAAAGTAAATGGGAAAGCTTAGGGCAGGTTACGTTAAATTGGATCCCCTGTAAATGACCCATATTGATTGCTTGCTTGATAACTGTTGATAAAGCATTAGCCATTAATATAAAAATGTAGGGGGAGAGGGGATCTCCTTGGCGGATTCCTCTAGTAGGTGTAAAATATGGTAGTTGTTCTCCATTGAAGCAAATACTATAGGAAACCGTTGTGATGCATGCCATAACCATCTTTACCCATTGATTTGTGAAGCCCAACGTGTTAAATATCTTTGCGAGGAAGTCCCACTCCACACGATCATAGGCTTTCTGCATGTCCGTCTTGAGAATAAGATTGAATTGTTTTGTTTTAGATCTAACTTTAAAGCGGTGGAGTACTTCCGAACCATCATAATGTTATCTTGAATCATCGGCCACTAACAAAAGCTGCTTGTTCTGGATTAATCGATCGGGAGCCAACATTTCAATCATTTGCCATGACTTTTGCAATAATCTTGTATGCAAAGTTACAGAGACTAATAGGACGATACTGGTCAATGCTTTCAGGGCGATGAACTTTGGGGACCAAGGTTAGTATCGTTCGGTTTAAGTGAGGAGGCATATGACCAGATTGGAAAAAGTCTTGCACAGTCTTGACTATTTGTCTTTTGATGATGTTCCAGTGATGCCGGTAAAAGAGACCATTGAGGCCGTCTGGACCAGGGGCCTTTGAAGGACCCAATTGAAAGGTAGCATTGGAGACCTCCTCTTCTGTTACTGTACTCATAAGATGAGTATTCATTTGTGAAGTAACTATTGTTGGACATTTGCAGAGGAATGGAAGAAAATCCCTGGGACCCACAGAGTGGTAAAGTTGAATAAAAAAACCCAGTGTCATTGTTTTAAGCTGATCGGGCTCTCTATGCCAGTTCTGGTCTTCATCCTTAAGTAAGCAAATTCTATTTCTCTGTCTCCTTTGCACAGTGCAAGCGTGAAAAAATTTTGAGTTCTTGTCTCCCCATGCTAACCAGTTAAGTCTTGAACGCGGCGCCAGGTAATTGTTCTTCCCGATTCCAGAGTTGGTGAATTTCAGTACGGATTGTAGTGGCTAACTCTTTATCTCCACTTCGATAGGACTTTTGATTTGTAATGGTCTGAAGCTGTTGCTTTAGTTGTTGAATCTGCTGCCTGGCATTACTGAAGCGAGAGCGACTCCAGCTAGTTAACTTGTGAGATACTGCTTGCAATTTAGAAGGTATGGAAGAGTGTTTTCTCTCCCATACTTGCCTGAACTATTTCAAGTACATTACGTATGTTGACTCAAAGTAAGCTTCATAGTGAAATCTCTTTGTGGCTTAACGGGCGGATAATGGGTATGCAACACAAGCGGGAGTGATCCGAGCCAATCGATGGTAAAGCAAACACCGTGGTTGATGGATATAGAAAAGTCGAGTCCGAAGAACAGAAGGCGTGGTCGAGCTTCTCCTTCACTAACTCATCCCCATCCCGATTGTTAGACCAGGTGAACTCACAACCTTTACTATCCAGCTCTATTAAAACACAATCATCAAGTAACTGCCGAAATGATGACATTCTGTGATAATTAGCTGGTGTTCGTCCCATCTTCTCCCAGGGGTATTGGAAGTCGTTGAAATCCCCGATACATAACTAGGGTAAGTTAGTGGATTCATGAATTATTCGGATCGTATTCTAGAAATCCTGCCTAGGAAGAAAGGAAGCAGGAGCATGAAGACAGGTAACTTGCATGGAGATTGATGTCTGAGTATCCAAAACTAACATATGTACATAATATCGACCCGAAGAAAGAACCGTAATGTCAAAATGTGTCATTCCAAAATACTGCAAGACCTCCAGATAAGCCTTGGGATTCCTCAAAAAGGAGTGGGAGAAAGTAAAGCGACGCCGTAAGTGCTGCAATCTTTGAAGCTTTATTTTTCGTTTCCATTAAGAACATAAGGTCGGGCCTTTCGGAGGCTATCAAAGCTCTGTAAGGCTTGAATTGTCGTGGGAGTGCCCAACCCCGACAATTCCAACTTAACATTTTCATTTTATTTGTGGGGGCTGTTTAGGGCCGGCCCGCCAAAGCCCAAGAAGAGTGGTCATCAACCTCAATAACAAGGGTGTCTAGTAAAGTGGATTCATCCAACTCAGGTATAGGATTTGATCGGATCTCATAAGGGGAGTATCGCTTAGGTTTCTTACTAGATCCGATTCCTAGCTGTGGTCTAGGAGATGTATGTTTTTTCTGATGTATAAAGCCGAGAGGATGAAGTTTGAGTACCCTTCAACTTTGCATCTGCGGGGACCAAGTCGGTGGTTCGGGGTTCATCACGGCGGTTGCGGGTGGGATAACGAGAGGAAGGGGTGGGGATCGCGGGAGCGGAATCGGTTGGAGGTAAAGCTAAAAGGGGGTGGATAGTGGGAGGAGTTTCAGGTATGGTTTCTTCCATTGGTTCTCCATGTGATAGAGGATTGTAAAAGGCTTCCCAATAGGGGCTGTGCTGTTTAAGCTCTGCTCGTAACCAAGGGCCATACACCATGGATTCACGGCCCTCAAATTGAGATTCCTCATAAGGGAAGTCCTTACATGATGTTGCATAATGTCCTAATTTCCCACATGAGTAACAATAATGGGATAGTCGCTCATATCGAAAATCAAGCCAAAGGGGTTTTCCATCAATACTAATAAGCTTCCCGATTTTAATGGTTGTTGCGAGGTCAATCTCGACACGAATTCTCCCGGATGTATCATGTTTGACTTCCTTCACACTACCTAGTTGCTGTACTGCGCGGCTTAAAAGTTGTGGGGTGTTCCATTCCAAAGGTAAACCTATGACATGAACCCAGAATGAACAGGTGGAAAAATCATAACAATGTACCGGGGTATTTGGTTTCCAGGGTCGTAAATTAACTAGATGACCGAGAGAGAACCGGGGGGTTCCATCTAATGCTCTTCGTTTTTCTGTTTCAGTGCGAAATTTGATTATGTAGATGCCACCATCGCTTGAAGATATATCCACATGATCAACACGCCAGGCCTTCGTAGGATCTGACTTTGACACGATAAGTTTTAAAATTTGTTGTTAGGAGCCTCCTAAAATCGATCATCTGTAATCTCAACTCTGTTCGATAAGCTGGAGTCCGAAGTGTGAATCGGGATTGGTGGGTTTGGACAAAAAATTGGCAGGAAATGGAAATCACGGCGATTAATTTATTATTATCTTTTGTGTGTGTACAGTTAGTTGATTTTACTTCGTTCTTCAACTTATTTTGGGAGCATTCAACGGGTCATGTGCTGTCTTTGACTTTTTTGGAGTAGAATAACATAAAGTTGATAATAATTTACGAGATGGGGCCAGGGACAAGGACGGGAACGAACGGCTTTGAGATGAACGGCTGCGATCTCTTGTTCCTCGACCACTTAACATATAAACCCTGGCCAGAGGGTGGGTGTGTCCGCTCTCTCTCTCTCTCTCTCTGTTCTATCCTTATGCCTATCTTCTCAGGTTTTTGCTCCTTTCGGATACTGATTGCTCTCGCCGATCCATCTGAGATCCGAGACAAGGGCGTCCGGTCGATCCAGCCCTCAATCTCGAATCTGCCGAGGTGACTGTAGCCAGATCCAACGCCTCAGAAGTTGCCTAACTGGCTGGTCGCCGTTCAAATCGCCGATGACACTTCTCCTCACCAAACTTCTCATGTTCCTTTCCATTTTGTGGAAATTGTATTATCAATGATCGATTTCTTCCGGTAAAAAAGGATTTTTTTTTTTTTTTTTTGGGTTTGTGTGATTAGAGAAGGGGAGCAGAGGAAAAGGGCCATAGGGTTTACCCCTCTTTTTTTTCTTTTTTTTTGGGGTCTAATTTTTATTTTTTGGGGGGTCTAATTTAGAGGCCCTTCTATTCCATGGAATTTCGATGTGACTTGGGAAGCTCATGCCTTCTTTTTGTGAATTAAAGAAAAGAAGAAAAAAGAAAAAAAAAGAAATTCAGGGTATAATAAAAGAGAAGTACCAGAAGCCGTGCTCGACTTTCGTCATATCTGAATAAAATTTCCAATCGGACCCTGCATTTGATCCAATTTACAATTCCTACCTTTTTTCTTTCTCATTTTCGTTTTCATTTTCTTTTTTCTTTTTTTACTTTCCACCCTCCCCTTCCTCCTCTTCGGCAAAAGCCGAGCCTCAGGCTAGGGATCCTTGAGACTCGCCCTCGCCGATTTAGCTAAAGGCCAATCGAACCCCACCTTCTTGTGGATTTTGCATATTAGACCAAAATTAAGTCAAATTCTATCTTTATTTATTTATTTATTGCAAAAAAGAAAAAAAGAAAAAGCAATTGAATTGCGATTGAGAAACATGGACAAGACCACCAATCGATATGATAAAAATAAATAAACAAATTACTAATCTTACATGCAAGAAACAAGACAAGGCCATGGATCGAGATGGCAAATTACTAATTTCACATGCCAACTCTTATTTACTATTGGACAAAGAAACATAGACAAGGCCATCCATCGATATGATGAAGATAAACAAACAAATTACTAATTTCACGTACCAACTCTTATACGCTATAATGGTTAACTCTCTGGATCGATCACATGTCCTCAAAACCCCGTTCAAGGTTTTTCCAAGAACTTAATTCATGGCCCTCCGCGGCACCCCATGAACTTCTTGCAACCACGGTCGTAGGGGTTGGACGGAAGAGGAAAACAGTGAGGCTCCCTGCAGTACGCGCGGCCCCTCCTCATGCTGTCGTAGCGGATCATTCTAGCGTCGACGACCGCATCATGCGTCGTGGACGAGAACACCAACAAGGCGATGATCCAAAGGAAAGGAAGTAATTTCCACATTGTGATGGCAGCGAATGTAGCCAAACTGGAATCAGCGCAAAGTACAGAATCAAAGAGCTTTTTTGTTCTAGTGAGATGGTTGGACTTGGGGATTTAGCAACGTGCGAAGGTCGTATATATAGGGAGAAGGAATAAGTTAATAACCACAAAAAAAGAGGGACATTTTCGTCAAACCACCCAGAACATTTTCGTCCGCTGCGCTCAATGACGCGTTGGCTCCCCGAGTTACCTCCTAGAAATAGTTGGATTTTGAGGTGGCAGGCTGGGAAGCTTCCTTCGTTGTATAACAACCAAGTCAAAAGGCACTCTTTAGATTTGATCAATGTCTATAATTTTCTATCTAAAGAAAACATTGATGAAATCAAATTTTCCTTTGTAGTTTTCTAATAACGATGTTCCTTTTTTGGGGCCCACAATATCTGTTTATCATGATTTTTACGGTCGATGATGGATTGATCTAAATAATGACTTCGACGCTTAACTTGCTCGTGAGTGAAAATGATCAAATATGTAGTGCAAAAAATTATCTTGCTCGAGCAAGCTGGACTGAGAAGGGTTGGCTTTTCTAGATCACGGTATTTTTACCCTTTCGAGTCGATCGAACTAGCGTGTTTTGATGGAATCACCAAATCCATGATCGCTTGTATAAGAACGGAGCTAGATGGCTAGATAGATACTTTTTGCATCATGTCAATTAACCACTGGGATTCACCCCAGTGGCCACTCTTCCAACATGGAAGGGGGAGGTGAGGGGTTCAAATCCCCACTTTCTCAGGGGGGGATGGGATGGAGACTCGTAAGTTTCAGAAGTGGGTTTCAACTCCCACGTTCTGCAAGAGGCAAGACAAAAGTTTTAGAGTGAGTGTAGTGTAGGAATAGAGTAGGACTGACAAAAAAAAAATTAAGTCCTTAACTCCTAATTTTTTTTTTTGATGACCCAGGAAACCCTGAAAGCCGACAGCTGGCGAGAAGAATCTGAGGCTGACGCAAGCTGGCCACCACACTCATGCCAGCAGTTAAGTCACCAAGCAATGCCACTGGGAGTCGAACTTGGCACCTTTCGTAAGAGGCACAAAGCTCAAGCCAACGACGCTACCGCAATGGATGGTAGTTAACTCCTAAATCTTTTCTAAATGAATACTCCACCTTTATTTTGTAGCCAAATCTAATCCCGTCAAATACACATTCGGATCTTCTTGGTCGAAAGAAATGTATCATTCACATATTAGAATAATACTTTAGAGGTACATAGATAGCTTTCAAGCATAGCAAAGGGCTTGGTTAATAACCTAGCCGAGTCTTGGTGGGGATTGTGAGCCCTTGCCGGTCCTCAATCCACAAAAAAAGAAGTAAAAAAAAAAAAACCAAAGACAATAAAAAAATTCAATAAAATTACTAAAATATTATTAAAATATCAATGTCGGTGTTGAATGTGTCACATAGGATAGCCGGCTGGCGTCAATGTTGTCAATTTCCAGCAAAAATTGGTTAAATGGACTCAATTGACAAAATATAAATATGTTTAGGACTCAATTGATAAAATCAAAATGTCTAAGACTGAATCGGTAAAAAAATATAAATTTTGGACTTTCTAGACAATTTTCCCGTTTAGAAATGCTAGGCAGCACAAACAAAAACAAGAATCTCAACTATTTAAATTAGCGAATCCGTATGAGAAATAGTTTAGTTTAGTTGATGGTACCTCCTGTTTCTGCTATTTGGGAAACTAAAGAACAAGTCCAAAAGTGTTGCTTTTTTATTTTCCTTGTAATTTTTGAAAGTGTATCTAAATTTTGGGTTATTGAAAATTCAGGGGGGTTCATTCATTCTTTAGTAAGTTAAGGAAAAGGGATAAAGAAAAGTTAAAATGCAATTCGGGGCACAGAAGAAGTGCCAGAAGTCGTACTCGAAAGTAATCTGATTAAAATTTCTAATCGGACCCTGCACTTTATCTGATTTACAATTTCTATCCTTTTCTTGCAGCAAAAGATTCAGCATCCCTTGGCCTTCAGTTGAACAGAAGTCCACATTATGTATAGCAACACGTATATGTACAGGTACATCGACTTGCTCCTCCTATTTCGTCTACTTCCTCTCCCTTGTTTGAGGTGGAGGACGAATCTCTTTTCCGAGAAGATCGACTCATTTTCATGTTAAGAAGTCCAAATGGAGCCCTTAGCAAAAGAAGTCGATCCCGTCGGTGTAGAGGTCGACCCTCTATGTTTCAAGCGTCCGAGATTTGCTTCTTGAAATAGAACGGGTCGACCCGTCGGCTCAGAGGTTCAAATTATAGACATAGGGCGTCGGCTCCTTTTGCTTAGGATTCCAATTGAAGTTCTTGAAACAACAAAGTTCTACCCTCCTGCAACACGATCAAGCTCCACTTCTGACCGAGAGTTCGGAGGAGATCTTGAAAAGTAAGTAGTTGTCGACGGATCTTGCTACCTAGAGAGAGAGATTGTCCATGGAAATCTCCCTATAAACAATCTTATAAAATGGACAGAAACTTCGATCATCTGAGGAATGAACGTGCATTCGTGGGTTGGAGACAGAAAAGCTTTCCAGTTCTTGGCCCAAAAGTGAGGAAAAGATTCGTCCTCTTCCTAACCAAACCGCCATGACACGTCCTGCTCGCGCCTTTTTAAGTCCAAGCATGCGATTTAGTGGAAAAGAGCAGCTGGATTTCGGATGGCGAAATGTAAACTTCCTTCATAGTATAAGAACCAAGTCGAAAGACGCTTTGGATAACGATACGATTAACATCAATAGTTTCCTTTCCCTCGACAGCTGGAACGGGAACGAACGCAGAATAGGGCCAAAAATGGGCCAACTCGGCGAACTTTAATGCGTTCTCACATAACCCACCAAGGTTTGCTGCTCCAATTCGTGCTGTTGGTTGTTGGGTCTTTCTTGGATTTGGGTTTGAATTCTCGTATCTCCTGAAGTTTCGAATTTTTTTCGGAGAGTTTAACTCGGTTCCCTTCATAGCCTCTTCGTAGTCCGTGTTGTGACTACATTTTGAGAGCGATTTATTTGCCCAGCTCCATGTTACATAAGATCCGAATTTTGGCAGTGCTTATTTGTTTGTGATTATTGTTCACGCCGGTGCCGACTGTGCCATATAGGATTACATGGTATTCAGGTTAACAATTTCCGGACAAAATTGATTAGATGTCCTATATTTCAAAACATTTATGACCAAATTTGCTAAATTAAAAAGTTTAAAATTGAATTGACACAAATGTAACAAGTTCATGACTTTTTTGGTAGTTTGTCAAACTTTGCGCAATCATGTTCGTGATGATTGGACGGAAGAGGGAAACAGCGTGCGTCTTGCAATATGCCCTGCCCCCTTTCCTTAGGCCGCAGTAGGTGATCGTCCTCGTGTCGATGACCACATCGGTGGTCGCAAAGTAGCATATTACTACAGCAATAGTGCAAAAGAGCCAACACCGTACTCGACATCGCCATCGTTGATTTTTGTGAGGATTCTAGCTTTCCGAGAAGCTAATTTTATACTGAGTTTTGGGGCTGTTATATTGAGTTCGCCAAATCCATAGTGGCTCGTGTAAGAGTGGAGCTAGATAGATCTTGTTTGCGTCAAAAAGATGAAGAACAAACGAAAAAGCAAATATAGTTTTCGGCGGTTCGGAGCATAATGGGACTGATTCTATGAAATTTAGGGTCCAAAATGACAGGAAGCAATCCTTGAGGGTGCAAAATGGGGAGAAAAAAATAGTGGGATCGGGGAGATTTACCAAAAAAAATTATAAAATTATTGCAATCATGTCAATTCAGACCTTAACTCCTAAATCTGTTTTGAATGAATTGTCCACCTTTTTTTTTTGTAACCAAATCTAATCCTGTCAAATACATATTGGGATCTTCTTCTTCTTCTTCTTCTTCTTCTTCTTCTGCTTCTTCTTCTTCTTCTTAGAAAGATACAATTCACATAGCAGAATAATATTTTAGAGATACATAGATAGCTCTCAAACATAACAAAAGGCTTGGTCAACTTTGGTGGCCCTCGCCCGACCACAGTGGTCACGACATGCTAGCCCGGTGTTGGTGAGGGTCAGGTCCTCAATCCAAGAAAAAAAAAAGTAAAGAAAAAGAAGAAAAAGAAACAACCAAAGAAAATAGAAAATAATTAATAAATTATTATTAAAATATCAATGTTAGCACTGATTGTGCCATATAGGGCAGCTGGCCGATGTCAATGTCATCAACTTCTAACCAAAATTGGCTTTGGCTTGATAGACTCAATTGAACAATTTGAATATGTTTAAGACTCAATTGAAAAAATCGAAATATTTAAGACTGAATTGGCAAATGAACGATATGTTTATGGCTTTTTAGACAATTTTCCCGTTTAGAAATGCTAGGCAACACGAACAAAAACAAGAATCTCAACTATTTAAATTAGCGAATCCATTTGAGAAATAGTCTAGTTTAGTTGATGGTACCTCCTGTTTCGACTATTTGGGGAACTAAATTACCAAAATCACACGAGAGTTTAAAGAACAAGTCCAGAAGTGTTGCTTTTTTATTTTTCTTGTAATTTTTTGAAAGTGTATCGTAGTTTTGGGTTATTGAAAATTCTAAGAAGTTCATTCAGTCTTTAGTAAATTAAGAAAAAGGGATGAAAGAAGTTAAAATGCAATTTGGGGTATACAAGAAGTGCCAAAAGTCCTGCTTGAAAATAATCTGATTAAATTTTCCAGTCGGACGCTGCACTGGATCTAAGTTACAATTTCTACCCTTTTCGTGTAGCAAAAGATTCAGCATCCCTTGGCCAAAGTCGTACAGAAGTCCGCATTACGTATAGCAACACATAGATCTCCGAGTACATCGACTCACTCTTCCTACTTCGTCCACTTCCTCTCCCATGTTCGAGGTGGGGAGAGACTGATCTCTTTTCCGAGAAGACGGACTCGTTTTCGTGTCAAGAACTCCAGATGGAGGCCTTAGCAAAAGAAGTCGAACCCGTCGGTGAGGAGGTCGACCCTCGAAGGTTCAAATTATAGACAAGGTGTGTCGACTCTGTTTTGCTTAGGATTCGAATCGAAGTTCTTGAAACAACAAAGGTCCCCCCCTCCAGCAACACGAGCAAGCTCCACTTCTGATTGAGAGATCGGAGGAGATCTCGACAAAGTATAGAGAGATCGTCCACGGAAATCCTCCTATATACAATCGGTATGTAAATGGAGAGGAACTTCGTTCATCTGAAGAGTGAACGCGCATTCGGGGGTTGGAGACAGAAGAGCTTTCCACTTCTTGGCCCAAGGGCGAGAACAAGATACCTTCTCTTGCTATGCAAACTGCCATGACGCATCACAGCTGGCAAATGCCATTGAAGCTTTGTCGATCGCCTCCCTCTCCTCCTCCTCCTCCTCCCTCCCTCTCTCTCTCTCTCTCTCTCTCTCTCTCTCTCTCTCTCTCCCTTCTTGGTCCAAGGGCAAATGCCATTGAAGCTTTATCCTCGCCCATTGAAGAATGAACGCGCATTTGGAGACAGCAGAGCTTTCCACTTCTTCGCCCAAGGGCGAGGACAAGATTCCTTCTCTTGCTATGCAAACCGCCATGACGCATCACAGCTGGCAAATGCCATTGAAGCGTCACGGCTGACAAATGCCATTGAAGCTTTGTCGATCGCCTCCCTCCTCTCTCTCTCTCTCTCTCTCTCTCTCTCTCTCTCTCTCTCTCTCTCTCTCTCTCTCCCTCTCTCTCTCTCCCTCCCTCCCGATAGCAGAAACGCAAAGCAAAAAGGGCCAAAGCGGCGACTTTGAATGCGTTCCCACATGACCCCGATTTGTGCTGTTCGTTGTTGGGTTTTTCTGGGATTTGTGTTTGATTTCTCGTATTCCCTCAAGTTCTGATTTTTTTTTAAGAGCTTAACTTGGATCCCTTGGTAACCTGTTCGTAGTCCGTGTGGTAACTCCATTTTGAGAGCGAATTATTTGTCCGGCTCCATGTTAAATAAGATCCGGACCTTGGCAGTGCTTGTTGCTTATGATTATTTTTTGCGTTGGCACCAATCGCGTAATACGCAAGATGACTGATGTTTAAGTCGGCAATTTCCAACTAAAATTAGCGGGATGGATTGCATTGGCAAATTTTTAAAAGGTTTAGGACTAGATTAACCTAATTGAAAAGTTTAAAATTGAATTAACATAAATGCAACAGATTTAAGATTTTTTTTTTAAATTTTCTCATTAAACTTCCCACTACCATGTTCGTAATGGTCGGACAGAAGAGGCAAACTGGGTGCACCCTTGCTATACGCACTGCCTCCTTTCCTCATGCCACGTTAGGTGATCATCCTAGCGTCGATGTGGTCATCGTTGGTCGCGAAGGAGCATACTGCTACAGAAATAATGCAAAAGAGCCAACTTCTTATTTGACATCATCATCGTTGTTTTTTGTGAGGATTCTAGCTTTCCGCAAAGCTAATTTCATACTCATAGTGTCGTTTTGGGGGCTGTTATATTAAGTTGGCATCGTTGGTTTAGGGTTTCAATTTCAGTTCCTAACCAAACCGCCATGACGCGTCCTGCTTGCGCCTGTTAAGTCCATGCATGCGATTTAGTGGAAAAAAAACAGCTGGATCTCAAAAGCATAAACACAAACCGACGCGGAATATTACATAAGATCCGAACTTTGGTAGTGCTTATTGTTTGTGATTATTGTCCACGTCAGCATTGACCGTATCACATAAGACAGCCGGTGTTCAAGTCAGTGATTTTCAGTTAAACTTGGCTAGATTGACTATATTCGTAAATTTTAAAAAGGTTTTGAACTAAATTAACCAAATTAAAAGGTTTTGAATTGAGTTGACATAAATGCAATAAGTTCACAACTTTTTTAGTAATAGTGTGTGCCCTTGCAATGCGTCTTGCCCACTTTCTGTATGCTGTGGTAGGTGATCATCTGGGTGCCAACGACCACATCATTCGTTCCGAATGAGCATATTGCTGCAGCAATAATGCGAAAGAGCCAACGCCTTATTTGACATCGCCATCGGTGATTTTAGTGAGGATTCTAGCTCTCCGAGAAGCTAATTTTATACTCATTAGTGTCGTTATTTTGAGTTGGCATTATTGGTTTAGGGTTTCAATTTCAGTTCCACTGCCGCCCATTGAAAAAGGGAAAACTTATATTAACTAATCATGGGATTACGGTTGGCCATGACAATGGTGGGTAATATTCATTTAAGGACTTGTCCTTTGTATAAACATTCTAAGACCATATAAATGATAACGGTATTCAATATGGACCATCATCTATAACGTGAGAAACTTGTGTAAAGTTATTCTTGCGGTTACGTTTTTATTTGGTATCAGAACCGAAAATCTCGAAGTTTAGGTCCTTGCGCCCTCCTTTCACCCACTATGTCTTGGACTCAACAATGCATTGCCTCTCGCACATTTTGGACTTTGATTAAAGCCTTCGTCATCAACCCACTCGAGTCGGCCCTCGCCGTGAGAGGAAGGGTTGAGATATTTCACATTGCACTCTTATTTTATAAACTTAGTTTGCTTTGGGTTTTATATTTGAGTTGCCATAATAAGGAAATAGACCCACGTGAGAGTGGATCTTCACTCTCTCGAGCCATGCATAAGGAAGTCTTCAGCTATTATTCAACCAGCTAAATTATAATTGATGCATAAAGAAGCTCAATTTTCCATATGTGAATATGAAGTTCTTTCAATCATGATATTTGAAAGTCTACTGAAGTAGGACTCACGTGGCCCTAAAGCTTTTGTTTGTGAATTTAGAGAAGGGAGAGAAGAGGGAAAGGGCATAGGATTTAGCCTTTTTTAGAGGCCCTTCTCTTACATCGATTTTGCATTTTTGTTTGGGTCACCTTCCAACCGGTGGCTACAATCATTCGAAATCCATGTGTTTTCATTATTTTCTATTTTGCGAGGTGTACCCAATTCCCTTAAAAGGCACTAATTTTTTAGCGGTTTTAATTTTGGACCGAACTTTCCTTTTTGAATCGATACACAAAAACAAGAATCTGTATCTAAATCAGTGAATTCATGCGAAAAATAATTTAATTTAGTCAACAAATGCCTCCTATTTCGGCTATTTTGGGAATTAAATTGCTGAGATCATATGAAAGTTTAATGACCAAGTCCAAGAATGCCATTTTTTTTCTTTTTCTTATTACAAAGTGATTTTCAAAACTAGGTGTTGACACCTAAATTTTGACTATTAATTTGGTGACAATTGCATATAATATTAAGGGTTAATATTTAGCCCATAAAAAAATAACATAATTAAATTACATAGCATATAGTTTTTATTAGCATTCATCATATAGAGTAATTAATTCATTGCGTTGGACCGGTGATAGTAAATAGACCTAAATTGACCACGTGGAACAGGCCAACACATCAATCAATATTCGGCCTGCGCTAAGGAGGGGGGCCGGAATTCTTAAGCCCTAAAAACTAGAGAAATTAAGTTTAATTGAGTTGGGTTTAGTCCATAATGTTTAAAGGCCCTGAGTGTAATTAAAATAAACCTTAATAGATCAAGCCTATCATTAATTAAACCTGTAACTAGACCTGGGTCGGGTCGGGTCATAAATGATCCGACTCAAATTGACTCATTTAACCCATTTATGACCCATTTATTATAGTGCAATTTTTTTTACTCATACCCGACCCGACCTATACTTAATCCATACCCGATCCATTTAACGAAACCTAAAAAAGCTTAAATATATATATATATATATATATATATATCTTTATATTAAAAATGGTATTGCTAACATGGTTTTATACAACACAAATTTATGGACAATTTTTATAATTTTTAAAATAATTATTTTTAGAAAATATTATTTTTATTTTTTAAGAATATAATTTTTCATTTTCTTTTTTTCATTTTCTTCTTCCTCTTCTTTGGCCAGTGCCGACCACAATGATCGGCCACGGGCGATCCTCGAGCTTGCCCGGCTCGCCGACACCAACGAGCTCAAGGCTTGCTAGATCGGCGAGGCTCGAGCCTTGCTAGATCCGACAAGCTCGAGCCTCGCTAGATCCGACAAGCTCGAGCTTGCTCGATGTCGGCAAGCTTGAGGCTCACCAAATCGGCGAGGCTCGAGTCTCGCCCGATCGGCAAAGCTTGGGCCTCGCCCAGATTCAACGAGCTTGAGCTCGAGGCTCGCCGGGTGGTCGAGGCCATCGTTGTGCCGGCCACCGAAGAAGGAAGAAGAAAGAAAAAAAAAAAAAAAGAAAAAAAAAAAAGAAAAGAAAGTTAAATTAAAAAATAATTATAATTTCGATTTTTATAAATATATATATATATATATATTTTTTTTTTTTGCAAAGTTAAAGAGGGAAGAGAGAGATTGTGTGGTTTGGGTTGAAAATGGGTTCTAAATCCAACCCATTTAAGATTCACTTAAGACCCACATATCTTAAGCCTTTAATTGTTAAACTCATTTAACTAGTTTCTTCAAAAAATAAGTGACCCATATATAACCCATTTATGATTTAAATGGGTCATATATGGGTTTAAGGCCCATTTTGCCACTTCTACCTGTAACATGCAAAATTCGACCCAGCCCATCCACACCTTGGGCTGGCTGAAATTCACAAGAGTGGAGGCTTTAATTGGCCTATCTTTGTCTATGTAATTAGAGAAGGGGGAGAAGAGGAAAAGGGCATAGGATTTAGGGTGCGTTTGGATTTAGCATTTCCAAGCCACTTTAGGCCTCCAAAGTCCTTTGGGCTAAAAATGGGTGTTTGGAAAAATGTTTTGTAAAGACACTTGGCTGAAAGTCTGCCTTGTGAAGGCTGAAAGCCAAAGGTAGGTTGGGGGCTGCCTTGGGCTTTTAGCATGCCGAAAATGCTAAGCTGAGGGGAGAAAAAAAAAATTCTTCCCAAATTATCCTTGTTGATTTTTTCATTTTTCCGGTTTTGCCCTCTCATCGTCGTCTTCTTCTTCTGCGAGTGGGTACTGTTCATCTTCTTCGCGGATACAACCTTGCCCGCACCGGCCACTGTGCCGGCAGCCCTCGACTACGCCAGCACCACCCGCGGCGGTGACCCGCGAGCCCTCTATGCTCCACTGCCGTTCCGCCGGCCCGCCTGCCACTGTTGATGTGCCTCCACCAAATATGAACTCGAGCGGACCGTTGCCCCTTTCGAACCGAAGCCCCTGCTGCAGATCGCGAAGCTCGCCGCGCCGATCTCGCTTGACGACCGCGTCACCGCTGACTGCTGCTCACCTCCGCCTGACGCCATCGTCACTCAGCAGCTCACGACCCAGCACTTGAGGCCCTCACCGCTCAACTGCTGATGTCCCAATCTCGCTACTTGAGTGCCCCGACATATGCAAATCTGAGCTCGCCTCTGCCCAACGCTGTTGCCGCCCAGCAGCCCACGACCCAGCACCTGACTCCATCGCGCCGGTCGATGCTTCCACTCGCCATTTGCAGGACCTCCGCCTCAGCAGCTCGCCTTTGCCCACCGTCCTCCGCTCGGTCGCCGACCCCACGCTCTGCTGTGACGCTGGTTTTCCCCTTTCACCAGAGCTCGACGCCACCGCACCTTGGTACCACCGCCCGCGAGCAGTCGTTGGCGAGGTCCTCCCACGACCTCGATGCCCTAGATCTAGGTTGCGGCGGGGTCGCCGGAGGTCGAGGTGGCGTCGCGCGACCTTGGCGCCCTAGATCCAAGGTCACCATAGGTCGCGACGGCGTCGTGTGACCTCAGGTGGCCTTTGCCGATGGTCTTCGAGGGTTGGCGTTGTCGTCGGAGGTCGCGGCGGCGTTGTGTGACCTCCGGTGGCCTTTGCCGGTGGTATTGGGGAGTCGCTCGACCCCGGGCGGCCCTCCCTAGTCGTCTCCGGGGCTGCCTAAGTTGGATGTCGACTGTCGGCAACAAATTTCGATCACCGGCGGCCGCTTGCCGGTCAATTTTTTTATTTTTTTTATTTTTTCATCACAAAAACCATTTGTAAATGTAATTCTCCCAAACAGCATTTTACTCAAAGGTACTTCACAAAAAGCTTTCAAACTACAATTTACCAAACACAGTTTGCATTTTGAAAAACACCTTTCACTCAAGGTTTTTTGCATTTTCCTAAAGACTTTTCCTAAAAGCTTTCCCAAACGCACCCTTAGCCTTTTTTAGAGTCCCTTCTCTTTCATCGAGTTTGCATTCTTGTGCGGATCACCTTCCAAGCAGAGCTGCTTCAAATTCCGCAGCAGTTTTGTGTCTATCGGTGGCTATAATCATCACCCCAAATCTGAAATTTTTCCTTTTTCGTTCTTTTCAATGTTGTCGTGCTCCACCCTATTCTCTTGAAAAGCACTAATTTTGATGGATGGACAAGAGCAAGAATCTCAGCTATCTAAATCAGTGAATTCATGGGAGGAGTAGTGTTAATTTTAGTTAACGAATGCCTCCTCTTACTGCTATTTTGGGAACTAAATTGCTGAAATCATATGAAAGTTCAAAGATTTCATCTTTAAAATGTGATTTTCAATACTGAAGTAAAATTGCCAAGATTAGGAATTGGGCAGCTCATTCGTTCTTTTGTAAATTAAGGAAAAAGGCGAAAATAGAGAGAATAGAATTCTTCAGGGTATAGAGGAAGTGCCAGAAGCCATGCTCGACATGTCATTGGACTAAGACTACGACCGGGAAAAGGGAAATAATCTGATTAAAATAGCCAAACTTGATCTAATTTACAAATCCTACCCTTTTCTTGTGGCAATATAAGCAATTAGGGGTGACCATTGGTTTAAGGTCAATTATGGCCGACCTTGGTTAGGTTCCAATTCCTAGGGAGGTCTGAGTGGTTCTTGATTCTAGGATTCTTGGACCCTAACTATGCGGGTTTGTTCTCGATCCTAAGAGTTTATAGTTGGTTTCTCCTTAATCAATCCAGCGACAACACTCCTATGTTCTTTTCACAATTTAATTTGTTGTGTAAGTTAGAAAGTAGAAAGAAACACAATCCTAATTTAACATGAAAAAAGAAACCCCCTTAACTGCTTTGGCCTTGCTTGCTTGCTCGCCTCGCTTCTCGCCTCTCTTTGCTCACCTTGTCACTTATGTTGTTGCTCACCTATGTTCACTCGCCTCACATGTTCATTTTTATGATTTGTTGCTTTTAGCAATTCTAAATTTCTATTGTTACTTTATTTATTTATTTATTTTTATGTTTGATATGTATTGGTATACCAAACTTAATGTCGCATTGTTGATGGATATGTCATTTGAAATAATATGTTTGTCCTTTTAGTGAAAAAAAAAATGAAACAGAAAAATAATTGGTAAGTCCTAGATTGACCTTAGAACTGAATCGGACCCATAAAATCGGTATGGTTCTCAGTCTTAGGTTTAATAGGGTTTGTCCTCGGTCCTTGGGAACCAACACTATATGGGTTAGTCTCTAGATTAGGCACTAGATTGGCCCAATCCAGATTGTGCTCATCACTAAGGGCAACATATGATCTTGATCAATCTCATTTTCCACTTTTTTCCTAAGTCGAATTTAGCTAGGCCTTTTGATGGTTGATGGAGGTCACTGCCCTAAAGCAAGGGATGTCAGCACCTCGGCTCGCAAGGGCCACCCTTGTCGGTTTTGAAGACATGAGTTGTGCGAAATGATTAGGACTAAAAGGCGAATTTAACAAAAAATCACGTACCGTCATACTCCCAAAAGAGAGAAACCTCGGATAAACAAGAGATATAGAAACCTCGGATAAACAAGAGAAGGATCCACTAGAAGAAAAGTAGACAAGGCCACCAATCACAATGACATAAATTAATTTGCCAAAAGAATAAACGATGAATAATCTCACGTATCGACTTGTATTGACTTTTATGGTTGGTAAAGAGCATGTCCTCGGAGCGCCGTTCGAGATTTTTCAAGAATTCAATTCAATTTCATGTCCTCGGAGTGCCTTATAAGTAGGCCCTGCCCCTTCTTATGCTGTGGTAGCCGATCATCCTTGCCTCGACGACCGTATCGTTTGTCGTGAACGAGCACACGACAGGGAGACGATCCAAAGAGCCGCCCATGCCTTATTCGACATTTCTTGGGGATTAGTAAAAACAACACAAAAAAAAAAAAATCGAAGTTCGAAAAAGCACAAACGAACCGTCAAAGAGATTTTGTTTTCAGATGGTTGGAGCTTGGAAGCGGGCGCGGGTATTTATGGAAAGCTTTGGAGTCCTTACCTGGGAATACCGAATGTTTGGAGTCCTTTCCTGAGAATACCGAATGTTTGGAGTCCTTTCCTGAGAATACCGTATGTTTGGAGTCCTTACTTGTGATTTGGGATATATTGGGTCAACTGAAAAAGGACGGACCAAGATTCCGCCTTGCTTTAGCAACCAACCTGTCGTCCAACGGACGACCAATCAGATTGCTCGCTAGTGATGGATGAGTCCACGCCTCGTCATTTAATCCGAGGTAGGTGGATTCACTTTGGTGGGCAGTGGACTCCACGCACCAATCAGATTGCGAAAGAGGCTCATTAGATACAATAAATAAATATCGTTTCCTTCCCACAACTTCTTCGCATTCTATCTTTATTTTTTCCTTTTTCCTTTCTTATGCAATGCAACGCCACCGATATCTCTTTCCTTCGTTTGTGAATTTTGGGCCGGGGTGCTAGTGACTTTTGGGTGCAGGAGTTGGGTACCCAAGCACAGGTGTTGGGGATTCCAGCATGGCCTTGAGAGACTTGGCCCGAGCATCAGTGATTGGAGGATGGAGCCGATTATTTGGGCATGGCGATTGGAGCTTTAGGAATGGCATCGGAGTCCCTGGCCTAGCCTCTAGGGACGAGGGCTCGACCTTGATGGACCTGGGCTCTAGCATTGATGATTTGGGTGCAGGAGTTGGGCACAGAGATCTTGGGCACGGCATTTAAGGACCCAAGCTTGATTGCCAAGGAACTAGGCTGGTCTCTAGGACTGAAGCCTAGCCACCAAGAACTTGGGCCATGAGTGTCGAGGTTCCTGTTTTGAGTGCCAATCTCTAATTATATTTTAGATAATAATTTTTCATTTCAAAAAGAAGAAATCCTATTTTTCTGAATTTAAATATAGGTTTTCTGCTGACTATGAAAATATTCTTCGTAGACTATATTTTAAGGCAATCGAAATGCTAGAAGATGAGAAAAATATTTTTCAAAATGTAAAATTTTTTGTAAAATAAATGGAGAATCAAGACAGAAACATTCCTTGAAAAAAGCTCCAATCTCATTGATGGAGTGCTTTTGCATTATATGCTAAAAGTGAAGCAATACATCATTGCCATTTGTGTTGCCCACTTAAAAAAGAAGATAGTTTCTGTTAGGATTGAAAGTCACGAATTTGTGTACCTATGCATTTGGAATAATTTCTTCTAATGTAGGTTCGAAATTTTCAGCTTAAATACTGTCGTACGCACGTGGGATCATCCTCTCCATGTGCATTGAGTAAATTCAAACCATGGTTTTCTCAAACATAATGGGAAACTCCAACCGAGATGGATTACCCTACATCTATCGAAAGAATTTTCTATTGAACGGTCGATTGGTGCCCGAGCAGTTTCCGTGAAAAATGTCCTGTTTTGAATTGAAAGCCAATATGCTGCGAGCATAAATCTTGGCTCTATCCTTATATGGCCATTCCATACCCAAAAGCAAGGTTTTCCTAAGCTTAGCTGTCATGCAGAAATAAGCATGTCTTTATCGTTCGCTTGCTTAGGTCTCTAATGGGTAAAGTTGACCACGTCGTTTTTAATTTGCGCTTTCTATATTCCTATTTAGTTAAGCATTAATCATTATTCTTTGCCATTTTATGATCTCCACCTTCACCCACCACTCATGTCCGGGCAAAAGCTAGAGGCCTTGCCGTGTGGAGGAATGCAACTCTGTCTAGCTGTCTGCCTTAACAAAAGCGCCGAATGTCCTCATTCTCGCTGCACTTAGCAGCATTCATTAAATCTAGCTCGTTCCCTCTATTTTGAGGCAACTCTTTTGTCTAATAATTAACCGAATACATAGATAATGATCCATTTCCATTTGCGACATCCGTTCTGTGTATGCATTCGAATTTGTTTTCTCTTTATTATTCGGGGCTTTGACATAGATTTTTGATTAAGTAAATGGCATTTGACGAAATAACCTATCAAGTCGGTTTAGCTAGTTCAATTCCTTTCATAAAAGATATAGGTACAAGCCTTGATGGTTCGGTTCCCGATTTTCGGCACCTCATTAAAAACCAACCTTACAAATCTCTTGATGGAGAACTCTCGTTAAAAATAATGAAGTGATTGAGAACTTTCACCAAAAAAAGTGCATAATATAAAGCAATGTAATGATAAAGATGAAATGGCAAAGGGGAAAAACAGCGAGTCGATTCCGAGGTCAATTCCAAAATTGGTTTGGAACGTACACAGGAATAACTGGTTTGCTTTTCACTCCAAAAATTAGGATCTGACTTTGACATGATAAGTTTTAAAATTTGTCGTTAGGAGCCTCCTAAAATCGATCATCTATAATCTCAACTCTGTTCGATAAGCTGGAGTCCGAAGTGCGAATCGGGTTTGGTGGGTTTGGACAAAAAATTGGCAGGAGATGGAAATCACGGCGATTAATTTATTATTATCTTTTGTGTGTACAGTTAGTTGATTTTACTTCGTTCTTCAACTTATTTTGGGAGCATTCAACGGGTCATGTGCTGTCTTTGACTTTTTTGGAGTAGAATAACATAAAGTTGATAATAATTTACGAGATGGGGCCAGGGACGGACCGACGTGGGACAAGGACGGGAACGAACGGCGTGAGATGAACGGCTGCGATCTCTTCTTCCTCGACCATTTAAAATTCAAAACCATTGCTAGAGTTCACGGATGTGCGATCTCTCATGTTCTCTCTCTTTCTCTCTCTCTCTCTGTTCTATACTCTTTGCCTATCTTCTCAGGTTTTTGCTCCTTTCGGATACCGATTGCTCGCTCCGATCCATCTGAGATCCGAGATAAGGGCGTGCGCGCGATCGATTCGACCCGGTGCCCTCGATCTCGCATCTGCCGAGGCGGCTGCAGCTAGATCCAACGCCTCAGAAGTTGCCTAACTGGCCGGCCGCCGTTCAAATCGCCGACGACACTTCTGCTCACCGAACTTCTCATGTTCCTTTCCATTTTGTGGAAATTGTATCATCAATGATCGATTTCTTCCTGTAAAAAAAGGATCCCCTTTTTTTTTTTTTTTGGGTCTAATTTTTATTTTTGGGGGTCTAATTTGGAGGCCCTTCTCTTCCGTGGAATTTCGATGTGACTTGGGAAGCTCATGCCTTCTTTTTGTGAATTAATGGAAAGAAGAAAAAAAAAAAAAAAAAGAAATTCAGGGTATGAAAGAGAAGTACCAGAAGCCGTGCTCGACTTTTGTCATATCTGATAAAATTTCCAATCGGACCCCGCACTTGATCTAATTTACGATTCCTACCTTTTTTTTCATTTTTTTCTTTTTCCTTTCCACCCTCCCCCTTACTCCTCTGCCGGCAAAAGCCGAGCATCAGGCAAGGAATCCCTATGCCTGGCCGGTGAGACTCGCCCTCGCCAATTTAGCTAAAGGCCAATTGAACCCCGCCTTCTTGTGGATTTTGCATATTGGACCGAAATAAAGTCAAACTCTATCTTTTTTTTTTTTTATTGCAAAAAAGAAAAAAAGAGAAAGTGATTGAATTGAAATCGAGAAACATAGACAAGGCCATCAATCGATATGATAAAAATAAATATACAAATTACTAATTTCACGTGCCAACTCTTATTTACTATTGGACAAGAAACATAGACAAGGCCATCCATTGACATGATGAAGATAAATAAACAAATTACTTATTTCGCGTACCAACTCTTATACGCTATTATGGTTAACTCTCTGGATCGATCACATGTCCTCGAAACCCCGTGCAAGGTTTTTCCAAGAGCTTAATTCATGGCCCTCCGCGGCACCCCATGAACTTCTTGCAACCACGATCGTAGGGGTTGGACGGAAGAGGAAAACAGTGCGGCTCCCTGCAGTACGCGCCGCCCCTCCTCATGCTGTCGTAGCGGATCATTCTAGCGCCGACGACCGCATCATGCGTCGTGGACGAGAACACCAACAAGGCGATGATCCAAAGGAAAGGAACTAATTTCGACATTGCGATGGCAGCGAATGTAGCCAAAGTGGAATCACCGCAAAGTACAGAATTAAAGAGCTTTTTTGTTCCGGTTAGATGGTTGGACTTGGGGATTTAGCAACGTGCGGAGATGGTTTATATAAGGAGAAGGAATAAGTTAATAACCACCAAAAAAAAAGGGACATTTTCGTCAAACCACCCAGAACAATTTCGTCAGCTGCGCCCAATGACGCGTTGGCTCCCCGAGTTACCTCCTAGAAATAGTTGGATTTTGAGGTGGCAGGCTGGGAAGCTTCCTTCGTTGTATAACAACCAAGTCAAAAGGCACTCTTTAGATTTGATCAATGTCTATAATTTTCTATCTAAAGAAAGCATTGATGAAATCAAATTTTCCTTTGTAGTTTTCTAATAACGACGTTCCTTTTTTGGGGCCCACAATATCTGTTTATCATGATTCTTACGGTCGATGATGGATTGATCTAAATAATGACTTCGACGCTTAACTTGCTCGTGAGTGAAAATGATCAAATATGTAGTGCAAAAAATTATCTTGCTCGAGCAAGCTGGACTGAGGAGGGTTGGCTTTTCTAGATCACGGTATTTTTACCCTTTCAAGTCGATCGAACTAGGGTGTTTTGACGGAATCGCCAAATCCATGATTGCTTGTATAAGAATGGAGCTAGATGGCTAGATAGATACTTTTTGCATCATGTCAATTAACCACTGGGATTCGCCCCAGTGGCCACTCTTCTAACATGGAATGGGGAGGCGAAGGGTTCAAATCCCCACTTTCTCAGGAGGGGATGGGATGGAGACTCGTAAGTTTTAGAAGTAGGTTTCGACTCCCACGTCCTGCAAGAGGCAGGGCAAAAGTTTAAGAGTGAGTGTAGTGTAGGAATAGAGTAGGACTAATAAAAAAAAAAAAATTAAGTCCACTACACTCACGTCAGCAGTTAAGTCACCAAGCAATGCCACTGGGAGTCGAACTTGGCATCTTTCGTAAGAGGCACAAAGCTCAAGCCAACGACGCTACCGCAATGGGTGGTAGTTAACTCCTAAATCTTTTCTAAATGAATACTCCACCTTTATTTTGTAGCCAAATCTAATCCCGTCAAATACACATTCGGATCTTCTTGGTCGAAAGAAATGTATCATTCACATATTAGAATAATACTTTAGAGGTACATAGATAGCTTTCAAGCATAGAAAAAGGGCTTGGTTAATAACCTAGCCGAGTCTTGGTGGGGATTGTGAGCCCTTGCCAGTCCTCAATCCACAAAAAAAGAAGTAAAGAAAAAAAAACCAAAGACAATAAAAAAATTCAATAAAATTACTAAAATATTATTAAAATATCAATGTCAATGTTGAATGTGTCCCATAGGATAGCCGGCTGGCGTCAATGTTGTCAATTTCCAACAAAAATTGGTTAAATGGACTCAATTGACAAAATATAAATATGTTTAGGACTCAATTGATAAAATCAAAATGTCTAAGACTGTATCAGTAAAAAAATATAAATTTTGGACTTTCTAGACAATTTTCCCGATTAGAAATGCTAGGCAGCACAAACAAAAACAAGAATCTCAACTATTTAAATTAGCGAATCCGTATGAGAAATAGTTTAGTTTAGTTGATGGTACCTCCTGTTTCTGCTATTTGGGAAACTAAAGAACAAGTCCAAAAGTGTTGCTTTTTTATTTTCCTTGTAATTTTTTAAAGTGTATCTAAATTTTGGGTTATTGAAAATTCAGGGGGGTTCATTCATTCTTTAGTAAGTTAAGGAAAAGGGATAAAGAAAAGTTAAAATGCAATTCGGGGCACAGAAGAAGTGCCAGAAGTCGTGCTCGAAAGTAATCTGATTAAAATTTCTAATCGGACCTTGCACTTTATCTGATTTACAATTTCTATCCTTTTCTTGCAGCAAAAGATTCAGCATCCCTTGGCCTTCAGTTGAACAGAAGTCCACCTTATGTATAGCAACACGTATATGTACAAGTACATCGACTCGCTCCTCCTATTTCATCTACTTCCTCTCCCTGGTTTGAGGTGGAGGACGGATCTCTTTTCCGAGAAGATCGACTCATTTTCATGTTAAGAAGTCCAAATGGAGCCCTTAGCAAAAGAAGTCGATCCCGTCGGTGTAGAGGTCGACCCTCTATGTTTCAAGCGTCCGAGATTTGCTTGTTGAAATAGAACGGGTCGACCCGTCGGCTCAAAGGTTCAAATTATAGACATAGGGCGTCGGCTCCTTTTGCTTAGGATTCCAATTGAAGTTCTTGAAACAACAAAGTTCCACCCTCCTGCAACACGATCAAGCTCCACTTCTGACCGAGAGTTCGGAGGAGATCTTGAAAAGTAAGTAGTTGTCGACGGATCTTGCTACGTAGAGAGATTGTCCATGGAAATCTCCCTATAAAAAATCTTATAAATGGAGAGAAATTTTGGACCATCTGAGGAATGAACGTGCATTCGTGGGTTGGAGACACAAAAGCTTTCCAGTTCTTAGCCCAAAAGCGAGGAAAAGGTTCCTCCTCCTGCTGTCTAAACCGCCATGACGCGTCCCGCTCGCGCCAGTTGTGTCCATGCATGCGATTTAGTGGAAAAAAAAAACAGCTGGATCTCAAAAGCGGAAAGACAAACGAACGCAGAATATTACATAAGATCCGAACTTTGGTAGTGCTTATTGTTTGTGATTTTTATCCTTGTCAGCGTTGACTGTGCCTAATAGGACGGCCGGCGTTCAAATTAGCGATTTTCTGTCAAAATTGACCCGATGAACTATATCTCATATTTTAGATGATATTTATATGGTCTTCAGAATGTTTAACCAAAGGACAAGTCCTTAAATATAATTGAGATACAGTTTGACTTTAAGAATTCACGTTATGGATACATTAAACAAATAAAATTTGTGTAGACACTTATTTGATATGCATAAGATGGATAGTACTAAATGGCTTTCCAAATGTAAATTTAAGTCAAATCTCTATATATTTCACAACCTTACATTAATCTAATTTCTAAGCAGGACAAACATATATTTCGAATTTTACTTGAATTTTAGCGAACTCGCTCTTGCCCTCCTCTATTTTGAGAAACTACCCTCCAACATTTTGAAAAAAATAGTAACAACTATTGACATGGCAAAAAAAGAGCACGAAAATCAACAGCAATGAAAAAAGGGGAAAATGACTTGAAAAAAATAGTAACAACTATTGACATGGCAAAAAAAGAGCACGAAAATCAACAGCAATGAAAAAAGGGGAAAATGACTTGAAAAAAATAGTAACGACTATTGACATGGCAAAGAAAGAGAAGGAAAATCAACAGCAATGAAAAAAAAGGGGAAACTGACTCGTATTTTACATTTATTATATGATGTCAATTTAGTCTTAACTTTTCTAATTTCCGAAAATCACGAACTTGTCATGGCCAGTCTTTCTATGTGACACATTGCTAGGTTGGGTTTGCCCCTCTCTCTCTCTCTCTCTCTCTCCATTAATCTCCATCTCTCTTACCAACAACGCCATGACTACGGATGATAAAGATGATTCATCCCGTATCGCTTCTTTGTGTCACCGACTCGGAAGACTTTGTGCGGAACAAGAAATGGAAGCCTGGGAAGACATACAAGCCACCAACAACATTAAAGAGTGTCGCCTCATCCTGGTTGGTAATATTTTTACTAACCCCACTATCAATTTACCTGCTTTTCAAGTTGCTATGACGAAGGCTTGGCGTGTTGATCATGTGGATATATCTTCAAGCGATGGTGGCATCTACATAATCAAATTTCGCACTGAAACAGAAAAACGAAGAGCATTAGATGGAACCCCCTGGCTGTTCTCTGGTCATCTAGTTAATTTACGACCCTGGAAACCAAATACCCCGGTACATTGTTATGATTTTTCCACTTGTTCATTCTGGGTTCATGTCATAGGTTTACCTTTGGAATGGAACACCCCACAACTTTTAAGCCGCGCAGTACAGCAACTGGGTAGTGTGAAGGAAGTCAAACATGATACATCTGGGAGAATTCGTGTCGAGATTGACCTGCAACAACCATTAAAATCAGGGAAGCTTATTAGTATTGATGGAAAACCCCTTTGGCTTGATTTTCGATATGAGCGACTATCCCATTATTGTTACTCATGTGGGAAATTAGGACATTATGCAACATCATGTAAGGACTTCCCTTATGAGGAATCTCAATTTGAGGGCCGTGAATCCATGGTGTATGGCCCTTGGTTACGAGCGAGCTTAAACAGCACTGGCCCCTATTGGGAAGCCTTTTACAATCCTCTATCACATGGAGAACCAATGGAAGAAACCATACACGAAACTCCTCCCACTATCCACCCCCCCTCTTTTAGCTTTACCTCCAACAGATTCCGCTCTGCGATCCCCACCCCTTCCCATTTGTTATCCCACCCGCAACCGCTGTGATGAACCCAGAACCACTTGACTTGGTCCCCTGCAGATGCAAAGTTGAAGGGTACTCAAACTTCATCCCTCGGCTTTATACATCGAAAAAACATACATCTCCTAGACCACGGCTAGGAATCGGATCTAGTAAGAAACCTAAGCGATACTCCCTTATGAGATCCGATCAAATCCTATACCTGAGTTGGATGAATCCACTTTACTAGACACCCTTGTTATTGAGGTTGATGACCACTCTTCTCGGGCTTTGGCGGCTGGCCCTAAACAGCCCCCACAGTCAAAATGAAAATGTTAAGTTGGAATTGTCGGGGTTGGGCACTCCCGACAATTCAAGCCTTACTGAGCTTTGATAGCCTCGAAAGGCCCGACCTTATGTTCTTAATGGAAACGAAAAATAAAGCTTCGGTATTGCGGCACTTACGGCGTCGCTTTACTTTCTCCCACTCCTTTTTGAGGAATCTGAAGGCTTATACGGAGGTCTTGCGGTATTTTGGAATGACTTTGTTTGACATTACGGTTCTTTCTTCGGGTCGTATTATGTACATATGTTAGTTTTGGATACTCAGACATCAATCTCCATGCAAGTTACCTGTCTTCATGCTCCTGCTTCCTTTCTTCCTAGGCAGGATTTCTGGAATACAATCCGAATAATTCATGAATCCACTAACTTACCCTAGTTATGTATCGGGGATTTCAACGACTTCCAATACCCCAGGAGAAGATGGGACGAACACCAGCTAATTATCACGAGAATGTCATCATTTCGGCGGTTACTTGATGATTGTGTTTTAATAGAGCTGGATAGTAAAGGTTGTGAGTTCATCTGGTCTAACAATCGGGATGGGGATGAGTTAGTGAAGGAGAAGCTCGACCACGCCTTCTGTTCTTCGGACTGGACTTTTCTATATCCATCAACCACGGTGTTTGCTTTACCATCGATTGGCTCGGATCACTCCCCGCTTGTGTTGCATACCCATTATCTGCCTGTTAAGCCACAAAAGAGATTTCACTATGAAGCTTACTGGAGTCAACATACAGAATGTACTGAAATAGTTCAGGCAGTATGGGAGAGAAACCACTCTTCCTTACCTTCTAAATTGCAAGCAGTATCTCACAAGTTAACTAGCTGGAGTCGCTCTCGCTTCAGTAATGCCAGGCAATAGATTCAGCAACTAAAGCAACAGCTTAAGACCATTACAAATCAAAAGTCCTATCGAAGTGGAGATAAAGAGTTAGCCACTACAATCCGTACTGAAATTCACCAACTCTGGAATCAGGAAGAACAATTCTGGGCGCTGCGTTCAAGACTTAACTGGTTAGCATGGGGAGACAAGAACTCAAAATTTTTTCACGCTTGCACTGTGCAAAGGAGACAGAGAAATAGAATTTGCTTACTTAAGGATGAAGACCGGAAGCGGCATAGAGAGCCCGATCGGCTTAAAACAATGACCTTTGGGTTTTTTTATTCAACTTTACCACTCTGTGGGTCCCAGGGATTTTCTTCCATTCCTCTACAAATGTCCAACAATAGTTACTTCACAAATGAATACTCATCTTATGAGTACAGTAACAGAAGAGGAGGTCTCCAATGCTACCTTTCAATTGGGTCCTTCAAAGGCCCCTGGTCCAGACGGCCTCAATGGTCTCTTTTACCGGCATCACTGGAACATCATCAAAAGACAAATAGTCAAGACTATGCAAGACTTTTTCCAATCTGGTCATATGCCTCCTCACTTAAACCGAACGATACTAACCTTGGTCCCCAAAGTTCATCGCCCTGAAAGCATTGACCAGTATTGTCCTATTAGTCTCTGTAACTTTGCATACAAGATTATTGCAAAAGTCATGGCAAACAGATTGAAATGTTGGCTCCCGGTCGATTAATCCAGAACAAGCGGCTTTTGTTAGTGGCCGATGATTCAAGATAACATTATGATGGTTCGGGAAGTACTCCACCGTTTAAAGTTAGATCTAAAACAAAACAATTCAATCTTATTCTCAAGACAGACATGCAGAAAGCCTATGATCGTGTGGAGTGGGACTTCCTCGCAGCATATTTAACACAGTTGGGCTTCACAAATCAATGGGTAAAGATGGTTATGGCATGCATCACAACGGTTTCCTATAGTATTCGCTTCAATGGAGAACAACTACCGTATTTTACACCTACTAGAGGAATCCGCCAAGGAGACCCCCTCTCCCCCTAAATTTTTATATTAATGGCTAATGCTTTATCAACAGTTATCAAGCAAGCAATCAATATGGGTCATTTACAGGGGATCCAATTTAACAGAACCTGCCCTAAGCTTTCCCATTTACTTTTTGCTGATGATGCGGTGTTCTTTCTCAAAGCTTCACTCTCTCGAATGCCAAAATCTCACTCATCTATTGCATCGATCTTGCCATGCCACTTTGGTCAACTTCTTAACGGGAATAAGTCGCCATCTTTTTCAGCCGAATTGTCCTTTAACATTACAGGAGACTTTACAAGGAGAACTTCGAATACTGTGGTGCGAAGATTCGGCAAGTACACAGGCATCCCTTCGATTGGGGGCGTTCAAAACGTGAGATGTTCTCTGGATTTTGGCAAAAACGAATGCAAAATTAACTGGTTGGAAGGAAAAGTTTTTATCTAAAGGGGGTAAGGAGATTTTACTTAAGGCAGTCATACAGGCCTTACCTCAATATGCGATGTCCCTTTTCTGCTCCCTTGTCTCTCTGCAGATTAATGGAAAGCAAGATATCACGTTTCTGGTGGAGTAAACAGCAACATGAGTCGGGCATACACTGGATGAAATGGTCAGTGGTAAAGCAATCGAAAACGGATGGGGGAATGGGATTCAGAGATCTAACTACTTTTAATATTGTGATGATCGGAAAACAAGCGTGGCGTTTTCTTCAGCAACCACATGCACTTTGGACTCAGTTGTTTAAAGGTCTATATTTTAAACATTCTTCTTTTCAAAATGCCACTTCAGGCTCTAGACCTTCTTGGGGGTGGAAAAGCATATTAAAGGGTAGGGATGCTATCCTTCCTAAAACTCGATGGCTGGTGAAAGATGGATCCAACATCAACATCGAAACGAGACTATTGGCTATCTATTGGTAAATTAGGAGGCTGTGCAGCTGCAGGGGAACCTATCAAAGTAGCTGATATTTTAGACTCTTCGTCGGCAACTTGGAAACCGGAGATTATTTCAAACTATTTCAATGACTAGGTTAGTGAAGCTATCCAAAACACTCCTATCAATTCATCACTCAACTCGAGATCAATTAGTATGGACAGCCACATCATCAGGAGCTTTTACAGTTAAGAGCTGCTATCACTACTTACTTTCAACACACCGAAACTTACCCGTAATGGCCTCATCTTCTTATCGGCCTCCTCATCAATTGTGGAAAAGAATCGGCATATGAACACACGGCTCCTAAAATCCGAGTCTTTCGTGGTTGGCCTGCAAAAATGCCATAGCAACAAAAGAAAACCTATACATCAGACATCTATCTCCCAATCCCTAGTGCACTCTTTGTGCACACAAAACCCCAGAAACCGTTGAACATATATTTTTCTATTGTAACTGGACTCGCAGCATATGGTCAAACGCCCAGATCAGAATACCTGTCTCTCTTACCTCGGTAAAAGATTGGATGTCGGTTGGCTACTCGCGCCACTCATCCTCACTCCCCCCCGACCTTTGAAGTCATTGCTAACCTGTTGTGGGAGATCTGGTGCCATCGCAACAATGCCATCTTCCGGCAGAAAGTTCCGAATCCCATCCAGGCGGTGGATATTGCAATAACCCAGTGTAGAATCTTCAACAGTCTTCAATCCCCAAAAACTAGGGTTCCAAAATCACAAGTTAGCATGGATCACCGATGGAAACCACCATATACAGGCATAATCAAATGCAACATAGATGGGGCTTTCGTATCAGGCAATCGTCACGGAGCTATTGCTTGTATTTACCGAAATAGTAAAGGTGAACTCACCGATATGTTTACCAATACTGTACCCGCGAAGTCGGCGTTCCAAGCAGAGATCTTCGCCATGATTAGGGCTCTTCAGCATCTCATCAAGTAGGGACTGCACCTCCATCGTGTAGCGGTTGAATCCGATTGCCTCATACTGCTGGAGGTCCTTCAACAGAAGCGGCCGCAGCCCTGGGAAGAACGACACCTTTTCGCCACTCTCCACGATCTCCTCTCCCAGTGCCCTAATGTATCGCTCAATCATGCTAGTCGAGAGGCTAACCTAGCTGCGGATTGGGCCGCCAAAGCCCATAGGGCCCAAGGCTTATCCAGTAATTGGATCGTTTTCCCTCCCCTCCATTCCCGAATATTGTACTCGGTGATGCTCTTCTAGCTGGTTGTATTTCTCCTTTCATCTAATATATCAGTTATTTCGTCCAAAAAAAAAAAAAAACTCCTTTCAAATGTGGATTGCTCTGATCCATTTGAGATCCGAGGCCACATTGTACCGAGATAAGAGCGTGCGATCGATTCGACTAGTGCCCTCGATCTTGAATCTGCCAAAGTGGTTGAAGCCAAATCCAACGCCTCAGAAGTTAACTTGCTAGTTGTCATCAATCTCTGTCAACAATTCTGCTTATCGAACTTCTCACATTTCTTTCAATTTCATGAAATTTTATCGTCAATATTCAATTTTTTCTCTGTAAAAAATTCCTTTTTGTTTGTGTATTTAGAGAAGGGAGAGAAGAGGAAAAGGGCATAGGATTTAGCCTTTTTTAGAGGCCCTTCTCTTACATCAAATTTGCATTTATGTTCGGGTCACCTTCCGATCGGTGGCTATAATCATTCGAAATCCATCTATTCCATTCTTTCTATTTTGCAAGGTCGACCCAATTCCCTTAAAAAACACTAATTTTTTAGCGGTTTTAATTTTGGACCGAACTTTTTTCAATGAAGCGACGGACAAAAATAAGAATTTGTAACCACCGGCCGTAGTGGCTCTGCTGGGTAGGCTTCAGTGACCCTTTGTGTAGGAGGGGAGAGGTTCGAAGCCCTTGTAACACGGGGGGGCTGACAAGAGATGCTAGGTGTATTAAGAGTGACGCGGTGGTGGTGAGTCCTGCACTAGCGTCACTAGGGGGTTTACGACGTGGCTACCGGCTGTAAGCTGGTTCCTCTTGTCCACAAAAAAAAAAAAAAAAAATTCTGTATCTAAATTAGTGAATGCATGCTAGGAATAATTTAATTTAGTAGACAAATGCCTCCTATTTTTGCTATGTTAGGGACTAAATTGCTGAGATCATATGAAAGTTTAATGACCAAGTCCAAGAGATCTATTTTTCCTTTTTCCTTTTAAGAAGTGATTGTCAAAACTAGGTGTTGACACCTAAATTTTGACTACTCATTTAGTGATAAATTGCATAGAAAATTAGGGATCCATATTTAGCCCCTAAACAAAATTAACATAATATAGTTCTTAGTAGCATTCATCATATAGTGTAATTAATTCATTGCGTTGGATCAGCGATAGTAAACAAACTTGAATTGACCACGTGGATCAGGCCGACATATCAATCAATATTCGGCCTACACTAAGGAGGGAGGCCGAAATTCTTAAGCCCTAAAAACCAGAGAAATTGAATGTTAATTGAGTTGGGATTGGCCCATAATAATTAAAGGCCTTGAGTGTAATTAGAATAAATCCTGAATTGATCAAGCCTATCATTAATTAAACCTGCAACATGCAAAATTCGGCTCAGCCCATCCACACCTGGGGCTGGCCAAAATTCACGATAGGGGAGGCTTTGATTGGCCTATCTTTGTCTGTGTGATTAGAGAAGGGAGAGAAGAGGAAAAGGGTATAGGATTTAGCCTTTTTTAGAGGCCCTTTTCTTACATCGATTTAGCATTCTTGTGCAGGTGACCTTCCAAGCAGAGCTGCTTCAAATTTCCCAGCAGTTTTGTGTCTATCGGTGGCTATAATCACTCGAAATCTAATTATTATTATTTTTTCCGTTCTTTTCGAAGTTGTCGAGCTTGACCAATTATCTTTAAAAGCACTAATTTTTGTGTGGTTTCAATTCTGCACCAAACTTTCTTTTCTGAAGAGGTGGATGAAAACAAGAATCTCAGCTATACAAATCAGTGAATTCATGCAAGGGTAGTGTTATTGAGTTGACGAATGCCTCCTATTACTGCTATTTTTGGGAACTAAATTGCTGAAATCATATGAAAGTTTAAAGATTTTATCTTTAAAAAGTGTTTTTAAATACTGGGTTAGTGAAATTGCCAAGATTAGGAATTTGGGAAGCTGATTCACTCTTTTGTAAAAAGGAAAAGGTGAAAAAAGTGAAAATGAAATTCAAGGTATAAAAGGAGTACCGGAAGCTATACTCCACTTGTCATTGGACTAACATTATGACCAGAAAAAGGAAAATAATCCGATTAAAATTCCCAAACAAGATCCTGCATTTGATGTAATTTACATATCCTTCCCTTCTCTTTTAGCAGTACATTGCATTATGCATGGCCACAGACTATCCTGATGAATATATACATTTACAAAAACATGTCTCTCTCTTCTCCTTCCTCTCTCTCCCTCGTTCAAGTGGGGACTGATGCGTTTCTGAGAAGATCGACTCGTTTTTGCGTCAAGAACTCCAAATGGAGCCCTTAGCAGAAGAGGTTGATCTCGTCGTTGTCGAGGTCGACTCACTATGCTTCAAGGGTCCGAGATTGGCTTCTTGAAATAGAACAGGTCGACCCATCGGCACGAAGGTTCAAATTACAGACATAGGGTGTCGACTCCTTTTTCTTAGGATTCCAATTGAAGTTCTTGAAACAACAAAGGTCCACCCTCCTGCAACCCGATCAAGCTCCACTTCTAATCCGGAGGAGATCTTGAGAAGTAAGGAGTGACGAAAAATCTCACCCTATAAACAATTATATAAATGGAGAGAAACTTCGAACATCTGACGAAGCAAGCCTTGACTTATCCTGCGACTCAAACTAGAGATGCAAGCTGGTATCGTGGCCGTCGAAGACCGCGGTTAAATTCCCAGTCATTCTCGACCTAGCCTTCCTCGCGAAATCCTCACGGCAGAAACAATCCTTTACTCTAGAGACCTTGAATCCGATGAGATGTTTTGTAATCTGTCTGTCCTGAGGTTTGGCCATGCTGCTGGCTTCTGAAACCCTGTTAGTGGTTCGCTTGTAGGAGCTGAACCATTTGTTTTGCATGTAGCTATTCTTCCTCCATGGAGGCACAAGCAAGTCCCTCTTCTTTAAGGACTGCCTTATCGCTGTGCTCATTATCCTCACCACTTGCTTCAACTCCTCGGGCCGACCGACAAATATAGCCGGAAATATTTTGAGCAATGAAGTGATGCGATCTGTCGGGCGAGCAATTTCAAATTGTCCTGCTAAGGAGACCTCAGCGATGTAGCGAGTATCATTCACATTAACGTCGATGTATTGGTAATCTCCGGCCAGTAATCGGCTGGTCTTCTCCCATCTAGATTTGCAGAGACCTGGTGTACATCGATTTAGGAATTAGACACCAACATTAAACAATGTCCTATGGTGGATATATTTTTGAATGAAGTTCAAAATAAGGTCATTAGATCCATGGAGTATAGCCACTCCAACATTATTACTCAACTAGTTCTGATTGATAAAGCAATGGAGCTGATCAAATCAAGTACAAGAAAACATAATTAATTTGTTTAAGAAATATACTAACCGGCGTCAAAGCCTCTGTCGCGAAGACGAGCCATCAATCGTCGCTTAAAATCATGCGACGACATATTCACTCGACCCCTCCCGATGAACTCGCAAGCGAGCTCAACTTCAGCTCCAATCTTCACCTTCACTTCGTCACCATTGTAATCCCTCACGAAAATATCCTCCAACGTCTCCCTCGTCGATGACTCATCAGAATCGGACCAGCAATCATCGAAGTCGTTGCCCTCACACTCCTCCTTGCTCAGCTTCTCATCATCATTGTCCTCTTCGGCTTCAACCCTTCCTTCCTTCTCCATGAACGACGTCACGAGATCAGAGAGATCGGGAAAGCTCTCCGACGACACCGAATGCTCGCTCCCGCTGCTCTCGCAGAGCCGAGCCGCTTCGTCGAACGCCATGGCTACCCTCTTGAACTTGATGGGCAATACCTTGGCCATATCTTGAAATGAAGATGAGATTGGCCTCGCTGCCGATGTCGCTTCACTTTTAGGTTAAATGGAGAAGAAAAGACAAATTAACGAGGGTTCTATGAATGAGAAATGAAGAGATGTATGTAGCCGTGATTGAGGTGAGATTCAGACGCATGTGCTCATGTTCATGTCCACGTACATTCGTTCTATCAACGAATATTCGGTAGAAATGTCCTTCAGTAAATCAATGAGCTCGAGCTCGTACTCGTGGCGTGCTCTCACTGGTCAACGATTCCGATCAACGAATATTCGGGTGATGCTCGTCCCCCTCTGGAACCGGAACGAGACTCTCAGGGAGAAGAAGCGGAAGGAGGCTGAATCCACCCATGTCTGCTTCTAAGCTTCAAGCTTCAACGACAAAACCGTTGTGTTTAACCTTCCGTGTGCGATTCTATAGAGGCCCATGATTCTTTTGTCGTGTTTCTGCTTTAGCTCCCATTCGTCTGTGATGACTCTGTTCATTTGCGCTTGTTTTTACGCGTGCTTTCACTGAGGAGAAATGATAAAGTAGCTGATTTGACTAGCGCTAGGAGAAATGATAATAAGTTGTTTTCCAATTGCTGCTATCATTATGACGCACATTGATAATTGTAGCTTTTGTCTCATGTAAATGCCGCATTTTGTGCAGCGGTGGCCGCCACTGGTATTATCTGGTCACGCTACAGCACAGTGATTACTCCTGGAAGCATCCACAAAAAAAATGAGTTGCTTTTGCTGGATATGCTGACTGTATGCTGTAGAATACTGGCGACTGAGATTTTGGATGGATCTTCTTCTTTTCATCAAGTGGCAAAATGAAGCTGTGTATTAGGATAGGAAGTAATACATAGATAAGTCTCTAAACCTAAATAGCAATATCAAGGTTAAGATGATTGAAGCTCTCTTCGTTAGCTTGAGTAGGGCGTTTCAAAATTGGAATCTCTTCAGTGTAAATGTTGCTATGGCTGGGACAGGCCTCTATCAATTAGGATGCAAAATTCGGTGAGTTTATACTTTTTATAGTATAGAAGTAAGTCGGAAAGTTCAGATATAAGTCAGCTTTTGTGATTATCTTATCATTTTTAGGAGTAGAACCCTTGACTATGCCAAATTTTCTGGTAACGTTTTTCACCTATCAATTTGGAAGATGGGAATAGATTAACAAATCATTAGCTTTTTAATTAGCAAAAAGAACCCATTAACTTTCTAATCTTTGGTTTCTATACATTGAATGGGATCCTTTCCACGTCTATCACTAGATACGTGGTGTGAAGACCTCGTATGTTTACTGATCTGGAATCCTGCACAGCCGTCCTTTTCACACTCATGTTATATATGCCAGCTAGAGGAAAAAATTGTGTTGATGTTTGTCATCATCTCGTCACAGCTCTACTTCTACTTCTCAGCTCTCCCATATGTGTTGGAAATTTCCTATACATTAATTAATTGATTTCCTATTTTAAATAATCGAGTTAATGGATATTCTAATATTTATTGAACCCTAAAGTGATTTGATTGAATTGGGTATTGTCATCTATTGATAACGGGCCTAGTTGAGCAGCAAAGTGTAGGCAATTGTGTTTGACTGAAGCCCATAATGGGAAGAGTCCAGTTGACACGCTATTGATTAGAGTTTGCTAGGTCTTCTCTCTAGCTTATAAAATGGTAAGTTATACCTATCAGTTGCTTTAATCCCATTGAAAGCTGTTATATCGAAATAGGTCATAGAGAGAAAGATCTGGTATTCCGATAGATCCTGCTTATCAAAGTGATCTAGTTTTCTTCAAGTGAAACGATGGCTCAAACAAATACGCTTTAATTCCACTGTATTTATTGATCTCGGTGTTTTACAATCATATATTTTCTTGATTGATTAGTTGTATATGTGAATAAATTTTCTACATGTGGTATCAGAGCAAGTCATATATGATTGTAGAACCCAAATTTTATCTTTTATGGATAAATTCGAAATTTTCCTCTTTGAGCCAAATATGGGCATTATCTTTCGTGTGGATTTTTTGCTTGATTGATCTGAAACCATAGGGCTTTTGTTCTACATGTCGAGATCTTTCCAACCATATATAATTTGTATAATTTCATTGAGAATTGAGTGAGAATTTTAAATTTGAAATTTTAGGGTTTATACATAAAAGGTTCTAAAATTTCAAGTTACATTCTAGTTTTACCTTCGTTTTTCTCTTCAATTTATCGGTAGCAACAGTTGGTTTGGAGATTATTGTAGCTGATTGTTTATTCCCCTTTGGATGAGCATTTGGGGTTTGCTTTTCGGGTATGAAGTTAAACAATCTATTAGTGATGGTGGTTATGCTCTTAGTGCACTCGATTGACCTGTTGATTGGCCGCAATGCCGCATTGCTTTGGTCTCCTTGTTATGGATGATCGTTCCTGCAGAATGAGAGTTCTTTGAAGAGGGTCCTTGTATTTTGTGCAGAGACCAACATAGGTGATTTGTTGCTTGTAGTCAATTAGTCAATACCTGATCAAAACGGCTCTTTTAAAAGTTTTTTTTTTTCTTTTCCAGCAAGTGAGTTTTTTGTTTGTGGAAAAGTTTCCGATTTTTTATAGTCGATGATTCATGAATACATGAGTTAGTAATATGGGTAATGTGATGGTAAATACAAGAACTCTTATTCACAAGAACCTGTCCCTGGCGAGTTTTGTCCCTTTGTATGTGCATCTTAAGATTACGATTTTAGTTACATTGATTACATGGTCAAGACAACTTATGGAGATGATGTATTTTGGATGGAGCTGCCTTTCTGACTTGACGTGCGTTCGAATCTTGCCCTCACTGGAGTGCTTTGTACTTTCATGAGTTCGGATTAGGGTTTCGGCTGATTTTGTTGATTTGATCTCTGGGTTTTTCAATGAGATTCATCTTAGTAGATTAGTCCAAACGCATTGCATGTAGTTCTTTCCATGGTTGTTGCTCGATCATCCGTCTCGTTTCGATGCATACATGGAAGATGGTCCGTAGGATGAATTGCGGACTCATGAAGTTTGTGTGAGGGAAAAAGAATCCTGTTTTCTTTTCTTTTCTTTTCTTTTCTTCTTTTGTTGTAATTCGCATGGTTTGAGGTTGTTCCTGGTCGGGATCATGCAAATTCAAAATGCTTGATCCTCGTCGTGTCATGACCTTGTGATCTTGATGTTGCTGATTGTATGTACGCTTCGGTTTTTCGAGAATTTCCTTCCTAAAAGATTTGATCTTCGGGATTTTTGAATTTGGAGTGCTTTGAAAATTGATAACATGGTATTGAAATTTGATCTTTGGAAACTCTTTAGCATCTTTGAGAGATGAGCTTGTTTTTTGTCATGTCGCTGGATTTGCAACATACTGGTTATACCTCTTTTTTTGCTTGTCCGCCAGCCCATAATCCCACAGGACAAGCTGTGAATTGTCAGTCCAGGCTATGAAATTTTTGGGTTTTCAAATAGATGCTATCCTTCTAATAATAATTTCAGGAATTTTGAAGTTGTCTCCCTTTTAACTTGATGGGTACAATTAAGCAGAGAAGTGATTTGCACTAAAGAAAAAAAAAAGGAGATGCGGTTTGATTAATAGGGTTGGTGAATCTCGTAACACTTTTAGAGAATTTTATGAAGTAGAAGAGCAAAAGGACCATAGAAAATTTGAATGTTGGCTTTGTTCAAGGTTACAGTCTTTTTCAGATTTGGACCGGTGACTAACGGAAGACTGTAGCGTCAAAATACGAATTAATCAATATTACTGAAAATTCTGGCAAACCAAACAGACCCTTCATGTCTTCTTGTGTGGTTTTACCACGAGTCATCGGAGTGGACTGGCTTAACATGATTGAGGTTTAGAAGTTCTTTTTATAGAGATTTTGCTTGATCTCTTGTGGGTTTTATGCTAACATGCATGAAGGATATTTCTAAATTCAAATGATATGATTGTGTCAAATAGGTGGAGATTGAGTTATTGCATGACTACGTAATTTCCCAAATTTAAAAGATGCCAAATTTAAACATGCCAACCAAGGGTTGACGGTGAGGAAGTGTGAGATAAAGATTGTCCTCATGACTTTTTGATGTAATGGTTATTGATAGCTACGAAATTTTTGGCTCCCTTTAATTCTAGTAACCATTCGTATCCATTCCTGTTTTGCCATGAGTTCGAAATATTAAAATAATAATTAAAAAAATCATGGCAAAAAAAAATTGTTGTTTGATAAATGCAATATGATCTTGGGAAGCACATATTATAAAGTGCTTCATATTGTTAGATAAATTTTGGACATATATATTTTTTGGAGTTTCCTATTGATAAAAATTAGCATATACAATTACCTACCGAAAGGGGTTTATTGTGTATATTAATTTGAAAATTGCATGAAGATAAATTTCAAAATTAAAAGATGGGGATGTATGACTCAAAAAGATTTATCTGCCTAAAGGGGATAAATTTTTGAAAGTTATATGTAATTCCCCTCTATATTGATATATTAGAGATGAATGATGGGGATGTATGACTCAAAAGGTTTATCTGCCTAAAGGGGATAAATTTTTTAGAGTTATGTGTAATTCCCCTCTATGTTGAGATAATGGAGATATATATAATTTAAAGGATTTGTCTGCCCAAAGGGGATTGAACCTTGAAGATTATATGTAATTCTCTTTTATCATCTCTTTATATTGATATCATGGAGATGTATAATTTAAATGATTTGTCTGCTCAAAGGGGATGGATCATTGACAATTATATGTAATTCTCCTTATTGGTGCTTTATAAACTTCATGCTGTGAAAAATAATTGTGCATTATACACTCTGCCCAAAGGGGAGTTTATAATGTACTAATTATTTTTGTTGAAATACTTATTGTCCAAAATTGATCTTATTGCATTATATGTGACAAACAGTTACTTTTGTTATAAACAACAATACCACGGTTAAAATGTTAATTGGATCAAATATTATACTGTTAAGGACTTGGTCAAAAAGGGAGACATTGTGATTATGAATATTAGAACTGAGTCCATGTTGATTGATCCTCTAACAAAAGGGTTTACAGCCCATTTTGTTTAAAGAACATGTAAATAATATGAGTGTCTTGGATTCTTTTGATTTCTTTTGTTAGTGGGAGTTATATAATTTGTATTTCTAGATATTATAGTTATATGCAGATTGATAATGCTTTTATAATGTTTATTAAAGCATTTATTTTTAATGATTGTTGTTATTGATTCTATTGTTATCATTTCTCCTGTTGACTGAGAAATGGAAGTATAAAATAGTATCTTTAAACAAATTTTTAGTTTAAAGATGACTGGATGTCACTGATTATGAGATCTCATGTTGGATTGTGACATAATTGTGCAATTTCATGTTGTTTAGAAATCGCATTGAGACAATTTCATGTTGTTTAGAAATTGCACTAATGCAGTTTCATGTTATTGAGAAATTGCATTGAGGACCGATAAGAAATAGTGTATATTTTGATCACATGTTGGCACTATTTCTTACTACACTACTAGGCCCATGATCTATGAAAATATAATACTTATTATATGTAATTATGGAAGGTCATGTGTTGTGGTATTTCCTTAACACATTGATCTCCATAGTCTTATACTGAGGTTATATAGGATTGGATTGGTATTGAGATGCAATTATTGTAATATTATTTTTTAAAAGTTGTGGCCACATAAAACAAAGTTTTTAGTTATTAACCCGATAGTGTCATTTTCAATATAAAATCTTTTTCAAAATAAAATAAGTTAATTAATGTAGCCCAAGTGGGAGAATGTTGGAAATTTCCTATAATATGGGCTTACATTAATTAATTGATTTTCTATTTTAAATAATCGGGTTAATAGATATTTCAATATTATCAGAGTGATCTAGTTTTCTTCAACTGAAATGATGGCTCAAACAGATACGCTTTAATTCCGCTGTATTTATTGATCTCGGTGTTTTACAATCATATATGGATCCGTTTTTCTTGATTGATTAGTTGTATATGTGAATAAATTTTCTACAATATGTATCTAGCTAGGTAATATTCTGTTATCTATACTTCACTCGAATCACTTAGGAGTTCTTCAATTTAGATAGCCAGTCATTAAAAGATGCAAAAACAACCGAGCCATATCAGTAAACCTTTAATAGCTTAGTGGTCTAGTTCCTATGTTAATCATATTTAAAGTAAGGGATAAGTGTAATAGAAATCATAAAACTTATAACGAAAATGCAATTGAGTCCTAAAACCTATAAAAAGTGCAATCAAGTCCTAAAACTTGTCAAATTGGTTTAATCGAGTCCTAAAATTAACACCGTCAACATTTTTAACAGAAAATGCTGACGTGGTGCAAACGTGGCATTTAAAATTAATTTTTATTTTCCATGTGGCTTTTTAAAATTATTTTTATTCAAATTAGATTCAAAAATTAGAAAAAGAAAAGCTAAAATTTATTTAAAAAACAAAACAATTCAAAAAAAAAAAAAAAACAGTAGGCTTCCTTCGCCGCCACCCATCGTTGAAGGGGCCGACGACGGTGGCCGGCCCTAGGCCGGGGTGGGCCAAGCTCGGATGAGGGTGCCCAGATCTGGGCACGTCGGCCCTTGCGAGGTACCGGTGACCATCGCCCACCCCGGGCGAGTCATCACAGGCCTTGGGTGAGGGACAACCACCCCTGCCCAGGGCCAACGACCCTCGCTAGCCCCTTCGGTGATGGGCGTAGCGAAGGAAGCTTGCCATTTTTTTTGTTTTTTTATTTTTATTTTTTCAAAATAATTTTTAGCTTTTATTTTTCTAATTTTTAAATCTAATTTGACTAAAAAAATAATTTTAAAAAAGTCACATGGAAAATAAAATTTAATTTTAAATGCCACGTCAGCATTTTATGTTAAAAACTTAGATGGTGTTAATTTTAGACTCGATTAAAGCAATTTGATGAGTTTTATAACTTAATTGTACTTTTTACAAGTTTTATGACTCAATTGCATTTTCGTTATAAGTTTTAGGACTTCTATTGTACTTATCCCTTAAAATAATGATCATGGAATTGCATGAGTGCTCGGCATTCAGTCCAGCTGCTTTGTGGTTCAGGCCCGCCAAATGAGATTATGAACTTCTCGTGAGCTTCTTATTTACTGTGTTTTCAGGCATGACTACTTCTCGGATGCTGAACCAGCGACCGCTAAAGAATGATGACAAAAAATTTGTTGAGAGGGCTGGTGATTGGGAGAATACTGCTTTCTTGCCTTGTTTTTTGCAAGATCATCTCCACTTTGATGAACTTGTTTTTGTTTGTGTGGTTTTGAGGTCTACCGTATGTCTCTCGTTCTCATCGCACTATGCATTCATAAAATTTAGCATTTTGGCAGACCGGTGGATCCCTCCTTTTTCCCTTCCCAAATAATTAATGATCCATTTCTATTTGTAACATCCATTGAGAATTAACTGCGGCAGTGCAGATCTTTGATTGCTCTCTGTACGCATCCGCTTGCGGTTTGTCTCTTTACTTTTCTCGTTTTTACACAGATTATTGTCAAGTAAATGGCGTCTTACGAGATAATCTGCCGTAGTCCTGATTGATGAGCTGATGTACGATGCCATGGAGTTTACATGTCAAGAGTCGAAAGCTTTTGTTGATGCATAACTATATAACATAAGCTCGCTGAAGTGAAAGCAGCATGCGAAGCTCCACTTGCCTCCCATATGATTCATATTTTGCTCTTTCCAAAGGTCATCTCCATTGTGAAAACATTCCTAGATGATTTTGAAAATTGACAAAACCTTTTTTAGGTGACTTTTGTTTCTGATTATAAGTTTTTCCAAGTGGAAATTCTGGGATGTATGATAAGATGTTATTCAGCAGATTTAAAGTCATGGTGAAGATCATATCCTTAATAATCATAATTAATGGAATAAGGATATTGGTTAGACATTGAACTCTCGTGCAATGGCTAGTAGACTAGCATGGATTCCTTGCAATATATATTGATTGTCCAAAAGGAAAGCATGTCGAATACAATCTCTCAAAGTCTTGGAATAATCAATCAATTGGGGATGGAATATTCTTTCCAAACGAAGGACTCAACTTATGGAAAACTGGTCTGTTGTATGGGCGGTAGAATCAAAACGGAGACTTTATTCTTGGCAATCTTGAAGCAATAATATCTTCCAACAACATTAAGGTCCAATGGGTTGATTGGATGAATGATTTTCAGAATTTCTGTCTAATGGTTAGCTTGGACATTGAGGAGTATTAAAGGACATCATGATGTCGAAGGGATTTAAGAGTTTTTGAAGTCCAAAATTCCAAAGTTAAAAGAGAGCTTCATTCTTACACGATTGTCTTCATGAGCATAATTTCTATAATCTTTTAGAAGTTGAAAGTGTGAGTTTAGAAGAATTGTTCATATGTATTTGAGTAGTGAATACCCGGTTCTTGTAAACTTTGATTTATTCATTTAGTGGAATCTAGTTGATAGATTGTTAGCACGAGAGAGAGGATGTAAGCTTATCATAAGTCGAACCACTATAAATGTTGTGTGTTTTTTTCTATCCCTTAAACTCCTTTTTATTTCTTGAGATAGAATACTGAACACTCGTAAGATCTAAACATTGCACGCTTTGTCAACAAACGTTGTCATGCTGCAATATTAGTTTCGATATTTAAATATATAAAAAAAAAATCCACATATTCACCTATTCACCTCCCTCTAGGTGATGGCTCTAGCCCTAACAATCTCCGCCTTCGCATGATCTACTTGGTTATGCCATCTTGTTTGGCTGAACAAAAACCTTCTTTGTGAGTTTCCCAGTGAAATCAATTTAATAAGGCTTCATTTGTTTAGGGGAAAATGTTATATTTATGATTAATATTTTTCGAAAAGTCATTTTTTTTGGGCGAAAATGATAATATTTTTTTTATGTTTGGTTAATATCTGAAAATGAATTGAAAAAAATTCTAGTTGTTTGGTTAGGAAAAATTTCATTTGATTTTCATAAATAGAAATTCGGAAGCTAGTGGCCTGTGCATGGATAGCCATGGAACTCAATACGTGCACCATGGCAAAACCAAGCCCAAGAACTCCATGCCCATGCTCAATTCCCCAATGCCATAGCTTGGGTCTATAGAGGCAAGGCCTATGTCTTGGGTGCTTAGGCTTGGGCCCACGAGGTGAAGCCCTCGATCCCATCACCCAAGTTTAAGTCAATCAAGGGGCCGGTCTAGTGCTCGATATTAGTACTTGTGCTCGAGTCCATTGAGATTGGGCTAGACCTTTGCACCCAATCAGGGTCCATTGAGATTGAGCCCAAGACCTTGCACCCATTCCCGAGTCCATCAAGGCTTGGTCCAATACCTAGGCCTGGGCCTAAGCGTAGCATAAATGAACTAGGGCGCAGCCATAGGGGACTCAGGCACGAGAGTCCTAGACCAAGCCTCAATGGATCTTGGCTTAGAACTCAAGGATTCAAGCTTAGGCATCGTGGTTCAAGCCCAGACCTTGATGGATTCGAGCACGAGTGTTGAAGAGTCAACCTCGGCCTCAAAATTATTGGGCCTGACCTCAACAGACCCGGTCATGGCTTAGATGGACCAAGGCCTAGGTGTTGAAGACCCGGTCCAATCCAATTGATCGGTTATGTGCCTAGAATGGGGAACCATATCAAAAATCACCAATTCCAATCTTATGAAACCGGGAATCGGATCGGCGTCTTTGGGGACTGAACGTTTTTCGGTCAGTTTGGTCCGGTTGGGGCGGTTTGTGTATTCTTTTCGTTTACCCTTGGGTTACGTTTGGTTGTTCGGATTTCTAATCAGGATAGAACTGAATAGGATAAAATATGAAATCCTGGGATTTTTTTATATCCTATCCATTGTTTGGTGAATGACAATATTAAAGTCGAATATGTTCACATTATACATATGCATTTTTTTAATATAAACGTCATATCATTATAAATGAACCTAAATGTTCATAAATAGGGATAATGAAAATCTCTCGTAACACTATTCCTTAATTTTTTTTATTTTTTTTCCTCTTTTTTATATTATTTTCTTTATTATTTCTTTTTTCCCCTTTCATCATTCTTTAATAAAATTTTATCAAATAATAAACTGTACTAACATACCTAAAATACAAAAATACCTAAAATATATAATAAATATAAATATTTAATTTATAGATTGAATGTTTATTTAGAAGATAGAATTAAAGTTGAATATATAAATTAAAATAGGATTAATTAAAAATAATTTTAAATTTCTTAAATTAGAAGTCAAATATTATTTATATTGAAATATAATTTCAATTTTTTTAATTTAATAAGTTTGTTATTCAATAAAAATAACTTTCCTATTATGAACATTAGAAATCGTATCCACATTTATCCTACCTCTCCCATGGGATAATTTTATCCTGTCTATATCCCCATTATATCCGACTTTATTCTGTCCTGAGTGAACACCAAACGTAAGATAGGATAAATCATATCATATCCCGAATTTTATCCCGATTACCAAATGTAACCTTAATTTACGACTGGTCCATATCCTCTTCCTCCCCCCCCTCCCGGTTCTTGCATTTTGCCTTCTTCTCCGGTTCGGCTCCTTTTCACGGAGTTTACCTTCAAAATTCAATTTTTTTTTTTTTCTGTAGAGATGTTCCTTTTTTTTAGAGGCCCTTCTCTTACATCGGATCATTCCGGTCACCTTCCAAGCAAAGCTGCTTCAAATTTTCCAGCAGTTATGTGTCTATCGGTGGATATAATCACTCGATATCTAAAAAAATTTCGTTCTTTTCGATGTTGCCGAGCTCGACCAGATTCAGTTAAAAACACTAATTTTTTCGTGGTTTTAATTAGGAATTTTGGCTGATTCACTCTTTTGTAAATTAAGGAAAAGGAGAAAAAAGGAAAATGAAATTCAGGGTATAAAAGAAGCACCGGAAGCCATGCCTGACTTGTCATTGGACCAAGATTGTGACCAGGAAAAGGAAAATAATCTGATTCAAATTTTCAACCAAGACCCTGCGTTTAATCTAATTTGCCAATCCTACCCTTTTCTTGTAGCAATATATTACATAACGCATGGCAACAGATCATCCTGATGAATATGTTTGTCCAAAAACATGTCTCGCTCTTTCTACTTTTATCTCCTTCCTATCCCTCATTCGAGTTGGGGCCTGATGTCGTTCCTGAGAAGATCGATTCATTTTTTAGTCAAGAACTCCAAATGGAGCCCTTAGCAATAGAAGTCGATCCCGTTGGTGTAGAGGTCAACCCTCTATGTTTCAAGGGTCCGAGATTGGCGTCTTGAAATAAAGCGGGTCGACCCATAGTCGGAACGAAATTTCAATTATAGACATAGGGTCTCGACTCCTTTTGCTTAGGATTCCAATTGAAGTTCTTGAAACAACAAAGGTCCATCCTCTGGCAGCACGATCAAGTTCCACTTCTGATCGAGAGTTCTGAGGAGATCTTGAAAAGTAAAGAGTTGACGACCAATCTCGCCCTATAAACAATCACATATAAATGGTATAAATGGAAAGAAACTTCAATCATCTGACCAAGCAAGCCTTAACCTATGCTGCGACTCAAACTAGAGATGCAAACTGGTGTTGTGGTCGCCGAAAACCGCGGTTAAATTCCCGGTCATTCTCGACCTAGTCTTCCTTGTAAAATCTTCTCGGCAAAAACAATCCTTCATTCTAGAGGCCTCGAATCCGATGAGGTGTTTCGTAATTTGTCTGCCCTGAGATTTGGCCATGCTGCCGGCTTCTGAAACCCTGTTAGTAGTTCGCTTGTAGGAGCCGAACCATTTGTTCTGCATGTAGCCATTCTTCCTCCATGGAGGCACAAGCAAGTCCCTCTTCTTCAAGGACCGCCTTATTGCTGTGCTCATTATCCTCACCACTTGCTTCAACTCCTCGGGCTGGCCGACGAATATGGGAGGAAATGATTTGAGCAATGAAGTGATGCGATCGGTCGGTCGAGCAATTTCGAATTCTTCTGCTAGGGAGACCTCGGCAATGTAACGAGTATTGTTTACATTAACGTCGACGTAATGATAATCTCCAGCTGGTATTCGGCCGGTCTTCTCCCATTTAGATTTGCATAGACCTGTTGAATAACGATGTAGGAATTAGACACCAACAACAAACTGTCCTGTGGCGGATACAATGTTTGAATGAAGTCGTTCAAAATAGGGTCATTGGATCTATTGAGTATAGCTACTCCAACAGAATTATTCTACTAGTTCTTATTATAAAAGCAATGGAACTGATCAAATCAAGTACAAGAAAACATAATTAATCTGTTTAAGAAATATACTAACCGGCGTCGAAGCCTCTGTCGCGAAGACGAGCCATCAAGCATCGCTTAAAATCCTGCGACGACATATTCGCTCGATCCCTCCCTATGAACTCGTGAGCGAGATCTACTTCAGCTCCAATCTTCGCCTTCACTTCGTCACCATTGTAATCCCTCGCGAAAACCTCCTCCAACGTCTCCCTCACCGATGACTCATCGGAATCGGACCAGCAATCGTCGAAGTCGTTGCCCTCGCACTCCTCCTTCCTCAACTTATCATCATCATCATTATCCTCTCCGGCTTCAACCCTTCCTTCTCTCTCCATGAACGACGTCACGAGATCAGAGAGATCAGCAAAGCTCTCCGACGGCGCCGAATGCTCACTCCCGCTGCTCTCACAGAGCCGAGCCGCTTCGTCGAACGCAGCGGCTATCCTCTTGAACTTGATGGGCAATACTTTGGCCATATCTTCAAATGAAGATGAGATTGGCCTCGTTGCCGATGTGGCTTCACTTTGTCTTTTGCTCTTTTTGGGAGAGAGTGATCGATAGAGTGAAGAAGATGGAGTGAGATTCCCAATCACAGGTGTTATATAGATATTAGTGTGTGCAGCAGTTTTTGGTAGATTTGGAAGGGCGTGTAATTTTATTTTATTTTTTGTTAAATGAAGAAGAAAGGACAAAATAACGAGAGTTCTATGCATGACAAATGGAAGAGATGTATGTAGCCGAGATTGAGGGGAGATTCAGACGCATCTGCTCTTGTTCACGTCCACGTACATTCGTGGGTTGGTTTGTCGAGAATGAACCAGGTCAAGTATACTCAAATTATCATGTGCCTTTAATCTTTAATCATGTAGCTCTAATCAACCGAAAGTTGACTGGAGGTCCTCACTTCAATTACGTTGCGGGAACATCGAATTCTATTGAAGATAATTAACTCACAATCCCACTTCAAATCTCATCAATCAGCTGAAGCGAAGGGGGATTTCGGCCATTGCATGACCCAACGGGTCCAATAAGGAAAAGACGCCCAGGATGGAGGCTATAAAAGTTGAAGTGTAAAGGCTAATTCGATATGGTTAAGACTGAGGGTTATTTCCTAATTTGCGTAGATATTCCAATTTAAGCAGGTTTCTTAATTTGAATAGAATTCTTATTTTAATATTTCCTGGTTCATATGTCTTAGACTGTCTATAAATAGGAGGTGCATTCTCAATTGTAAGAATTCACAATTGAATTTGATAATATTTGAGAATTTTTCTCAAGTGAGTGATTTTTTTCAATTCTTGATCCATGTTAGAAAGTCTCAATTCTTTGGTGGTGAACTTAAATTTATTTATCCTTGGCTATGGAACATTCTTTTATGTTTTGGTGGTGAACTCTTACGTCTCCTAGTCGTGTTCCCTCAAGCACACCAAACACTTTCACTCATGCCATCAAACACATTCAGCAGCTTCTCACAAACTCAGCATGTATCAAGTTGGTATCAGAACTTCTAGATTGAACAAGTTTTGGGCAAACCATTCCATTCTAGAAAAAAAATATAGTATGAGTGGAGCAAGTCCTCAACATCAAGCGAGACATGGACAGCCGCGAAGACCTTTGGTGTACTGTCCACGACATTTTGAAATACTGCCTTCCAAGCAGGCACCGGGAGAATGACCGTGAAATTAGAATGAATCACATGAATTTAAAGGTAGCCTCAATTTAGATGACTTTGTTAATTAGTTGTATGCTATTGAACGAGTACTTAACTTCAAGTCATACTTGAATGAAAATAAGAATAAGAGCAAGATTTTCGTTCTTAAATTTATAAGTATGCCTACTTCGGTGGGAAAACCTGACAAATTAGTGAATCAAGATAAATAAATAAATAAATGTAGGGTCAAATTTTAGAAAAAATTAAAGGCACTTATGAAGAAGAGGTATTTGCCTTACAGCTATGAGCCCGACTTTTTTGTAAAGTTAAACTCTCTCAATTAACATGGTATGAGCATTGACGAGAATATTAGCAAGTTCAAACAACTCCTGATGAGGTTTGATGCACAAGAAATGCGAGAGAATACCAGTATTTGAAGATTGAACAAGGCATCGCCCATTTGCTTGCCTCCTAGAAAGCGATGAAAGTGGAGAAAAGATAATGGTGTGGCGGGAGGTTTCCATCTACAAGAACATCCTCATTAATGGGTGCTTCTTCTAGCAATGCAAGAGATTATTTCGACAAAAGAGAAGTTAACTTAGTTCGTTAAAGAGTTCAAAAGATTAAGAAAAAAAAATCAGATGTTGGAGGTAGAAACTGCTTTAAGCATAGGCATTTGTGAGTTAATTGTCCTAATTGGAGGGTTATGACCCGCAAGAAATTAAGAAAATTGATTTGGAATCTCAAGAGGCTAGTAAGGATCAGATTAAGTTGAGTTCGGAGCCAAGGAGCAAGATGAGATTGTGGAATAAGTTGATGAAGATGAGATTGCTTGGTAATTGACTTACTGCTATCTATTTGGTCTTCTTAATTACATTAGTGATCATAACTTTACTTAGCTAATCACCTTGTCAAGGCATCTCCAATTCTTCACGAATTTCTCGTCCTCCCTAACTCTCATTTTACCGAGGTTTATCTAGCTTCTATGAGTCTTCTCACTTTGTACTTGGGATGTCGTTAATGGCGATAGAGCAGCTCTCATATGAACATTACTTGAAGTAAGACAACAGATACATTCATCAAATAATAATGGTAAATAGATGATTTTTTTCAACTTCAAAATATTATTGAAGGTTATCCCAACAAAAGTTAGCAAGATTAGGTTCTATGTGATACTATTATTGTGTATGCATGCCTTTTGCTCCGGGGGTTAAATTGGCAAATTGATGGGGACGCCGAGCATGATGGCCATAGGAACACCGACTTGTTCCACGAGGAGTGGAAATACATTACCTTGCACCTTTAAGCCCATCTAATCCACAACAATGACTTAAATCTTTTGACAATTTGTCAATTTAATCATAAATCTTTTGATAATTAGCCAATTTAGTTTTCCAATCAATTTTGATTGGAAATTGCTAACATGGACCCCAGTTGTCCTACATGGCACAGTTGCCAAGGTGATGACTTGCCACATGCGAGGGTTGACGAGGGCGGCTGCCACCTAAGCTAGTGACCTCTGCTAGCAATCAATGAGGCCCAGTGATGATTAGTGGAGGGAAAAAAATTAAAAAATTAAAAAAATTCAGAAAATTAAAAAAAAAAAAAAAATTGTTTACTTTAGTGTTAGTCATACCACATATGACAGTTGGTGCTTCCTAGACTGCCATGTCAGCAATCTCTAGTGAAATTGGCCAAGTTGATTTAAATTACAAATCGTCAAGAGATTTATGACTAAATTAGCAAATTGATAAAAAAATTTAAGACCAAATTGGCATAATTGAAAAGTTTAGCATTAAATTAGCTGTTATACAGTAGGGTTAAGATTTTTTTGAATAATATTCCCCATCAATTTAGGATAAGAAAAGGAAGCGAGTGGAAAATGGCTTTCAAAATCAAAGGGAATATTTAGGAGTGGCTAGTTATGTCATTCCGTCTTTTCCAATGCTCCGAACATCTTCATGAGGATTATGAGTGAAATCCTTTGTCCTTTTATTGGTTGCTTTATGGTAGTTTATCGTAATGATATTTTTGTTATAGTAAGAGCGAGATAGAATATTTGTCTCACTTAAAATAAGTCTTCGAAGTCTGAAGGAAAAAAAGCTCCAAGCCAATATTGAAAAAAGAAAAAAAGAAAAAGTGCCGGCTGTTGTCTCCAAGCATCGTTTTCATTGGCTAGTGGTTTCCAAATATGGGATTTTTGTAAATCAATCATGGTCTTCCCTCTTCCTATTGCAAATTTGTGAAGAACTTGACCACTATCACGGCTCCTATCAAATGCATGAAGACGGGATCTTCTGAACGTTTCAATGCTACCCACAATACTTTTAAAGTCATCAAACAAAGCTTTCCTAAAAACCTCTAATTTATTTGAGTGAGAAGTTGATAGGGTTAAGGAAGAATGATTCCACTTATGATAAGGAGTTGTTTGCCATTGTGAGAACTTTTGATCATTTGAGTCACAACATGAAACTTAAATAGTTTGTTCCTCATTTTGATCATGAGGTTTTCATGTACGTTAACGGTCAATGCAAACTCAATTCAAGACATGTCAAATGAGTAGATTTTCTTCAATTCTTTTCCTTGAAAGAAAAGGATTGGCCACTTGATATGGTTCTATTACGGTTTTTGTCAGCAACACTTATTTGTGGGCGGAAGTTTTCTAGAAAATCCACTAATCACAAAAGAAGATTGAATGGAATGCTTTCGCATCATATGCCAAAAATAAAGCAATACGTCATTGACATTTGTGTTGTCTTTTCAAAAGAAGATCGTCTATGTTAAGATCCAAAGTTGGAATCCAATGCCTTTGTATCAGTATTTTAAATGTAGGTCCTCGTACTTTTTTTCAGCTTAAATACCCACGTTTGCACGGATGATTATTCTACGGAGAAATTGTCCAAAAAAACTTAAATCTATTGCACTTTTGTCAATTTGATCCAACTTTTTTAAATTTTGCTTATTGAGTCTTACACATTTTGACAATTTGCTAATTGAGTCCATCCGATTAATTTTGATTAGAAATTGTAAACATTGATGTTAATCATCCTACATGGCACAGCCAACACTTACATTGATAGTTTAAATAATATTTTAATAATATTTTGAATATTTTCATAATTTTTCTTCTTCTTTTTTCCTTTCTTTCCTTTTCCGGTGGCTAGCAAGCAATCACTGGCAGGGAGGGCTAGCCTCACCTGGGCAAGCGTCAACCTTGCCGAGCGTTGCCTTGGTGAGAACAAGGCTGACATCAAGACCACCATAATGCCTCACCATCGCGCCTCCATCCAGTATCAACACCAATCCCTCACCTGCTTGAGTCGTCACCATGTCCCTCCATTGCTCTCTTTGCCATCAGGTGCAAAGGTCGCGAGCCACGGCAATAGAGGTCATGGGTCAGCCTTGCCAAATTTGGCTTGGGTGAGGCCACCTTGGCCTCACCTAGGCCTAGTCAACGATTGGCCTTGTCAAATCTGGCAAGGCTCACCCTTACCCAAGTGAGGCCCGGTAATACCGACTCTTGCTTATAGTAGGCTAGGCTAGCCTTCAAGAAAGAAAAGGAAAAGGAAAAAAGGAAAAAGAAAAAAATTTAGAAAAAATATTAAAATATTGTCTACATCAACACTAACCATGCCCGTGGGATGATTACTATCTACATCAGTAATTTTTAGTCAAAATTAGCCGGATAAACTCAATTGGTAAGACATGAAAATATTTAGAATTTAATTGACAAAATTGAAAGGTTTAAAACTAAATTGGCAAAAGTCCAATAGATTTTATATACATGTGACGTATCAATCTTAGATGGAGTTTCATCTTATATGACTTCTCAGAAAATCTTCCCATTATTCTGTCCTGATGCATTGATTAGACACAAACTGTTGGCTTTAATAATATATAACGTGAAACTCCGTCTGAAATTGATATGCCACGTGTATCTAAAGAATTGTCTGTCAAACGGGGCTTGAATTCGTCTTTAAATTGAAAAACCAATATGCTGTGAGCATAAATCTTGTTTCAATCTCTAGATGATCGTTCCGGCCACAAAGCATCTATTGCGGCATGCAAAATTCGGATATTCTTATCTAAGAGCAAGGACTTACCGTTTTGGGAGTGTTCGGATTCTGTTCAATGGCGATTTTTCGATTCTTACCCCCAATCGATCAAATTCAATATAAATCCCCGTTGAAATTATCTATGTGCAGCAATATGATTTTTGAGCCCGCGTCAGCCTGTGCCAAATATAAGGGCATGCAGAAGATCCACTTTCCACAGTGCCTTTCTAATAATCTCTTCTTTATGTACTATATGAGGATTCAAAAGCATATTAATGAGCAAAAAAATCACTTCAAGTGTCAAAAGTTAGCACAAATAGATATTTAAGTATCAAAAATTACAAAAGTGACATTTAAATACCAAAATCGAAGCAAAATTGATCACTTAAGTGACAATTTGGTCAAAATCCGGCCAAAATGCTAATGTGTGCAATTTCCGACAAAGTAAGCGCAAAACGGTTTCATTTTACACGCTGACGTGACTAAATAATGCAAAAATGACGTTGTTTTGGTGTTGACATGTAAAAAATTAATATAAAACGAATAAATTAAATTTAAAACTAAATTTATTTAAAACATTTAAAAATACAAATACAAATATTAAAATAATTTAATATATATATATATTATATTTTAAAAAGGGATAGGTGGCTAAGGGTCGAGCTCGCCGCTGCCGTTGGGAAGGGCCGGCGACGGAGGGGGAGGGTCGGCCGAGGTCGCTGGCTTGGCGGGGAGGCAAGGAGACCCCGGCCGACCCTCCCCCTCGTTGCCGGCCCTTCCCGGCAATGGCGAGGAGGCGGCAGTGACGAGGGCTCAACCCTCGCCCACCTCTCCCTTTTTTTGAAAAAAATTAAATATATTATTAAAAAAATAATATTTGTATTTTATTTTTAAATGTTTTAAATAAATTTAGTTTTAAATTTCATTTTATTAATGTTTATATTAATTATTTATCACATCAACACCAAAACGACATTATTTTGCACTTGTTTCGTCAGAAAATCGCTACGTCAGTATTTTTGCCGGATTAGCACTTAAATGATCAATTTTGCTCCAATTTTGGCTCTTAAATGTCACTTTCATAACTTTTGGCACATTAATATCTCTTTGTGCCAACTTTTGGCACTCCAGGGGCCCGAGTGTCCATCTTAATGTAATTACACAACTAAACTTATCTTAACCGAACTAAACTACGATGTATGTCAATTGCAATTTGCAAACACAACGTGAAACGAGAGACTTGAATTCATCATGATATGGACGTGATACTTATGTAACAATCAGTAGTCCTACCACAATTAAATTCAAATTAATTTTCGTCTCACAAATAAAAAATCCCAAAATGATACACAATGACATATTCACCCTACGCTAATTTTAGTCTCACTAAAAAACGCAAATTAACACCCCCGACCCAAACGTACCCTCTATTACCATATGGTCCGATAGTATCGTTAAAAGGCATACATGAGAGATAATTATAATATAGATTCTTTATAAAGGATAATAGGATTCGACATGAAAAATTCACAGATGTTCACCTGCATCTAAACGAAGGGTAAATTGTCCATTCCAGAAAGGCATGTGCAAGATTGTCTTGACTGTCCCAATACATACATGTTTTTTTTTTTTTTTGGTACCTAGGGAACCTCTGTGTGCCGCTTTGCGGCGGAGTAAACCCTGGAGTAGCAGAAGAGTCACCATCACCCTTTCTGTTCTTGGCAAGTCTTCCAACAAGGCAGACGACGCAGGGATTCAAACTCCAGATCTCTCCCGAAAGGAACTAAAGCTCAACCACTACGCCGCCACCACGGGTGGTTTCCAATACAGACATGTTAATAATCAAGAAACCTTGTGTCTAAAAGAGCTATTCGACATTCTTGAAGAGCTAAAGTTGCATATTTCGATTTTATCACTTTAAGATAAATATGTCATGTGATACAAGTTTGAGATTTTTTATGATACAAATATTAGTTTAGGTTAACTGTGTTATGGCAATACCGATTTGAAATTTTTTATGAGACAAAAATTAGTTTGGGATAAATGTGTCATGAGTACTACCGATTTGGAATATTTAATGGTATTGGCTGTAAAATTAACCTGATTTTATGCGCCTTAATACTTCTTATATAGAGTCAAATCATCATCGGGTCAGACAAAATTCAAGCTACTTCTGCTGTGATACGGAAATAAGCATATCTTTGGCGCTGCTTTCTTAGGTTTACAATGTGTAAACTTGACCAACTAGTCTTATTTATGCTTTTGTCTTCATCTTTTTAATTAATTGACCATTTTCTTTGCCCTTCATGCCCACCATGGCGAACTCGCCCATACCCTTTGACCAAAGAAGAGGACCTCTTCTTTCGGACTTTTCCAAGGCTTCAAAGCGCGTGAGGTCAAGTTGCACTTTGCCCCTCAACGAATGGTCTCAATCTCATTTTAACCCCTGAATGATATTATTGTACCACTCAAAACCCCAGAACTTGATCTTAATGTCACCTAAACCATAGAACTCCAGCTTGTGTCAATTTAATTCAAATTGTCAACAATTTTTTGCAGTTTTATGGATATTGGTTATAGCAATATGAACTTCCAGGGCAAAGCCAATTATTGCTAGAACCTGATCTCCATTGGGACCACAGTAGTTAATAACGAGGGTCCTATTCGGTGCCCATATCATTTAGTAGTTATGATTTGGATGGTCCATGATGGATTGGTCGAAATAGTGACTTCGAGACTCAACGTGCTCATAAGCTAAAAAGAATAAATATGCTAAGCAAAATTTATCATGCTTTGGCAAGTTGAACCCTGAAAGGTTGGTTTTTAAAGACCATTTCCGTATTACCCTTTGAGTCGATTGAATCAAGGTGGGTTCGCTAGATTGCCACAACCATGATCACTCGTGTAAGAGAGAAGCTAGATGGCTCTTGTTTGCGTCGAAAAGGAGAATGGAGAACAGAGAAACAAGCCATGTATTTTACGGTTTAGAGCACAATAGGACTGATCATATGAAATTTAGGGTACAAGATGATAGAAAGTGATCCACGAGGTTGCAAAATGAAAGAAAAAATCGGATTGAGGGTGGCAAAATGGAAGAATCCCTAATAAAATAAGAATCGGCCCAGCCTAAGGACCTTAAACAAAGGCCGTGGTTATCGGAGCCCCCATTGCACATAAATAAAATGGAAGAGTTAATCGCGGGGGGATTTGTAACCAATTTGGGAAACACCCCCCGACCTGATCCTAGCTCTGCTACACTGGCCTCTTGACGACTGCCAATCCAGTATCTTAGAAAAAATCGGATTGAGGGTGGCAAAATGGAAGATTCCCTAATAAAATAAGAATCAAGTCGAAAGAGGCTTTAAATACAATTAATAACAATGGTTTTCTCCCCAGACCTTCTCTGCGTTCCATCTTTATTGTTTTCTTTCTCCTTTCTTATGCATGCAACGCCACCGACATTTCTTCCTTTGTGAACCTGGGACAGGCGATGTCAGTGTTCCACTTAGGAAGGGGAGATGGGGAGCATCTTCTCGGGACTTGGGTGGAAACGCATGAGTAAAGAAACAAGATTTCAGAACTTGCACACAGCATATAATACATACAATGACTTGTAAAATAGATATAGGATAAGACTAGATAAAAATAAAATAAAATTCAAACCATGGTTTTCATATACATAATGCGAATCTCCATCCAAGATAGCTAAGCCCATTTCTATCAAAAGAATTTTGAGATAAGTGCACTCAAAGTCTTAAAATTTATCATAAAAGTACGATTAAGTATTAAAACTTTCAAAAAAGTACAATCAAGTACTAATGATGCATTTTGCGGAAAATAAATAATTTGAAGAATATTTTCCTAAAAATAATAAATTGTTATTTAAAAAATGAATGAACAAAAAATATTTTCATTTATAAATTGTCGTCAATAATGAAAATGTTTTCCATTGACTATTTACTTCAAGCGATATAGCGATTATTTTTAGAAAAATATTTTCCAAATCATTCATTTTCTATGAAACAAATATAACCTAAAACTTGTCGCAATCGAGTTATTTTATTAGCTCTATCCAATTCATTAAGTCAATAGAAGATGCCAATGCGACTTTTTTTTTATATCATTTTCTCTCTCCTACATGGCTTCTAAAATTATTTTCTCTTTTCTACATGGCCTACATTACTTACATAGACTAAAATGATTCAAAAAGGTCATGTGGGAGAGAAAATAATAAAAATAAAAACCACATCAACTTTTTTCGTCAATCTAATTGGGTGGAGTGAATGAAATGATTTGATTGCACAAATACGATAAATTTTAGCATTTAATTATTTTTTTTGAAGGTCCTAGGATTCTATTGTACTTTCTTAATAAGGTTCAGAATATTTGATATACTTTTCTCAGGAATCTTCCATCGAACAATGCATGGGTTCACGGCCCATCCCTGTGAAAAAGGGTCCTGTTTTGAATTGAAAATCTAATATGCTGCGAGCATAAATCTGGGTTCCATCTTTACACGGTCACTCCATTCATTAAAGCATAGTCTTGGCTAAGCTTTAGCTGTGATCCAGAAATAAGCATTGTCTTTAGCATATGCTTCCTTCTTCAGGTCTCTTCTAACGTGTAAAGTTGACCATCCTGTTTTAATTATGCTTTTTTCTCCTCCTTTTTAATTAAGCACTAATCAATTTTCCTATGCCCGTTATACCCCTAATGGCGAACCCGTCCAAGAAGTTTGACTAAAGGGGACCCTTTCCAAGGCTTCGAACCGCGTGAGGCGAATTTGCATTTTGTCCCTTAATAGAATGGTCTCAATCTCATTTTAACCCTTGAATCACGTTCTTTGCATCAACCCCAGAACCTGATCTTGGGTCACCCCCTAAACCTAAGGACTATAGCTTGTGTCAATTTAATCCAAATTTGTCAACGGTTTTTCGCAGCTTTCGAGGATATTGGGTATAGAAATATTTGATCTCTTGAGCAAAAAGAATTATTACTAGAGTTCGATCTCCAATGGAATAGGTGAACCTCAGTAATTACCAATGATTATCCTATTTGGAGCCCATAACATCTAATGATTATAAATTTTATAGTCCATGATAGATTGGTCCAAATAATGATTTCGATGCTTGACTTGCTCATGAGTGAAAAAGATCAAATTATGCTATGCAAAAATTATCATGCTCGGGCAAGCTGGAACTAAGAAGGGACATCTTTTCTATATCATGCCATTTTTACCCTTCAAAGAGATTTGAGGTGGTTTGACTGAATTGCCGAATCCATGATCACTCGTGCAAGAGAGAAGCTAGATAGATCTTGCTCGCCTCACAAAAAGATAAAAGAGAAAAATAGAAGTTCTAAAACTTGTTATGAAAATACAATTAAGTCCCAAAATTTTTAAAAAGTGTAATTAAGTCCTAAAATTTATCAAATTAATTCAATTAAGTCCTAAAATTAATGCCGTCAAATTTGTTAACGGAAAATGCTAATGTAACACGGACATAATATTTTAAATGATTTTTTTATTTTCCATGTGGCTTTTTAAAAAATTTATTCAAAATTAGATTTAAAAACTAAAAAAGAAAAGCTAAATTTTTTTTTTTTTAAAAAAATTGTTATAAAAAAGAAGAGAAAATGGCAACTTCTCCGCCATCGCCGCCCATCGCTGGAGGGGGCGGGCAATCGTGCCGCCGATCGCCACCCAACCAGGGCAAGGGCCCCCCAGATCTAGGCACATTGGCCCTCATGGGGGCCGACGACCGTCGCCCGCCCTAGGCAAGGCCTCACCGGCCCTTGTTTAGGGCCAGCAACCGTCGCCCACCTTGGGTGAGGCCTCGTCGGCCCTCGCCTAGGGCCACTTGCCTGAATCCAGGCGAAGGCTAGCATACCCAAAACTAGGCCCTCTTGCCCACACTAGGCAAGGGTCGTCGACTCTCGCTTGGAGCCGGCGAGGCCTCGCCTTGGTTGGGCAACAACCAGCGACCTCCGCCTAGGGTCAACAACTGTCATTGGCGGCAACAAATGCGAAGTTGTCATTTTTCTCTCTCTCTCTCTTTTTTAACAGTTTTATTAAAATGAATTTTAGTTTTTAAATCTATTTTAAAAAATGAATAAAAAATAATTTTAAAAAGCCACCTAGACAATAAAAAATCATTTAAAATGTCGCGTCCGCGTCACATCAGCATTTTCCGTTAGTAAATCTGACGGTATTAACTTTAGGACTCAATTAAATCAATTTGACAAATTTTAAGATTTGATTGCATTTTTTACAAATTTTATGACTCAATTGGATTTCTATAATAAATTTGAGGACTTCTATTGCAAAAAAAAAAAAAAAAAAAAAAAGTCAAGCAAGTTCCGTTTTAGACGGTTTGGAGCATACTAGGACTGGTTGTATGAAATTTCGGGGTATAAAATCGTAACTGAGGGAGCAAAATGGGAATTCTAGTAATAAAAAAAGGAACAGAGTCCAAAGTAAGCATTAGATGCGATTAAGAGCAATCTATTTAGGGAAAACCTTAATGAAATCGAATTTTTTTCTTTTTAATTTTCTAATAATATGCCACTCCTCCTGTGCCTCTCTCCCTTCTCCCTCCCTCGATAGTTGAAAAGGAGATTCTATTGCAGCTTCTTTAATCGCCTCCCTCCTCTCCATCCCTCCCTTCCTCCCTCTCCCTCTCGATCTCGACGGCAGGAACGCGAACGAACGTAGAATAGGGCGAAACAAGGGTCAAAGCGGCGAACTTTGACGCGTTCCCACATGACCCACCAAGGTTTGCTGCTCCAATTCGTGCTGTTCGTTGTTGGGTTTCTCTTGGATTCGTGTTTGAATTCTTGTATCTCCTAAAGTTTTGATTTTTTTCGGAGGGTTTAACTTGGATCCCTTCGTAGCCCGTTCGTAGCCCGTGTTGAAACTGCATTTTGAGAGCGAATTGTTTGTCCTGGTCCATGTTACATGAGATCCGAACTTTGGCAGTGCCTATTGTTTGTGAATATTTGGATGGGTCAAATTTGTGAGGATGCTTTGGCACTAGATCCTAGGTTTTGTTCTGTATTAGGTTTTGAGATGGGCTCTTTGGGTGGTTATTGAGGCGGAGGACTTCATTTTGAATGATGTTAGTGGCAAATCAGGCTTCAGTTTTGTGGATTCAGCAAAACCTGAAGTTTGTGGCATTCTGGAGTTTTGCTGCTTTAGTTTTGTGGATTGAGCAAAAGCGGAAATCCCTGTAAGTGTAGAGTTTGTTGTTGATGGAGCTTCACGTGATGTTCTAATTTTGTCAGCATTTCTTGTTTCTAATAAACTGCGGATTTCTGTTTTTGACTTCTCATGGCATTTGGTCAATAAAAGCAGCAGTTCTTTTTTAAATGTACTCTCTCTCAATTATAATGTGGATATGAGCATCGGAGTTGCTTTTGTTGTGCTCTAGTCTTGTAGTCTCCGCAGTCTGATAGAATGACAACTTTCAGCACCGATATAGGTGCTGGTGATTCCTTGCTAGTTTCTGGGTAGTTGGGTGTTTTTATATGTTGAGCCAATTTCCTGTTGTTTCCCATGGTTATTTCCATTTCATCAAAAAATATTCCTGCTTATGAGTGAGAGAGAACTTTTAGGGTTTTACATTAGTAGATAAATAATTTTTTAAGGATTTGTGGGCTTGTTCTCACTACGTCCTGTAATCTGTTTGTTGTGCAAGTCAGTAGCTTGAAATTTTTAACACATACGAAATGTACTTAAATGTAGATGTTGTGTTGTAGCGTAATGTCTCATGGGTGATACGACTTCCTGTCTGTAACAAATGCACATGCATGCTCACGCATAGTATCTGTGTGGCTTATGGAAGTTGCAACTCTCTCAGTGAGATTATGATCTAATGAACAATGAAATGTCTTTTGATACTTGTGTCATGTGTTTTTTGGACCATCTTGCCGATGCCTGTTCTATGACAATTGGAATGAGCTACTTTGTATTGGAGGACTTCAGCAGAGGATTTTTTGCCTGCCTATAGAAAGTTGAATTGAGAATTTTTTTTTTACATGATAATCTTCTAGGATGCTTTTCTCCATATTGGATCTTATTCTAACTTACAACTACTGTAATCTTATCATCTGTCGATAATTTGAAACTCAATGCATTGGAGTATTGTGTAAGTATCAAATTTATTCTCGACATTATCTTGTTATATGCAGGGACAGTTTTATTTTGAGATCGAGTTAATTTTCCGTGTGACATTTTGTTGGATCTATATATAAATTCATCCTAGCTGTGGGAGAATGGCGGATGGAAATTCAAGTTTCTGGGGCCCAGTGACATCCACTAAAGAGTGTTGTGAGCAGAATTATGCCTATTCTTCATATATCGCTGAATTTTTCAACACAGTATCGAACATTCCCTGCATTGTTTTAGCACTGATTGGTCTGATCAATGCCCTAAGACAACGATTTGAGAAGAGATTCAGTGTCCTTCACATTTCGAATATGGTACTTGCTATGGGAAGCATGCTATATCATGCTACCCTGCAACGAGTGTAAGTAACTTTCTTAATCCTGCATTACATTGAATCAATCTGTTGCCCATGAGAATCATTCCATGGTTAGGTTTTGTGCATCATGTAGTAGATGAGATGTTAAAACCACCAAATCAGATTAACTGGTTCCTCATAAATGAATCCAATACTTTTGCCCCGTAAACATCCAGGGCATAATTTTGGAGGGAATATTGAATATCCTGACAGAGTAGCCCTTAAAGTGTTTATTCTTTTCCTGAGATCAAGGATGTCTTGCTTGTTGGATAGTGATTTACCTGGGCATTAGGCATGGGTTTAGCTTCCACAATTATCGTCCCCTGCCTTGTGTCTATTTTGTGACTTCAGTAGAGTAACCTGTATTATGTCCCTATAACTTTGAAATGTTAATGACAAAAGAAGTATCTGACACATTAAATAGCCCAGTTTTGATAAATGGAATCACATTTAGAACAACTGCGGATAGATCTTGGCTTGTCTCATATAGTTTGCTTTATTATAATTGCAATCATCATTCTTATGTACACACTTGTATGAAGTGCATGGTTTTGCATGTTACAGGAGTTGTGGATGGCACCGATTCTTTTATTTTTGTTTGATAGGCTTGAAATGTGTTGTGGCATGGGCTTCCTGCTTGATTTATCATAGATTGGTTTGCATCCTGATAGTCTGTTAATGGTATCTGTCTTCAAGTTGGTCAGATGACTATCATTAGAAATTATTTTGTTTTGTAAGCTTAATAGATATGTGGACGCGATTTGTTAAATCTTTATCAGGCAACAACAAAGTGATGAAACTCCAATGGTATGGGAAATCTTGCTGTATATGTACATCCTCTATTCTCCGGATTGGCACTATCGCAGTACAATGCCCACATTCCTCTTCCTCTATGGTGCTGTCTTTGCCATTGGACATTCATTCTTCAATTTTGGCATTGGCTTCAAGATTCACTATGTGGCCCTCTGTCTACTGTGCATTCCCCGAACATACAAGTATTATATAAACACTGCTGATGCCTCAGCTAAACAACTTGCCAAGCTGTATGTGGCAACCCTTGTTCTCGGTAGCATATGCGGGCTGTGTGATCGCTTCTTCTGCAAGCAAATATCTTCTTGGCCCATCAATCCTCAGGGTCACGCACTATGGCATGTCTTCATGGGTTTCAATTCATACTATGCAAATACGTTCTTGATGTTTTGCCGAGCTCGGCAACTGGATTGGTCACCAAAGGTGGTTTATTTCATGGGGATTTTGCCCTATGTGAAGATTGAGAAGCCTAAAGTCCAATGAGATATATCAGAAAGGAGGATTGACTTTTATGTTCTCGGGGATAGTTTGAGAGTTTTGAAACAGAGATGGGGGCAGGCGAGCAATTGTATGGTTTACTTTTGCTCCTGTTCTTGGTATTTATTTGGTTACACTATGTCATCTACTGGCTTTTGCACTTAAAACAGGGAACGTGTACCAAATTCAATTTGCATTTCTGTTTGTAGGATGCAACTGCTCTGCTCGCAAACCAAAGCATGTCTTATGTAAAAGCTGTGGATTTAGACTCCCATCTTTTTTGGTTATTAGTGTGTTGTTAGTTTTGAGTCTTTGACTGCTTTTTAATGCTGGAGAACAGCCGGGTTAATACTGAAGCAGGATTTTGTTTTCAATGACTACATAGGACTACCCGCATTGAAGGGATCGGAGTTTTTGTACTGGAATTTTGCAAGCTCTTGGTTGCCACTTCCTATTTTTTGCACTTAAATGAGCTATTGTGAAGACCCCGTACTTCTGTTCTGTTGAAGCAGGCAAAGCCTGAATTCTGTTAAGCACCCTAAAAAGATTAACGCATGCGCAAGCAGAGGCATATACCCTGGCGCAGAGAGTGATTTGTGAGCTGAATGATCTGATGAATAAACAATGGACATGGATGTTAGTCCAAATGCCGAAGCGACACAGATCTTAGCTTGTGTCGATTCTGTTGTGTTCTAAACCCGACTAAGTTGCAGTTTTTTCGATCATATAAAACACGACATAAGTATGCTATTCCCCAGTGGTTTTATGTGGGTCAAGACTGAAGCATACGTTTAAGGAATGTGTCAAAGGCCCAAATTGCATCATCGCGTAAGGGGGACGTTACAGTATACTATAAAGAAAAAGCATGTTAAATTTTTCCTGAGTGACAACAGTAGTCGCTTATCATTTTCTGCAAGCAAACGTGAACCATTAAGATGCTCATTTTGGCGCCAATAGAAAACCCAACACGGAACGAAAGATATGAGAGCAAAGCATACCCATTCCATTCCGATCTCACTCCCTCTTACCCAAAAAGGGAAGTAATTAATAACGACTCCATTAGCCCGCACAAGAAGAAAGATGAAACTGTGTAATGAGAACAGAAAGAAGGATTCGCTGAGTGATAAGGGAAAGGGGCAATCATCCGGTGGAACAACCTAAATCTTTTCCCTTGCTAAACAGAAATCTCATGTAGTCCGATAATCAGGCATCTGATACTCCTTGATTATCAGAATTCAGACAAAGTGGTGCTAAGTGCGGTCCCTCTAAAGGGGACGAATAGAGTAAAAGAGGACAAAAGAAGCAGACTCAAGTTTCACAGACCGATATAGCTAATCGAGACTTCACCTACATGATTGGTTAGCATACACTGTACAGAACATTCATCTGACAAAAAGCCTCCATTTGCAGTCTTGAACGCTGCAAATGCTAGACAGAAACGACACCATATACAGTGTTCTTTTGTCACTGAGCTCCTGCAGACATACTATGCTCAGTGCCGATGGCTGACGATAAGTCAACAAAGCAAAGTCCGTGCATACTGCAATGCTTACTTATGATTGAGCGGTCATTGTCTCATTGATAATTTGCCCAAGCTTCATGAACAGGGATTGCTGCTCCTCGAGAGTAAGGTTCATTAGAATCTGCAAGATATCAACAAGCAGAGACATTCTCATTGGGAAACTGAGTTTCAACAGAATATGTTCGATAGAGTAATAAAAGATATATACATGTCGTCATACCTGGCCTAAGATCGTCTCGACTGACAAGTTCATAGCCACTACAAAGGACTGATGGTAGATATATGCAAACACAGCCATCACCATCTAAAGTAGAGAAGTTGACTTAGTAAAGCAGAAGAGGCACACAGCACAAAACATATTTCTCAGACAATGCACACTAGCCAACTGAAATGGTGAAACTCAGAAACATAACAAAGAACAAGAAATCGCTGAACCTATGCAACTACAAATGATACAAGAGAATGTTCTGAGTTAATTATTATGTCACCTGACAATCCATTCTATCTGTTATTCCACCATGTCCTGGAATACTGTCACCAAAATCCTGTGGCACAAAGGAGCAAAATGGAGTGTCAAGACCTGAGTACAATACATGTCAGACCAATTAGGATTGTTCTAAATTACAAACCTTGATCTTGAAGGCACGTTTAAACCCACTTGCGAAGAAGCCTCCAAAAGGTGCTATAATCGACGCAAATAGACCAAGACAGAGAGCATGCCATTGGACTGGCATTATTGCCACCTCTTTCCATGGAAACTGATCATTAACAACAAACTAAGTCACTCAATCTAAACATTTCTCGAGTATAATGCCAACTCTCTTAGATCTGTTTCTCACAAGTTTCTTTTAGGCAAACCAATTGCTCAAACAGTTCAAACATATAAGGAAAGGACTAATCAGGCCAGATTTTACAAGCTGCTGAGGACACCCATTAGTAAACTGAATTGACAATCGGAATTTAAGCAGGGAAAGACATTGAGCATCCCAAAAATCAAAATCACAAAGGACATCTCTAGTTCAAGCATCAACTTATTAAAAAAAGCAATAAAATTGAGAGCAATTGACTCACCAATTGGGAAAACCATCTGGGTAGAGTGTAATACTCTGGCCTGAAAAATGGATCAGGATCACACTGAAGCCAACCAGTAGATAAATCCTGCAATGATCCAGACAAGATAATGAAGAACTGAGGTGATTGTGAAGCAGAACCTGATTCAAATAAAAGTTTATAGTAGTGATTACCTTCCTCGGACATGTTAGCCACTGGAAACGGCCCATAATACTAGCTAGCTGCATATACATTAAAACATACTATGATTACCACCATAAAACTGAATCTGGTCAATGGTTACCAGCAAAAAGATTATACATAGGCCAATATGGGACCAGATACCCTCAAAGCATGAATATCTCAAAAGGAGAAGTTAGGACCTCTCCAGACAGGTTCAAATGCAAAAAAATCTTAAAATCAAAGTGAGGTGCCTCAATAAAGTCTGAAGGATATGGCAAACAGTTCCTTCCAGGAACCAACAATATTATTTCAACAGACATTTAAGATCAAAGTTGCAAAAAGTGTCCCACCAAGGAGTTTAAAGGAAATTCCAGTCCATCCCTAGAAACTCATTGGGATGGAGTCAGCACAGGTCCACTATGACACATAAAATCCAAAATAGACGTCCTTTATTGGTTTATCATCTATATGAAACACAAATTTGAAATTACACATACGAATTTGGAAATGCACAAAGAGCAATGCCATAAATACCAATCTGACAAAAACCAAAATAGACCTCATATCCTACCATGACATAAACAGTATTGTGAAGAGCATGAATTGAGTTAAGGTCGTCTTCCATCACCCCAAACCAAAACACAGGGAAGCATTTGGGTACTATTACGTGCACAAATGCAAACCAAAATGACACAAGACATAGGTACAGTGAGACATCTTGACAACTCACCAGAAATGCAGAAATCATAGTAGTAAAAGATGCTCCTATAAATCCCTCCCAAGTTTTCTTTGGAGACAACTTGATCAATGGGGTTCTTCCAAAAAAGAAGCCAAAGATATATGCGGCGATGTCATTGATCACTATAAGCGTTGCTGGAAGAAGAAACCTGCAGGACCAATAACACTATTGCGTCAATGACATATAATTTCATGCCACTGATTACCAAATAGGCAACTAGAAACTGAAATTTTTATCATAAAAGAGTGACAGCTTCAAGTATACACTCAAATACTTCTCATGACAGATTACTCTACACAGCAAGGATACTTGACAGATAAATTAAAACCTTTAGACCACTCCACTGATGTTAAACCACATGAAAAATGTGAATAAGGCATCAAATGTCAGATATTGGCAAAAAAATCTCTACAAGGATAGAATATGTCAAATATCCTTACATGGGAAACAAATCAAGGGTGAAAACTAGCTAGTGATTTTCAAAAATGAATATCGCATATTTCTTCAAGATACCTATCAAAGCCCTTCATGATACAGTCATAGGATATCTATCCACGCTTACTGAAGAGTTCCATCAAATTTATGTCCAGTCTCTCCAAATTAAAATGGAAGATGATCTTGAAAAATTATTCATAGCTGTAAGTAAACAGAAGGGGTGTAAACAAGAGAGGGGACACAAACATAGAGACAAATAAGAAATCCTGAAGGCATCTTAAAGTATCATTTTCAATCTCAAAAAACCATAACACCAAAAATAGCTTGCTTTTGTTTTCATGGAACGTCAATTGTGCAAAGCAAAGATTTCAACGAATGGAGGAGCTACCAAGGAGGAATTATATCCAACATTTTTGTAATACTTCTTTTGACTATGCATAAGTTCCACAATGCAGTGATAATCCAAGATGAAGAAATGAGGACATAATCACTTAACCATGCACCTTGCAGAACTCTAAGAGAAAAACCTGAGAGCAGACACTTCAATCTTTTCTTTTGATGTAAAGCCAACACTTCAATCATGAAGGAGAGATAATGACAAATAAATAAATAAATAAATAAAAAGAATACACGACAGTTCCAGGCCCACAAGAATACGATATCGAACCTAGGATAGGAAGTGGACATAACAAGCACAGATGAATAAGTCACATGAACTTAAATATAGGAGAAGTGCAGGGCTCAAGGACATGAATGACAACAATTTGGGCTCAGAGTACAAATTCAAGTTTGACATGCATCTTTACATGCTTTCAAATAGATGAAAGGATCGGAAAAGATCTTTCCTTTTCTAGATGTAGTGACTCACCAGAATATTCCCTCAAAGATGTTGGCAACAGTAAAAGCAGACTGAGTAAACACCACAATGAGAATCATGTGTGTCCAAGCATACTGGCTAAATTGATACTTGTACATCTTCTTCTTCAAAGTAACAATGAACCACACGAAGCCTGAGTCAAGTTAACAAGAATTACCTCTATCAGCAATTTTTCATAGCCAAAAGCTGCAGACAAGAACACCAGCCATTTTTACATCAATATTATCCATTTCCATGCTAGCATGTCCAATACGCGTGCGCAAAATGAGAAGGCATCCATGTGGCAACACAGGAAAAAACGATAATTCCATTACAGTTTTGAGCAACATCTCAATAATTGAAGTGAATTTAAGAGGATTCACTCGGATTAACAAACGGAGTTAGCCCACATTAGAATGCTTGTAATGTTTTCACGTGCGTAATGTTGTTGATCGGAGCGTGGCATTAATAGAATCAACATGGTTAAGGAAGTGTGTTTGAAACCACCCTTATACTGACATTTAGTACCTATGAATTACCTTCCATTCTTCCCTAGCAAAATACTTTTCTGTGGACAACTATGGAATTTGAAAAAAGAACTTAGTTCACAATGACCAATCTCAATTTCCTCAATTAACTGTAAACTACACACTGACATCATGCAGAACATGACAGTCAGACAGGCTACATCAGATCATCCACACAGGCATATATACAGTACAGTACAGCCATCACATTTGTTCAAGTCATTTTGAACATTTAATACGCACCTGCAATGTACAAGGCGTAACAGGCGATCATATGATACTTGACAAGTTTGCTGACGAGCTTATATAAAACCATATCCGTTGTTACAGTGTTGACTAGTTGTTGACTGAGAATGCGTCCGTATACAAATAACATCGCGGTGAAGAAAAAGTGCCTGAACAAAGACATGTGAATAAGAACCAGTTCACATAATAAGCCTCACCAATACTGATTACTTGCATAGTAACCCTACAAATGAATCAGTATGTGTCGATTTTAATCTATGCAATACCAGTTCAACATCCTAAATCCTGGGAGTTGTCTGTCTTCATGGGATCTCCTTAGTAGATTGAAAAGTTCTTTTGCCATAAAAATCTGTATGACGACAATCATGGCAGCGATGTATAGGTGACCCATGTAAATAACTAACGCAAATCCCCCGATCATCCACACAGTTGAGTAAGTCCGGATCAACATCGATCGGTACTTATTTTGATCGTGAACAAGCAAATGGGATCCATTTGCTTTACTAGCTTCTTGAAAACCCTGGACAACATGAAAATAAATGATACCCTTATTAGACAACGGCAGCATTCAAACGCAGCAACAGCTGATAAAGAAAGCTTCTATTTACAAACCTCACTGGAACGCTTGCGATGCCGAATCCGAGGCGTTTGAGAACCACTGTTCTGCATAGCTCTACTTTGCAATTATCGCTCAATGGCAAACGCATATACTCTCGAAGTGATTCTGGCTAATTTCACGTAATGAGCTGCTACCTAATAATACCAGTCAAGTGAATGCAAATTACTTAATACAGTTCATTACAATAACACAATCAGATAGAGAATGATATGTCAACAAGAAAAAGAACAAATGCACAAAGTGGAGTATAAACCGATTCAAAACAATTCCGAGCCGGATTAACTTGTCTCCAACAACTGAAATGCAACTTACCTCACTCCTTTCGAAAGCAACTCAGCTAATCACTACTACCATCTTCAGTCACTAACAACAATTTATCTCCTCACGATTTCTCCCCATCTCGGGCAAGTACAGATTCTAAAAACAGAGCAACATTAGCTCAAGAACACACCAACCCGACACGACACGACCAAAATCCAACACGAATTCCATCGAAATCACGCCCCCACGCCAGAGAACGCCAGGAAAGAAACCTCACGGCGCGAAAGCAAGCCAAACCCAACGAAGAAAACCACGAGAAAGAACGAAAAGGAGCTTGATTTGCATCCAAATCACGCGCCCTCGAACGTACCCAAGAACCGCTACCAAGAAAGCGCCGCGAAAAACACCCACGAACCCACGTAATGGAAAGTGGGGAGGAGTGAATTATAACCCCGGGGTTCTTGCTTCCAGAACAAGAGATCCCGCGAGAGGAGCCGGGGCGAATAATGGAGGGACAAGAAGCGACGCCACAGAGAGGGAACGGAAGAGGGAATTTTCTTTTTCGGCTCTCTCTCCTTTCGTTTCTAATTTTGTGGAGGAAAAACCAGAAATAATCGAAAACGGTGCTCGGAAAAAAGAAATAATAATAAAAAAAATCTTTCCTTTTTGGCCCTTTTTTTTTTTTTTTTTTCAACTTTCGATTTTCTTATTCTGCTGCAGTAAGAAGTTCTGCATCTCGCAGGAGACAGAGGGAGGGAGGAGAGAGAGGGGAACGGGACCTAACACGTGGAAGATGGAGAGGGCATCACACGTGGAGGTCGTGCAGTCTCAGGCTGGCTTTGGGAGTATTCAAATTGAAATTGAGAAAAGGTGTAGATGGGTAAAGAGCAAAGTCAAAGTAAAATGTGATATAAGATTTATATAGGGTCCATTCGATCCGCCAAAAACATGTGATTTGGAAAAAAAATTCGTAAAAATGATTGCATTTATCATTTACAAAAATGAAGCATCATTCATGAAAATGTTTAAATCTAAATTATTATTGATGGTGAGAACATTTTTTATTAACTAATTATTTCAATCGATATAAGTAATTTATTTTAGAAAAATATTTATCGATTTTTTTTTAGCGAAACGAATGGGGGCTTTAAAGTTTCAATGAAGAGCTGTCCCATTATGAGGAGAATCTCCACACGGAAGAATTTGCGTTAATCACAAAGTTTAGCCTAATGGAATATAAGATAAAAGTTAAAACAGTGTTTTAGGAGAAAAGGCCAGGAATCGGACAATGGAGAAAAGAACGGTGGCCAGTAATCCTAGGACATATCTAATATTAAAGAATATATTCGGTGAGTACCGAATAACAAAAAGTGACCTAATGTAATAAAACGTTGTCGAGCTTTACACTCATTGATCTTTATCAAAGCTTATGCCAATGGTATCGTTCATTTTTATTTTTATTTTTAAAAAAGTGGGTCTTTAGGCTGGGACTTCGTTCTTCTTGATACGGATGACTATAATAAAGTACATTCGTTTCGCAAAAAATGAGCTATTTAGAAAATATTTTTCCCAAAAATAAGTGTTTATCTTGTTTAGAAAAATTTGTCAATAAACAATGTTTTCATCATCGATAATGATTTATGTTTAACTATTTTCATGGGTGATAAAAAAATTCATTCATTTATTTTTTTTAAGTGATTATTTTTTGAAAAATATTTTCAACATTATTCATTTTTCACAAAACAAGCGCACCAATTATAAAATCTCGATTCTCGAAAATCTAAAGTTAATGTTATTTAGGCTTAATTACATCTCCACAAGGAGGGAGGCGGGTGCACTAGAATTGGTCCAACCCAAGGACCATACTAGATTGGATTGAATCAATCGATTTCAGACAGTTGCCAATTTCATGTTTTTGGAATTGAGAATAATTGGTTTGGTTTTTTTTTTTGATTTCAAGCGCCGAATTGAATCGCTCAAATGGATTCATGTGTTTTTTTTTTTATTGTAACTTTTATATTCTTTTAAAGAGTAAAGAAAAATAAATTATCAAGATCTTAAATCAGACTAGTCCAACTATGGAACCTGGTCCAATTCCTAATTCTAAGGTGGAATCAGCTCAACTCAAAAACCTATCGCTACTATTCTCCACTTCTATTATTCATGGTCTACGAGTTCAAACCTAGTTAGGTGTGAATCGGTCCAGAAACTATTTGCAAACGTGGACCCCCACGCCCAATTTAGACACGTTTCTATGGTGTGATACATCTGGAAAACGCTGGTTTGGATGTTACCCGCCGCCTGACCTTTTAGGATAAGATGTTGGGTACTCTCTCTTCTCGTGTATCATGACAGCGAAGCCTACTTAAAAGTCAATGCTAGTTCGAAGTTCATCCTAGGGTTCTAATGATTGGAGTTATTTAACTGGTTACTAACCTTGATAAAGAATTCAACCTTTCATGTGATCGTACGTGATTGTAAAGTAAATAATAATACCTCGATTGGTGGGCCATTTGTCTTAGACCGGAGGAACAAGAAATTTGGAAGAAGCATAACACAGATATGACCTAAATTACAATTCGATGCGATGAGATAGGTATTAAATAGAGGTATTAGTTTAATAAAATAAACTGTTTAAAAGCACGCGTGCTTATTTAATGAGGTAGACTAACGTCTAGATATGACAAAGAGGCTATACATGTACTACAAATTACCATTTAAAAGAGAAGAGGTGTATATGCCTTGTTTGATAATCATTCTATAGCTTCACTTTTTTGTTCATTTATTCTCTTGAATAGAAAATAAACAACGTTTAGTAACATTAGCTAATTTTTTATTTTCCAAATAAATCAATAGTCAGGGAATAGATTTAAAATAGAAACAAGAAGTAGAAAAAATCTTCTTCTTTATTCCCAAAAATAAAAAGAGAAATAAGACCATTTTATAAAAACAGGGAAAATTATCAAAATAGTTCAAAATGTATTTTATTTTTTTCTAATTCAGTCATAATTTTTTTGTTAATTTAATTCTAAGCCCTTTTGTAATTATATTAATTCAATTCATCTAGTTGACATTAACGTGGAAAATTTTTAATAATTTTTTAAAATTTCTTTTTTTTTCCTTTTTCCCCCCTCTTTCTTCCTCCTTCCTTTGGCTAGCGACAACTAGCCAGAGGTGAGCACGGGCTAAGGCGACCCTCGCTTAATGATAGTGAGATTGGGACCTATCCATGGCCGATGAGGCTCTCCCAAGCTAATGGTTGTGTGAGGTCACGCCCTTTGACCTCGTAGCCTCTAGCAAGGCACGATCTCACTGGATTTGGCAAGGTCGGGTATCGCCCATGCCAGCAAGGCTCAACCCTCACCAACCACTAGCAGCCCTCACGTCCGGTGAGGGTCGAGCCTCATCAGCCCAATAGGCGGCCTTGGCAAGGTCACCCAGCGATAACCAGCATTTGTTGAGGTCAGCGATCATTTGGAGGAAGGAGAAGGAAGTGAAGAAAAAAAGAAAGAGAAACAAAAGAAAAAAATTAATAATAGAATAGAATTAAATAAAATATTGTTTAAAAAATTATCCACATCAACGTAAGTCGAACAGTCATAATTGAGCGAATTGATTGAATTGGCACAATTGCAAAGGTTCAAGACTAAATTGACAAAAAAAAAAAATTGGTTATAACTAAATTAGAAAAATTGCAATAGTTTTATGACCTTTTTTAGTAATTTTTTCTATAAAAACAAACTTAACGTAACTTAATACTCGTCTTTACACAATCAACATAATATCCAGTCTCCTAACCTGATTCGAGTTCCCATTTTTCAAAAAAAAAAAAAATTAGAAATTTAGGAAAAAAAATTAGAAATTAGCTTTTGAGTAGTTTTACCAGATTTTAGTGTTAATTCTAATTTACAATTATTTTAGCATTAAAAAAATGTGAAAATATTTTGATGAAAACTGGGTTCAAAATTGAATAAAATTTTAGGATTTTACCACATGGATTTTTGAATGCCATTTTCTTTTAGAGACAATACCGGGTTCAGAAAGCATGGTGACTCTGGTTTTCTTCCCTTAAAATTCTACTAGAAACATCCTTTATGATTGTTTGCAATTCAGTTTTAATAAATTAGGTGGCTTTGAATAAACGTGTTCTCCATGAATTTCCGATGTCATTTGCTTGAAGGTTTGATGAGTTTGTGCAAATAAGTGCACCAAGATCGCCTCCATCCTCAATTGTTCCATTGCCCATTCTACCAAGCAACATTTGATTTCCTTCTTGCAACTAAAAAAACTCAAAATGTTTATGCACTTGTTTATTGTAATGCCCAAATATTTACTATCAACGTGCTCACAATATGAGTTATAAACCAATGGGATTATCCATGTCATTTCTAGCCATCCATCTTTGACTAACTATTACGTTGAATTTTGTAAGGCCATCTTAAAATATCTTGATCAATTAAATCCTTCCAAAAGTCCAATTTTATTCAAACATGAATTATTAAGTCTCTATAAAAATATTTCTAATTAAAATAACAAAATATGGAATGTAATTTTAAGGTCATACGGAACGCATTTATGTTCTTTTTCTATTTCAAAAAAAGAAATTTTGTGCAATCTTATCACAAACTTGTCCAATGAATAAAAATAGAAAAAAAAATCTTTGAAAATAAAATTTTCTCAATAACAAAAATGTTACCAAACGCACAATTTATTAAAATATGCCTTGAGTTTGAGCCCAAAATGAAAATCTGAATATTTCAAATTGGATATTTTGCAAACATCCGAAATCTTGTAATGCATATCATGACAATTTTCTTTTATGAGCATGGAGTTAATTATCAATGTTCATTGAGCAAGGAAAATAAAAATAAAAAGGAAAGGACTCACAAGTTTGCTTCCACGGAGTCAATGAAAGAAAATAGATAAAAAAGGAAAGTCGACCAGACGCTTTTTTAAACTTCCCTTTCCGTGTTGAAGTTTGCTTTAGGAAGGGTTATCCTGATCTTGTTTGAAACATAACATATATGTGGGCTATTCTTTAATTGCAAGAGAGCAAGTCGTTATTGTTGATATGAAGTCTTGGAGCGTCGAGAGATTGCTTGAGAAACGTGGGCTATCTTCGTGTCGTTCGTGCAGTGAATCTTATTCATGAATGACATCCAAGAAGTATTAGTATTTAAGCCAATTAAATCTTGTGAGATCAAAATTCGTTTAATTCTTTTGTGAGATTGAGAGATTATTTCGTAAGGAATTGTGAGGTTGAACATTATGTTAGTTATTTAATGTAATTGGAGCTTGAGAACACCATAAGTGCTTGAGGGACTTAAGTGTTATTATAATCTTCGTGTATTGTTTAATTTATAATGAAATTCATAGTTGCTCTCCCCATAGACATAAATCATGTAAATCTGACGTCTGATTTTTTTTTTTTGTCTATTTTATTATTTGATCGTTCGTATTCCACAACACCCTTGATGTGTTTTTGAAGAAAATATGCGTTCTACGTTAAAAGTAATTATACTATATATAGAAACAAAGAATTAGCTTTTATTTTATGAAAAATAGTAGTAGCTTTGACTTTATGCCAAAGCGGCATAATTTTCAACCTTGTAAGAGAACCATCTATGTAAGGCAGCACCGATTTAAACTTGAAAATTAAACATTACAAGAAAATCAAAGAGAAATAATTATTATTGGTACAATTAAAAACAAAATTTAGTACGATATACCAATATGCGTGACAACCAAAAGCTGATATGTACAAATTATGATCTCACCCCCCACAATGCTAATCAGACAATAGTTACATATGATTAAATACATAATGAGTTTGCATCACTTTGGAATCGATGAGAAAAATAAATATAAATCAGTGAATAAATAAATCTAGATTGTAACATAATGACATGTATTGTTAATATCATATAAATGTAAACATGTGCTTGGGAAATATATAGAAGAATGAAAAATTATCTAGAAATGTTTTCTTTTTTTCTTAATGGATTTTAGAGGAAGTAGCTCTTCACGCCAAAGATCTGCGTTTGTCTACAACTTAAATTGGGGTATTAGTGAGAAAGCACGATACATGGGGTATACACAAGCGCAGAATTGCAGGGTTCGCAGAATTTCGAGGCTGCGAGTAGAACTTCTCCATGTCATAGTTCGTATGATGACGGATATTTGCATCGAAGATCATTTTGAAAGGAGAAGAGGAGGAAGAGAGAGGGGGGGTTGTCTGGGAGAGAGAGAACTTACTTCAACCAGAACAAGGACGTCCTCTTCAGATGAGATCATGAAGTCCCTGCTGAAATAAACAGTTCTTGGAGCACCAACGTCATAATGAGTGCGTTGAAGTCTCTCTTCCAACTCGGGAGAGAGAGAGAGAGAGAGAGAGAGAGAGAGAGAGCTTACTTCAACGGCTGAAGTAAAGAAGCCCCCTTTCATTGCGTCCGGCAATACCCCCTATCACCCCGTCTCTCTCCTCTCACTTCTGGCTCATTTTCCCCCTGGACAGCTCCCAAAATATCACGTACAAAGGTATTTTGTGACATTTGCTGTCGTTTGCTACGTTCGTTTCCACCCCCCCCCCCAATAGTACAGTTGATTGCATCTATCGTCACAGAAAAAAGTTGAATTGTTTACAACCTATAATAATATTTATATTATGAAAATATAATTCGATAAAACCATATCTAAAATTTAATGATATAACATGTTACCCTTATATTATATGAATCCTAATGTTTCTTTAAGAAAATAAAAGCAAATTTTCATTTTCAAATGATGGATAATAATTTCTGGTTCATTTCCAGATTTAGCCAAATTCCGATTCTTTGGAAAATATTTTTCAGAGTTGTGAAATTTTCCGCAACACAAATAGAATATTAATGCTAAGAACTTCTCAGAAAATATTGCGATTTCCTTAAAAAAAAAAAGACTTCTTGAACTACATTTTGCAAAAATGTCAAAAATTCCGCTTAGAGCAGTGATCATAAGTGAGTTTTTAAAATACACAAAAAAATTTAGGCCGGATCAACGAGAAATATTGCGTAGGCCGGTCGCTCAATGTCACCATGGGGTTGGCCTATTCAATTGTGACAACTGGACTGAAAAAGTAAAAAAGACAATCGTAAAGCAAGTCCAACAATAGAAGTGGGTTCCACACTATTCCGCCTCTTTCACTTGCCGCTGCCGACAAACCCTCAGTAGATGAGATAAAAATCTATGTTCGGTCAGTTCTTTAGACAACCTACTCGACTTTGATATGTCTTTAGGTAGCTAGCAGGTGTCATGAAGCTTGCCTGGATTCAGAAGAACCAATTTCACCAGCCCTACGATCAAATTCCCACTTGCCCCACATCACGTCCATCTTCTTCTCAGCCTCAAATCTTTACATTGCTAGAGGTGCCTATTTGTTGCCTTCCCATTCTCACAACTTTCGGATATATTTGCCTCAGAGAATTCCGGATTAAGCAAATTGGGGCATGGAATGCCGGTGTTCCATTTCTTGTTCCACTTCTTGAACTCTTCTCCCCGAGTGAGAAGCAAGCTCTCGGAAACAATGAACTTCGGACGGGAATTGGGGGAAAGCTCGAGATACACGTGGAGAAAAAGTATGGTCAACCAAATCTTTCCTGTGCCTGGAGCGTGAGATATGATGCACCCACCAACGTCCTTAGGCTCAGAGTTGGTCAATTCATTTAGATCAGTAGACCCTACTAGGTTCTTCCACATAAACCGAAGCCCTCTAGCTGGTGCGGATACATCTTACTCCGGTCACAAGGGATGATGTCCAAAACAGACATACAATGAGGAGAACGTCAAAAACGGGGAGCAAAACAGTTAATCTAGGGAAGTGACGGTCAATAACATAGCCAGTCCAACTGTGAAGTGTGGGTATTTCTAAAACGTTATAAAACAGTAATAGTCATGGAACTTGGTAAATCAACAGGGTTACAAAAAAGATAGAAAAGATGAAAAGACATGTTGTCTTCAGGCGTATTTAATTACACACGAGGCAAATCAAACCAATTTACACAAGAGGCTGCGATGAGGACATTGATTTGATTTGCGTGATCAGATACAACTCGAGATAAAATATGTCTTGCCATATTTTCTATCCTCTTTTGTAAGTTCTGTTGCTCTAGTTGGTTTACCAAGTTGAGAGCTGGTATTTTATGGCTGTAAATAGTTAGTGCAAAAGAAGTTGCAGTGTCAATTTGTCAGGTCTTGTACTTAATGTTGTAACCAATGAGCCGAATCTGTAATCAATCATCTGCAAAGTGCTCTTAAGCAATGGTCTAAGTATGGATTTCCTTCTCATCTCTCTCCTGTTCCGATTCTTCTCTTCTCTGACTGTCTCAAAACTCTACTTCATTAGTTTTGATTGCCATAGTGCAATTTTAGCTAGTCTTTTTGGAGGCTAGAAAATTTGCATTCTCAACATCCAAAATGCTGGGAAAGGATATGCAGAATTGGTTACTCCTGGCGCTGAATTCATATCCATTTCTGGTCCAAGCAACAAAGAGACGAATTGCAGTCTGCAGGTAAAGTTTGCTTTATGATTCTGCTTTCATTCAATTTAATCTGCACCTACTAATCAGAATTATTCTGTCTAGTTTACGTAGATGGAATCCATAATCTAGGCAGTTTTCCTGGTGATACTCCTTTGCGTGTAAATTTCGATTTGCTTTTCGGCAAGTTTGTACAGGGCAGCAGAGTCTGGACTCTATGGTATGAGGTGTTCTTTAGTTTTCTTTAATGGCAACTATTTGGAAAAGAGAGAATGTATTGAACTAACGAGATGAGAGATAAGCTGTCTGATTTATATCTACCGCCACTATTTTATGCAGGGCAGTTTTTGTGTATACAACCATACACACGTTTTATAAACCAGTAGGAACCGAAACGCACAACGTTGACCAAAGTTCTTGCATGCTTTGCTTGGTCGGCAACCGGTGCGCTGGCAAGCACACAAATGTACAAATCGAAAAAGGAGCTCAACTCAAAGTTTTATAGACAAAGAAACCGACATATGTTGAAATCATTCTTGTGCAATTGGATATTCTGAAAGCTATAGACTAAAAGGGCATTGCATTTAGCCAAGCGATGACTAAAAGAGAGAACTGTTTTAGTACTGAAGGGTAACTTCATAGTCATCGAACTTATTAAGATTTGACTATTTAAAGATTCGACAAGAGATGGGTACACTGCATTAGAGACCTGTTCTCACTCTCCCTGTCGGGAAGCGCTTGGATACACTAAAGGGTCTTGCACGTATGACATGCACGTCTTGGCAATTGCATATTTTAACAGAACGTTCTCGGGAAATAAAAGAGTAGTAATAGTATGTGATAAATCCGATTTTATTCGACTTTTTTCTTATCGGCAGAAATTGGAATTTCCTTGGAAACACCATGCTGTAATATTCTCTCCTCTAGAAACATGAAATGTACAACTTGGCTCCAAGCACTTTATTCGTCCTTTTCTTCGTTTGCTCCAATGGACATGTCGAAAAAGCAGCTCGATCCAAGGTTTCATAGACAATTAAACCAAACAAATCTCCAATCATTCTCTTCTAATTGGATATCCTAAAAGCATTAAATCTAGCGAAGCGACAACAAATATGGTTGACATCCTAAGCGACCTACTCAAAGAGCCAAAACAAGAAACATGGCTGCATTTGTTTTATCAAAGCAAACAAAAGAAGCTACATAAAAAAAGGCCTGGGAGAAACCTGTGGATTCTTGATGATTGATCTTGTTCTTGTCTCAACGAACCCTGCGCACTACAATTACATCAACCCTGACTTTGTTATTATCACCGAATTTGTCCAAACGGAATCCACCTTGGAACACGTCGTGGCATATATCATGAAGCAAGGAATCCCCACGTAAACTTAACCTTGTTAGCTGTCATATGATAATACTCCCATGCAAAAAGATCCGAAAGCACAAGAGCGAAACTCCTACAAAGATAATGATGACACCTCCTGATAAGAACGGACAGATAGAGATTATTACTAAGTCAACCAGTAGAGACCTCCGCCTCCGGAACCCTACATAATCCGCTCGAGAACACTTGATTCGATCTGTTTCTCATCCAACCACTCATCGATACATTACTATTCTCTATTCTTCCCTAATTATTGGTGCCGTTCGTTTGGAGAGGCGGGGCGGAAGTCCGACCATGGGTTCATTGCTGAGCACTAACAATCCGAGGAGAAGGCATCCGAATTTTGAGAAGGCCAGCCCTGATGATGACAACAGTTCGATTGCGGGACAGAAGTGCTTAAGCGTGAAGAAGTTCAAATGGAAAAAGAAGAGGATTCACCGAGAACCGCGATGTGAATTGCCGCCACCTGATCAGAAAATCACGACAATGGTCAAAAGTTTGACTTTGAGGGAATGGATTTTGTCTTCTCCTGGTAGAGAACCGGAATGCATCAGCGGACGTGAGCCCTTTGTGTTCTCCCCAACCTTCAGGAGGGTGTTTCCATCTTCTCCGGAGGTCGATGAAACTTCAATATCAATGACAGCTATGCCGTGTAAGGCCAGGGACAGTTTTTCGTTGGAGAGGCCATTGAAGATTAGTGGAGAAGATGATAGAGAAGAAGAGCGAGAAGAAGGTGCGGTGTCTTCGGTTTCCATTTGCAGGACTGAAAGTGGGGGACTAAGAAGAAAGTGAGCTTCAGGTTGCCCGAAGAGGCTGATATCATCATCTTTTACTCTCCAAGGGATGAGTACTGAATTTGATGATGTCAATGATGACCATGGAGAGATGAATCAAAGATTAATGACCCAAGGAAACGGCAAAATCATGTCTCGAGAAATTACTTACGACTCATTTCTTATAAGATACAATGAACAGAATCAATCACTTTACAAGAATTACTTCGATTCTTGTTGTTTTTCTTTTTGTGATTGGTTTGATTCAACTAGAGTGAGCATAGAAAACATCTTAATATCCTGTGTCGTATGCCTCGTAATGGGACTGATCTAATGTGCAATACTGCAATGAGACGTCCTATAGTTTCCATACATAATTTATTTTGTATTGTCCTCTTATGAAAGAAAAGTAGCCCTTTCGTTTTAATTTGATTTTCGATGTTTTGTTTTAGTTTTTATGTAATAGTGTGATACTTTTTTTGTGTCAAAACACCCAATTTCTCTTACTATCTGAATATTATAATTTAAAGTCGCCTTAAATTTATTCGTAATTTTTGTAAATTTAAATAAACTATTTTTACTTTGAAAGGGCTTATCGGCCTCTACTTGTACACTCAGTTTGGACAGGGTGATTATGAAGTAAAAGAATGAATTTGAAAGATTATGAGGGAAAGGAAAAGGAAAATGAAATGATTTGAAGAGATTGATATACGATGTTGTTTGGATCCTAATAAGGGTAAAGAAAAGGAAATAGTTTATTATGACATAAATTTCTTTTCATGTATTGATAGATAGCTGTAAACCAAGGGTATAAATGAGGAAGAAGAATATATTAATTTGTTATTACACAAATCCATTCAAATCCTCCATATTTGGACAGATTCAGAGGCTTTTAAAGTGTACATCAAATTAGGGTTGAGCACAAAAGTTCGTGACCTCGAAAGCTCGGGACTGATCCGACCAAAATTCTTGGATTTGAAAAGGCCTGACTCGGATTTTTTTCTTTTTGGCTCGAAAAGAAAAGAAAAGAGTGCATTATCACCTTGAAAGATTTTGTTATTATTATTTTTTTTGGGCTGGTCCAAGCCTTCGGGCCCGAGATGCTTAGGCCCCAAATGGCCGAACTTATAATAGAAGTGATTTTTGAGGCCGACAATGTAATAACTAATATAATTTTAATGTTTCTATTAAAAAAAAAATTAGCGCAAGTCTGGATTAGCCCCATCTAGTTTGTTTCGGGCTTATTTATTTAAATTTGGGCCGGGCCATGCCAAAAGAAGCATTGAGGATCAACTTGCCCAACCTGAGCTCATCCTTACATGAAATTGATCCGATCAATCCCTTACAACAAATAAATAAATAAATAAAAACCTTTCCCTCCAACCAAAAATGGTTGTATTTTTAGTTTTCGTGAGGAAAGGAGGGAGATCTAAATTCTCGCTCCATAGACCTCAACTCTCCCAAACGGAGTACTAGTATTGAAAAAGGTCGTCTTTACTTTTCTATGAAGTCCAAGGATAGAAGAAAGAACTCGATCTTTCGACAAGTGGAACCTCAAGATGCCTTTTTGTAGACCTATGCCATGGACCTTTAGAAATTTTTTTCCAAAAATTCCTAAATCTATTATATTTTTGTTAATTCAATCATAAACTTTCTAATTTTACCAAATCATTAATTTTTTCATTTTTTGTTAATTGAGTCCATCCAGCCAATTTTATGTAGAAATTGCTTATGTAAATACCGACGACATCTTGTAGAACAGTCAATATTAACATGGATGCCGGCATCCACATCTATGAATTCTGATCAAAATTAATTGGATTGACTCAAATAACAAAAAGTGAAAATATTTAAAACTCAATTAAAATGATTTAGGACTAAATTGGTAAAAATGTAATAAGTTTAGGACTTTTTGGACATCCTTTAGATGAGTATGAGTAAAGGGTAAGTTGAAATTCAGCCCGATTGAACTTGAGCCAAGCTCACACAATCAGAAAATAGTACCTACCTTTTGTTCAGCGACAAGCCCAAACATGACGGATTAGGCATGACCTTAGGGCCTGGCTAGTCCGTCCTTACTTAAACTCCATTTATTTCATGAATAATGAATGATTTGAAAATATTTTCATAAAAATGAAAGTTTATATTGCTTAAAATAATTAGTCAATGAAATCTCTTTTTATTATCGATAAAAATTTGTGTCTAAAATATTTTCATAGATTGTGAAAATATATCTCGTTTTTATATATTTTTGTAAGCGATAGAGGCAATTAATTTTTAGAAATATATTTTTCAAATTATTTATTTTCCACGAAACAAACGCACCCTCAATGATCACCTTTACAATGAAGATGCCGAGGTTAGTTTAAGTAACTACATGTCTTAAGTTTATTTTGGTTAGGTCCTCTTGAAGAACCATCATCATCCTCCACCAAAGCAATTGCAGTTACGATAATGACAGTCAGACTTGGAAATGATCAACGTATCGATATTGAACGAATGTCTAAAATGAGGACAAACTGTCAAATGTGAGGGACGCGACTTGCGTTTTTTTAAAATGGAATATAATGATCCATTTGTCCTCTTCGCCATACATTCTTGCGAAAGAAACTTAGTGGCTAAGGCAACTAGCTAGCCAACTACATAACAACACCTACAAAGCAATCGAGGAAGTAATTTCTATAAATAAACGGAATGGATTGTCTATGTCGCAAAATTAGGTCCACTGTCTTATCTCATATCTTAGTTCTTGCCACGGACTTTAATGAAACTTTCGGTTCGAATGGTGCACTGTTGATGGAAAACTTTGCCCTAAGACCTTAGGTGGACTCGAATGAAAAGTTGCTATTGCTAGATCCAATAATGCCCCCTTGAAGTCGCCGCCTGTGACCATGGATCGACATCTTCGAGAAAGAAGACATGGTGTGTCATTGAAGAGTCGCTTTAACTTGAAACAAGCATATATCTTTACGAGAACATCCTTAGAGGCTAAGATATATCACTAAAGCAGAAAAAGATCGACATGCAAGCGGAGCCATGCCGCTCAAGTCCCTGATTTCTTCTTTCTGACGAGCAAACCTTTGATTGGGCGTTGGTGGGCGGTTTCCACACATAGTGCATATAATCGACTCAATATGATCATAGCATGCGTGTATGTTGATAAACGATGTAAAACCAACATTCAACTCGCATCCCCCGCTTGATTGTTGGTTGAACTCAGCATGATTTCGGTAAACATTAGGCCTATAGTTGCTCATGTTTAATATTTGTATACTCTGTTTACTTCGTAGAAGATGAAGAACTAGAAAACATTTTTCTTGAAAATGACTATTTATATCTCTTACAAAATGAATGATTGAAATTTTTTTTATCTTTCATGAAAATGATTAGGCGTGAATTGTTGGCGATAATGAAGTAATTTCTATTAATTAACTATTTTAAGTAATACAAGCGATTATTTTTAGGAAAATGATTGCTAATTTTTCATTTTTCTTAGTAAAATGGATTTGTAAAGTAGTAAAAAATGGGAAAAGTACCAAAAAAGTCCTAAACCTATTACATTGGTACCAATTTAGTTCTAAACCTTTCAATTGGATTAGTTTAGTCTCAAACTTTTTTCACATTGATATCGATTCAATCATAAACCTATTAGTTGAACTAATTTAATTCTAAACATTTTTATACCGGTACCAATTCAGTCCATTTGGCTAATTTTGGTCAGGTGGCATGGACGTGGATGCCGGCCAATGGTCGAACGCTAACGTGACAATTTTTAAATGTTTTTTTATTTTTTCGAATTTTTTTATTAATTTTTTTCTTTTCCTTCTTCTTCCTCCTTGCACTTTCTCATAGTGGCTAGCAAACCTCTGACGAGGGTTGTCACCAACGAGGGTTACAGCCCTAGCTCAGCCTTACCCAAGGTTGCAGGCGAGGCCAGCTTTGCCCTGGCCTTATTACGGGTGAAGGTGGCCTCGCCCACGACTGGCAAGGCCATGGTGACCATCGCTAGGCCTTGCCTGTAGTTGGCGAGGCCATGGTGGCCATCGCTAGGGCTTGGAAAAAAGCCGCCGTGGCCTCGCTAGTCATAGGCAAGGCTAGGGCGAAGCCACCTCACTTGCGGTCTTGGGTGAGCTAGGCGAGGGCGGCCAGCCTCGCCGAAGGCTCGTTGGCCCACTGTGAGAAAGTCCAAGGAGGAAGAAGAAGGAAAAAAATTCGAAAAAAAAATAGTAAAAATTCGAAAAAAAAAATTATTTAAAAATTATAACATCATCGTCCAGTCACTGGCTGACATCCACATCAATATTGGCCGGTGTCCACGTCAGTACCAGTTGGCAAATTGGCCAGATGGACTAAATTAATACAAATGTGAAAATGTTTAAGATTAAATTAATTCAATTGAAATATTTATGATTGAATGAAAATGTTTAGGACTAAATTGATTCAACTGAAATGTTTAGAATTAAATTTGCATAAATACAATAAATTTATGACTTTTTTAATACCTTTTCCGGAAAAAAATGGACCCCAAATCTAAATCATGCATGTATTCGAGGAAACACCACCAACATTCGATCCTACCCGTTGTCCTCGAGTCCACACAACGAATTAGGTTCAGCGATAGAAAGGGATGGACAATAAATTCGAAAGAAAGGTGCGCCGGTGAATTTATTGCGTTTCATTAAGTGGGCTCAACGCATAGCTCGGTAGGCGGGTAGCTGGGTATGCGGGTTGGTTAGCATATACCACGGTAAGCGTTTCCTTTTTCTCCTAGCCTTTCATCCCGAGCGATTATAAAGATGAAAGAGAGTCCTATTAAAAGGTTTTTGAGAAGGGTTGTTCGAAGCCTCTTTTTTCGAAAAGTGTTACAGATATCAAAGTTAATTTCTAATATTTATACGTCAAAGTGATTTGACAAGTTCTTATTGAAATACTTACGCCACACTTATTTGAAATTTTGAATGGACACACATTTTTATCACGCCGTTTAACATGTCAAACATGTTTTTTTGCATCGAATAGGCGAAGAAGGAAGAACTAGGAATCAAAATTGTTCATGAGATTTTGTTTTCCCCCATTTTCGATATTCTGTTTTTTTGTGAAATTTGTTCAATGCATTAGTTTCATTTACACAAATTTAGTTTTGTTATATTTTGGATCAAATGAATATAACAAGAAAAAAAAATGCTCTGAAAGCTACCTCCTACCAACCCAAAAGAAACGCAAGAAGCATTTTTATCTTTTCCATAGTTAAATACAGAGTACTACAAGAGAAAGGGAAGGCCAGAATGTTTGACACATCCAATTCCTTCCATACTCATGATGGTTGAAAAGTGGAGTTTTACGGCATTAGGGTAAGTGTGAGAGATGCATATGGGTTCATACAACTGGTTCAAGAGAATAGTGTTAGTGTGTTTGTTTTAAGAATTTGAGAATGGAATGAATATTATCTCAAAGTACCTCTAAAAGCAAAGTTGGCCTCCCGTGCACAAATTGAGAGCTGGTGGCGGTCTCTTAATGATGACCATGGCACACAAAATTTATTTATAATGTTAAAGCGATTTTCGTGACTTACTTAAGGGACTAAATGTTTTAGCTAAATTGGATGTTGCATGATCAATGATGAGGATGTGGTTTGCCATATTCTCCTTAGAATTTATGTAACGAGAAAAAGGTGGCCTATTATTTCAGCTCATCAGGTTCTGCATGAACTTCTCCTCGGCAAAGAAAGTTTCAATTTATAACAAATGACATCAAAGCAAATTTCCCAAATTGTATGAGCAAATGTTGAGAAAAGATTCAGTACCACATTCTCAACAAGAAGAGAAAAAAAAGTTGTTGGTTTGCTAAGATTAAAAGAAGCTTGATAGGCGAGAGAAAGTGCTGCTGAGGGACCACACTTGGCAACTAAAGCACAAATGACTCTAAAGCACAAATAAGTGGAGATTGGCGAACCACTTTAATTGCAGGGAAGCCACCGATGAAGTGGAGGGGCTCGTTCTATTGGGCAAGTGTTTGCCATTCATATCCATGGGAGTGGCAGTGATGGCTCAACAATGAAAGGAAAGGATAAAATGGCCCACAACAATGGCATTTGGAATTTGGGTGGGGGAGAAGGTCAAAGTCCAATTTCTTCCATATCCATCTGGATGGAAAAGTGGTGATTTGTGGCATCATAGGAAAGTGTGAGAGATGTTGAAGGATTCATATTACTAAATCATGGAAGTAACTTCAAAGTGTATTTCTAGGAACTAGGGATGGGATGATTATCATTTTCGGAGGATATCTAAGGCAACGCTGACCTCTTGTATGCAAATTGATTGGGAACTCATGGTACTCTACTGATCATAGGCACAACAAGTTGAAATTAGTTGTTGTGTTAAAATGATCTATATGTTTTACTCGAAGAATTGGATGACGGAGTTATTTGGGCACAGTATAATCAATGATGAAGATACGATTGACTAGAACAATCTATCATGGAAAGATTGGCCTAATGTTCCGGCTTGTGAAGCACATGATAGGCTTGTTCTTGGTGGAAAGTTTTATCTCGTGACATGAGCACTTGTTTCCACACTAAAGATGGATGAGATAAATTTTTATGCGATTTTGGATCGGTGGTGAGATTAATCCATGTCGAACCCTTTGCTATTAGTCCAAACCCATGATACCCATGTCAAACTTGTCCTAATCTCAGGACAAGTTTTTCAAAAGGGGCAAAAAAGTTATTCTAATCATGACAAGTGAAAATTCGGAGCCTAATAAACCCTTTCGGTAAGAATCATTCAACTTTAAAAATCAGACACGGATGCTTTTAATAAGCCACCGCATATTAACACGAAATAAATGGCAACACTACCCGAATAACCAACCGTTTCCAAGATCAAACATGAGGACAACTTAATAAGACAGATTGCACTCGGCGAAGTAACGATTATTGAATTTCAGTGTTGGGAAAATCCGCTGGAAATTTCCGCAAGATAAGAGGCGACGGCCCTCTCGGCCACAGGCGAGGCTGGCCAATGGCGGGAAGCGCTCCTCGCTTGAAGCGCACCATAAACGCAGCTTCGTTGGCATTGGAGGCGAGCGGGGGTGGGGCCCAGCTGTCCGCGCCAACTACCTTTCAAGAACGTCGCAGACGGCCTTCCCCACAGGGGAAAGTGCCCCGAAGCTCGCTTTAATTACGACCGCCATCGCCCGTTGCTTTTTAACTCCCGAGAGAGAGAGAGAGAGAGAGAGATTTTTTCTGTTCTTCTTGCTTCTGGGTTAAGCGACAGAGGCCAATCGGAACGGCGATGGCGGCGAGGGTGGCGGCGGTATCGGCGGCGGTTCTCGTCCTGGTCAGCCTCAACGCGGGGTGGGTGGGAGCTCAGGTGCACCACGTGGTCGGCGGCGACCGCGGCTGGGACCCTCGAGCGGCGTCGGGTCCTGGTCCGCCGGCAGGGTCTTCAGGGTCGGAGACAAGCTCTGTACGTAACACTCTCAACAACCCTGTCTTCTCCCTTCCTCCCTCCTCCTCTTACTTTTTCCAGAAGCGCGCTCGCAAATATTCACGTGCTAAAGCATTAAATCAAAGTCGCTTGTTTCCATTTCGTCCGTTCCTCCTTAGCAGCGTACTTTCTAGGCTCATTGTGCCGAAAGTAGGATGTGGGTATTACGTGGGAGGTTTAGTTAGCAACAAAGATTGTGTCTTTTTTCTGATTTAACGAGAAGAACGCTAGCAGGTTCAGATGCATCGTCTGCAACTGCCGACTGCTTGTCCCTGGATGTTTTGCTCTGTGTTCTGGCTCTCCGGCCTTCAGGGTCGGAGACAAGCTCTCTTTGTAACACCCTCAAGCCTCTCTTCTCCTCCCTCCTCCTCCCCCTTTTACTTTTTCCAGAATCCGGAAGAGAAAAGAGATAAACAGAGAGCCCAAAATATTCCAAACGTTTCAAAAGCAGTCACGATCGCGGCGCGCTTGTTCACGTGCTGGCATTTCGTCCGTTCCTCTCTATCCTATTCTGCTTGACTTTCTGGTTCATTGTGCCGAAAGTAAGATGTGGGTATTCCGTGGGAGGTTTAGTTAGCAACAAATATCATGTCTTTTTCTGAGCTAACAAGAAGAACACCAGCAGGTTCACACACATCACCTGCTACTGCAGACGGCTTATCCATGAATGTTTTGCTCTGTGTTCGGCTCTCCGGTCTTCAGGGTCGGAGGCAAGCTCTGTACGTAACCCCCGCAAGCCTCTCTTCTCTCCCTCCTTCTCCTTTTACTTTTTCCAGAATCCAGAAGAGAAAAAGAGTTAAACGGAGAGCCCAAAGCCTCCAAACGTTTCAAAAGCGGTCACGATCACGGCGCGCTTGTTCACGTGCTGGCATTTCGTCCTTCCTCTTCCTATTCTGCTTGACTTTCTGGCTCATTGTGCCGAAAGTAGGATGTGGGTATTCCGTGGGAGGTTTAACAAGTATCATGTCTTTTTCTGAGTTAACAAGAAGAACACCGGCAGGTTTAGACACATCATCGGCAACTGCAGACCGCTTACCCATGGATGTTCTGCTCTGTTTTCTGACTCTCCTGGGAATGAACAGTAATTCATATTTTATAAAAAGAAAGATACATTATCACATTCCCTCGACTATTCAATTACTTTTTATCTCGTCAAGCTACTGAAATTAAGACGCTACGGGGTTCTTGGAGTTTGGGCTCCCTTTTCTTTATTGCGACTGACGATAAACAGGGGAAAGAAAAGAGATGAAAGGGGGTGTTGTCTGCTTGGGCAGGGTTCGCCTACTCGGCAGCGCAGGAGCGCATCGTGGAGCTGACGAGCAGGGCCGAGTACGAGTCGTGCGACGTGCGCAACCCGATCCGGATGTACACCGACGGCCTCGACGGCATCCCGCTGGAGGATCGCGGCGCACGCTACTTCGCGAGCAGCCGGGAGGAGAGCTGCAAGCTCGGCCTCAAGCTCCACGTGGAGGTCCAGCCGAGTGGGGCCCCCGACGCCACCAAGGTGGCCACCTCCGAGGCGGCCGTGCTCGCGGCCGACGCGCCCGCGACGCCGTCCGCCGCATCGGCCGGTCGCGGCGGCTGGCTCGCCGCGGTCGTGGCCGCCGGACTGGGGCTCTTTGTTGTAGGGCTATTTTAGTATGCTCGGAAGGATGTATAGGCCCGGCCCAAAATATGTAATCGTCTGGGCCGAATCATGTAAGGCCAAGCCTATCGATTTGGGCCCCTTTTTTTTTTTGGGGTTTTAAGCTTGTGAAGGTCTTTAGGACAATTGCTGTTTCTCTTCTGTTCTCATTTCCTTTTTCCGTGGAATGATGTAGTGTTTTGTATTAGCAGAAGTACCTTAGTATAGATTTATCCAATTCAATTTACAACTTTGTCTGCAAATCTTGCGCTGAGGGATGGGAAACTTTGTCTTGTTTCAAGTATATCATATCAATGAATAACACGTAAATCCATTTCGAACACAGGAGTTCCATCACTTATGGAAATCTTGTCATGATGGTATATTATGTAGATCTTGTATGTACTCAAATATTGTGTCCAAGGTCTGATTTTTTTTTTTTTTTTTTAAAGAAAAGAACATGGCAACATTCTTGTCAAGCAAATGAGGGAGACCAGTCTCCTTGTCTCCTCTGTAGAGTTTGTATGCAACCTTCTTAGCTACTCTTGCTAACGTGGCGAAGTTATCGTCCTCGGACGGCTATTGCCTATTGCGGGTCGATTGATTCTCGAGCGAGATTGACTGAAAGTAGTAAGATTGGTTGTACAACATTCCTTGAAGCTACTGCCAAACTCTACTTCCACACATGATAATCTTTTGCGTTACCAATTACCTTTTTAAATTTATTGTACTCTATTATTGTATGGGAGAATGATTTCAAGATAGGCGAGTAGTGGAACCTAACCCGTTAAATGTACTCTTTTTCTATTCAGTTTTTATTTTTATTTTTTCGTAATTATCCTATCGTATACATTATTTTTGCAAAAGCTATTAATTTGGACACTAAGATGGCCTTACTTGTTATTTTTTTTTCTTTTTTATTTGTAAAAGTTCTCGATAAATAGACTTGTAGGGTTTTGTTTTGAATTGGTTCAAAACCACTGGAAATCGAACCGATCATACTAATTTCCAATTTCTTTTACTTGAAAATGAATTGGTTCCCATGTGAATCAATAGTAAGGCTAATTTAATTAAGTTTCTAAGTCAAATCGATTTAACCGTTCGCCTCTAATTAAAACTATTTTTATAAGCTGTCTTGATTATCTCATTCCACACTCAATCACCACATATGCCCGACTGGATACTAACCCTATAGTCATTATTCTAAATCGTGTCACAATTAAGAGAATGCCAAACAACCTTCGCATTAAAAATCATCGAAGCTGACCCGCTCGGGCCGACCTATCCTTCGCTGTCGGGCTAAGAGGAGGGCGGCGTTTTGTCCCTATTCCCGGTGCTTGCAATCCATTTCGTGGCTCCCAGAAGACCCGTGATCCCTCAGCTCCATCGCGTCGAACGGTTCGGCGGCCAAACCGAAGAAGACGACCCAAAGCGGACCGGTTTGACCAGCAACTGAGCTGATGGGGACAAGACCGGGGAGCGGCCGTGTCACACTTTCGTCACCCGCTCCAACGATCATCCGCTAAATCCGCGGGACCCACCTAGTCACGCCAATCCTACGTTGTCTTAAAAATCCACAACAGCCCGTACATTAAATTAAAACGAATTTATAAAAAGATTCGAAATTTACGTTGGCTTAGAGGATGGTCCGTTGAAGGAGAGATGGCTGGAGCGGTCAGATCACCACGTGTGTCACATTCCGGCCGTTGATCCCAGCTACCTCACCGGTCCCCCTACTTCTCCCTATTACTTTTTAACCTCCTCCCTATAGAAAACCCAATTACAGTACGGCTAGAACCTAATCTATGAAAAAGTTTTCCTTTTGAGAACTGCGGTATAATCAATAGCCGGCGACTTAAACCCGATGCGATATTAGCGTTGAGGGAAGTATTTAAGTTTCGCAAATACAATCACAGTGATTCGAACCTCCCTCCTATTAGAAGAGGGGGGACGCCCGAACTAACGCGTCCACAGTGGTATGGGGTTAATCTATGAAAAAGTTCATATCACAAAAAAAAAAAATCATTAATTAATGTCTCCACGTCACATTTACTTTGAATTCATTTTCGTATCACATGAAATCTTGCATTGGTATATCCACGATAAATCCATCTTAGAATAATTTTTGTATAATAAGAAATCTTAAACTAATATGCTCACGACAAATTTATCAAAATAGAAGCAAAATTAGAGATTTCAACATATTTTCTATTGGTGAAGAAATTTTAGGGCAAAATTATTAGATTTGCCAATCTTAGATTATTTTCTTCATATTACACTTCCCCAAAGCGGTGTTGTTTAGAAGAGCCATTTATGTCAAATTTCCACATCGATTTCACATTACATCCCAATATATCATTCGAGTTATTTACCACGTGTGTTTCCATCAATTTAGAAATTTTGGAAAATGAACATTAACCTGATACGCGTCGGTTTGTGATTCGTTGGGGTGATAAAATTTGTCATATTATTATTTTGCATATTAAAAGAATTTTGCAGGCCGATATTAATGTACCGCTTTAGATTGCTCCATAAAAGAAAGTGACTCTAATTCCGTTGCTTATATCACTTCTCCTCCTTCCCTCACTCTCCCACCACTCCCAAAAATACTCTCCGCCATAACCACCGCCGCGGCCGCCTTCCGTCGGAGCTCCGGCGACACCGTGCGCCCCTCTCGATGGCCCTCAAGTCTTTCATCGACGTCGGCCCCGCCTCCCACTTCCCGATCCAGAACCTCCCGTTCGGCGTCTTCCGGCCGGACGGCGGCTCGCCGGCCCGGCCCGGCGTCGCGATCGGAGACCGAGTCCTGGACCTCTCCGCCGTCGCCTCCGCCGGCCTCTTCGCTGGCCCGGCCCTCGCCGGGTCCGACTGCTTCCACCAGGTTCGGGGTTTTCCCGCGAGCCTGTCTCGCGCCTCGTTTGCTTCCCGCGGGAACTGCTGCGAGTCTTCAGACAATTCTGCTTTTTTTGCTTCTGATTGTTTAGCGGGACTGTGATTACTCCTTGGCGTGCTGTTTTTCTGTTTAAAATTTGAATTTTGTAGCTTTTTTGACTTGCTGAAGAATCGGAAATGCTCTGTTTCCGGATGATTTTTCTGCTCATGAAGCCAATGCGAAGCTTATCCCTTCGTAGTGATCGATAATTAGTTGGTCAATTGCGTGGAATTTTCCGAAGTCTTCGTTTTCTGAAGGTTTTAGGCGTATTCTGTGGGCTTGCTTGTCCTGTTACTAAATAAGAACTCTGGGGATCTCTTTATGTTGGGTGAACTGAATTTGGAAAAGGGTAGTAGAAGTTGAATGATTGATCTTGGCCTGCTTTTGTTGCCAGCCCAACCTTAATAAGTTCTTGGCATTGGGGCGGCCTGCATGGAGGGAAGCTCGGGCCACGTTGCAAAAGATACTGTCATGTATGTCATCTACATTTGGTGGAGTGCACTTTCTAATGGGTCATCCCCATAAAGGCGGAAAACCTCAGGAAGGAACTTGTTTAATTTCCAGTAGATTATATATGTGCCTATGGTGCCCCAAGAAGGGAGCTCCTGGCACCCCTTGAGGCATGTTGTTTGTTTCGTACGAAATGATGAAATTTTAAATTTTACTCAGCGACTGAACCTGTGCTGCGTGACAACGCTGAGTTGAGGAAAAAATCACTTTTCCCCATGGTGAGACATGCTTTCAGCTAGAATTCATTTTTGTATTGACAGATTACAATGTCTCTGATGAAGTTTATATTTGAATTTTCAGGACAAGGTGGAGATGGTTCTTCCTATTGCCATTGGTGACTACACGGACTTCTTTTCATCGATGCATCATGCAAAGAACTGTGGGACCATGTTTCGCGGGCCACAGAATCCAATTCCTCAGAATTGGTATGTTCATTCGATTGGAAAGGTTCTCTCTCTTTTCATTCCCAATTCAGCCTCAGAAAAGTAGTAAAACAATGCTTCTATTTGCCGGTTTTCAGGTTCCATCTTCCCATTGCTTATCATGGACGGGCATCATCCATTGTTATATCTGGAACAAACATCTTTCGACCAAGGTACTTAAGTGATTAGTCATGGTTCTCTCTGCCTATTCACAGGAGAAAAGACAGCAAAAGTATGGTGTGTGTTGAATTCACACCTCTGGGCCGTAAAATGAACCATCTTTATTCGAGTGTAATTCCACATACCAGGACTCTTTCCTAGATAATTGGGGCCTGCTGGTTCTGCACCTAGTGTCTTTTACATAAGAATCTATTGGAATGTCAATTTGATACCTCAGTTGCATTGTTGGAGCTCCCATTGTTTATGATTAGATTCACCACATCTTTATGCATTTCCCTCTCCATCACAGAGGTCAAGGTTATCCGAGCGGTGACTCTCCGCCTTATTTTGGACCTTCCTTGAAGCTAGACTTTGAGCTAGAAATGGTAAGTTTCATTCTATGAATATTAGAACTGTCATTTCTTGCCAATGGTTATATAAATTGAAGAAACAAATGTAATAGCTTATGGCTTAATCCAATAAAATGATTTACCGTGTACCCAAGTATTTTAGCACATAATTGCACCTCTTATCCTCTGTCTCTGTCGTTTTTGATGGCAGGCTGCTGTAGTTGGTCCTGGAAATGAATTGGGGAAGCCTATTGATGTTAACAATGCTGCTGATCACATATTTGGACTTGTGTTAATGAATGATTGGAGTGGTATGTGCAACTTCTTCATGTTTTTATGTATTTCCAGTTATTGTATTTGTGTTTTATTTAGAAGAAGTTTGGTTTTGCAGCTAGAGACATTCAAGCTTGGGAATATGTGCCTCTTGGGCCTTTTCTTGGAAAAAGTTTCGGTAAATGATCTGTATTTTCAGATGCTAACATTTCATTTTGTAATTAAAAGCAATGGCTAAGCTGCACACTACAGTCGCCGAAATTGTACTTGTGCCAAAATTTGACAGTAATATGTGAAGGTCATATTATATGTGTGGAGATGGCATGAAAGGGCGGATATTAAACCTAGTCTTTGGTTTTTGTTGTAAATGTTTCTAGGTACCACAATATCCCCTTGGATTGTGACCCTAGAAGCTCTAGAAGCTTTTGCATGCGAGGCACCCAAACAGGTAAAAACATTCCTTATTTCTTCAGTAAGTTCTCTATTCTGGCATCAAACTTTGCTGGTCTTGGGCAGTATGCTGCATTATATCCTTTGTGATTTTCAGGAGCCAAAGCCATTGCCGTATCTGGCGGAAAAAGTATCCAATAATTATGACATATCTTTGGAGGTGATACCCTAACACCATTCCTATCTGCCAGTAATAACTTGTATTAATTGTTCTACATCTTCCATACTGGGCGGTCTGATGCATTCCTGTGTTCAATGGAAACTTTTATTACTGCTAACAGGTTCAGATCAAACCTGCTGGACAAAAAGATTCCTGTACTGTCACGAAGAGTAATTTCAAGAACTTGTAAGTCATCTCAAGTTTCAGCTGGTGAAAAATAATGCTCTGAGAATTTTTGGACACTGTTTAATAGGGTTATAACGGTTCTAGCAGCTACCCCTAAGCATTTTATTATCATTCCATGTTCATCAGCTGCGATGCCACCGGTTCCTTGAAAAGCGGTGCTATCAATTCAAAATAATAAATCTTCCACTTTAAAAAATTGTATGAGGGACTGACAAACTGGACAGTGTCAAAATATTTGATTAGCATGCCTTATTTCTTTCTATGCATGTTATCGGCAGAATCATATAGCCTGACCCTCTTTCCTTTATTTCCTTGCACTTCTCTTTAGACACCCTCTTTAAACTTTATTTTTCCTTCTTCCTCAAGAGAAATGGCTTTCCTTCTTATAGACTCTTGACTCTTGCATATGGAGCGCATGGACTTCATTGCTCAATTTTCAGCTGAATTGAATGAGTGTGGAATTTATTGCTCGAATTAATGACACCCTAACGAACCTAGTAAGCTAGGCATTACCCTAAAGAACCTAGTAAGCTTGTCGTAACATGACGGAATTTCTACAAATTAGTACCCTATGAAGAAAGTATCCCAAGTTTTATGTGCAATTTTCGGTGCTGTGTTTGTGTGAGCTCATCTATCTTGAATTACGTACCAGGTGTTTAGAAAATTGTAACAGTGAGCTTTTAATGTTTACGATGGCAAGTATAATGCTCTGTGTGAATTTATTCTGTATATCCTTATCTGCCTCCATAATTCATGATTTCCTTATGTCGTACAGATATTGGACAGTGACGCAACAAGTTGCACACCATACAATCAATGGCTGCAACTTAAGGCCAGGCGATATCCTTGGGACAGGAACAATTAGTGGACCGGTATTGTTTTATTTATCTATATATCTTTCTAGAACTTCCGTTTAGTGTCAAACCCATTGCTTCGAGTCTTATTCAGTCGAATTATAGCGTACCCGGAATGTGTGTTAAACAATTCTCTGTTTTTGGTCTACTAATTTGTGTAGGAACCAGAATCTCTGGGATGCTTGCTGGAGCTGACTTGGAATGGACAGAAACCCCTGTCACTGAATGGGACACCGCGCAAATTTCTTGAAGATGGAGATGAAGTAACCATTACTGGCCTTTGCAAAGTAAGCTTCTCAACTTCTTTTTTCCTTTGGTTTTCAATTTCAAAGATAACATTGTTTTTTAATTTTCGGCTCGAAACTGCTTCTGAAATTTAAGATGACATATTGATAGTCTTGCTGCCGGGTTAGTCTGTCAACGTTCTAATTTCTGATCCCCGTGCAGGGAGATGGATACACCGTCGGATTTGGGACATGCTCTGGAAAGGTTGTTCCGGCACCTCAGTGAGTCTATCAGCAGCGGCGATAGAGGGCATTGTTGTTCTTGTTAGTACTAGAGTGAGAGTCCCTTATGGAGTCACTGAACTGTCCAGCTGCATCCTATTTGTGGAACTCCAATAATGTACACTTTGGTTAATAAAAAAGTGCTTTCTCTCTCTCTCTCTCTCTCTCTCTCTCTCTCTCGCATTGGATTGTCATACAGACTGAAGCTTGAGTGTCAATCAATTGGCTTGGATGGAGGTTCTGGGACTTCGTTGCCTTTTCGAACTAAATCCTAATACAGTGAATTCTCTAACAATGGGGTTTGGCATGTATTATACAAATTTGTGGGTAGAGAAAAAGCAGATGGGCCCACGTGAGCTGAATAGCATGCATGGCCCACTAGCCCACAAGAAGGACGAAAATGGTCCGTTGCCAACGGGACGGTCCGCTCTCAAATCTTCTTCCCATTATGCGCCAAAAAGCATTCAAGAAAGCAACTCACTCCCTCACTTTCCTCTCTCTGTCTCCCTGTCTGTCTCTCCCCCCGTCTCTGCCATGAAATCAGCTCGCAAGCTCAGCTTCTCCTCCTCCGCCGCCTCGCCCACCGCCACCGCCACCGTCACCGTCACCTCCCCAGATGAGCAATTCATCCCCCTCCGCCGCCCAACATCACCCTCCACCTCCAACCCAACCAAGCCCATTCCCGGGCCGCCACCAAGATCCAGTCCGCCTACCGCGCCCACCTGATCCGCACCCTCTACAAGACCATCTCCACCGTCGACTCCGCCGCCGACCGCCTCCAGCGCCGGATCCAGCGGCAGGACACCGTCGACGCCCTCCGGGGCAGCCCCCTCGAGAGGGCGAGGATAGATGAGGAGCTGATGAGGCTGCTGCTGAGGCTGGACTCGGTGCCCGGCGGGATCGATCCGGCGTTGAGGGAGGGGAGGAGGAAGGTGAGCCGCCGGATCGTGGGGCTGCAGGAGATCGTCGACGGGGTGTGCTGCGGCGGGGGGACGGCGGCGGAGGGTGGCGGCGACGACAATTGGTGGGGGTGGTGCGAGAGGGTGGAGGAGGAGGTGTGTAGGGAGAGAGGAGGGGAGGAGCTGGAGAGGTACTGCGCCAACTACTTGGGGTTTCGTTGCTTGGAGAGATTTCTTCACGAACCCTGAGTTTCGCCGCTCTTGTTCTTCCTCTTACAATATCACTTTTTCTGCGCCAACTATTATTATTTTTTTTTATGGTTTGTGACTCGTGGCAATAGATCTATACACTCGTGTTCTTATCCGTTCTCGAACCTTGTAGGTTCTTCTATTTTGTCTTCAAGTTTGTAAACTATTCAATCAACGTATATTCAGAAGTTAGAACTATGTTCAAGAAAAGAGCATAGCGTAACCAGCAATTTTCTTTCTTTTCTCTTTTTGAAACTTTGAATTTAGCCGAAGTCTAATGGCTGATTTAAGTCCATTGGATCTTGAGAATCATGTGCTAGACATTATGTAGTTGCTACGTAGCTCAAGGGGTGTATTCAATTTGAGTCGAGTTGATATATAGTGCAATGTCCGAGCTTGGGTCGAGTCGAATCACATGGTCAGTGAGTGCCATCGAGTGTAGAAACCTTTGAACTAGATAAATGGAAGTCGTGCAACTAAATAAAAAGAAGATATGTAGTGAGTCGCGAATTATATCAAAGAGGGGGTTGATTTTAATTGGGTAAAGAGTAGTGTATTTGTTGCTTTAAAGTACCTAATTAATTGTTGAATTTGATGAGCTATATTCGACCATCGTCCAGAAACGTATGAGCTTTTGTCAATTCTTAGCTACCCATGCACGAATATTTAATTTTACTTCAGTTTAGGCACCTAGTTTTTCTTTTAGGCACCTTGTTAGGGATTAAGAAAAGTACAAAAAAAAGTTCTAAACCTATTATATTTATGCTAATCTAATCTTAAAATTTCCAATTATGCTAATTTAGTTATAAATCTTTTATAATTTCCCAATTGAGTCATTTCTATCGATTTTGACTAGAAATTATTAACGTGGACGTTGACAATTCTATATAGTATAACCAGAGTTGATATGCACAAAATTGATAACTTAAAAAAAAAAAAAACATTTGAATTTTTTATTAGTTGGCGACAATCGTGGCCCTTGCCTCGAGCCATTATGGCCCCACCAACTCCGGGAGGCTAGAATTGGCAAGGGCGAGGCTAAGGCTAGGGTGACAACCCTCGCCTAGTGGTCAGAGGGTCGTTGGCCAAAATAAAAGGGAAAAAAAGAAAAAAAAAGAAAAAAAAAAAGTATTATTAAAAAATATCTACATTAGTGCTAACCATGTTATGTAGAGTGGTTGGCATTAACTTCAGTGATTTCGATTATAATTGATTGGATAGACTCAATTGGTAAATTAATAAATTAAATTGACAAAATTTTAAAAAATTTTAGCACTAAATTAACACATGCCATTGCAATAGGATTATTATTTTTTTTTAAAATACTTTTCCGTTAGTTATTCATTGTATCCGAAGGACCTAGCTTTCTACAAACAGCTGATAGCCAACCCAGTCTCACCACCAAACAGAAGTTATTATCAAGTGTTATCACATATGGACTGGATAATTGTAGGCCTGCTTGTTTGTCATAATTACAAGCAATTTTCTAATTTTCCCATCAAAATTTACAATATTATTTGGATTTTTTTAAATGTGATTGGAAGTACATGGATCCCTAAAATTAAGTATAAACTAGTGGCAAAATTGAATGATTAAAAGTGAGACTAGCAGTGAAAAGGCCATAATTGACAATATTGATTACTACGGAGAAATCTTCAGTTTAGTTGTAAAGGTGGAAATTGTAAGATTAGCATTAGCTATTGCAAATTGTTATGATTGGAAACTTCGTTAACTAGACGTCAAAAATGCATTTTTGCATGAAGACCTACAAAAATATAAGTGGGGGCAACCATTAGAATATTATCTATTAGATGATTCTAAATTGGTTTGAAAAGGTGAAAAGGAAATCCATGGATAAGGACGCATCGCATCTTGTTTATCCAATGGTCGACATTTGTTCTTTCTTTTTTCTTCTGGTGTCCTTTTTCTTTCCATCCTTCTTTCTCTTCTTCCTGCCATCTTTTCTTCTCCGTCCTTTCGAGCAAACCACCATGGTTGAAGGTCCAAGCACGTTGTCGCCATGCCGTTGTCTTCCATCACCGCTACGATCCCTCGCCATTGCGCCTTGAGCTGCCGGTGGCTCGATACTAAGAATTTCTGCGAGATCTCCTCAAGACCCCTGAGTTGAGGTATTGTCTATTTTGATCCATCCATTTAAAGTCTTAAACAGTTTTTCCTTTAGTGCCCAATGTTAAAAGACCCATTTTGTGAGTATTTAGACAAAAGGACACTAGAAAATGTAAAAAGTTGTATACGATGCTCGTTTTAGTGCAAAAAATCTTTATCAACTCACTTAAGTGTCGAATCGGAGAAAAAAATCACTTAAGTACCAATGATAAAAAATTCTAACCAAATTAATTTCGTGACATTTATAATTAAAATTATAGTATGATTTGATAAATTTTTTAAAACTCCAGTCCGTTTGGCATGCTTGGCACTAAAGCAACAACATTTTAACAATGATTGGTACTTTGAAATGATAACTTTAAATAAAATTTGGCACTCAAATGATCACTATTTATTTTTTTGGAGTTGGCACGTAAGTGATCATTTTTAGTTTTTTATTTTTAAGTGGCACTTAAGAGATCCAAAAAAAACTTTTTGTACTAAAGTGAGCGTCGTATATAACATTTCGCACTTCTATCATCCTTCTCCCATTTATTCTAGTTTCACATATAAAATCCAAAAAAGTTTCAGCTTTAGGCATGGTCCTTTCAATGTCCTAGGAAGTCTTTTAAAAGTTACTCCTTATTCAATTCCCCTCATTAGAAGGTTACTCCTTGCCCTTGTTGGACCAGATGTGACCATAGATCTGTGGTTGCGAGACCACCGTTGAGCCTATGCCGGAGATTGTGGCCTCCACCTCGCATGGCTTGTGAACAACTTGGAGACGGGACGAACAAGTGACGTGGTGGAGAGGACGGGCTGAGGGGCGAAGCTGTGGCCGTTTCAGGGGTTGCTGGGCTCGTCTTTGGAGTTGGGATAACAATGAGTAATGAGGATGGTGGCGGAGTTGGCGGAGAGGGAGAGGAGACAGAAATCGGGGGTGAAGGTTTTACTTTGTGGCATGTATTTTCAGAGAATGTGGTGGGAGTTTTGATAATGGAGATCATTTTTGGGAGATGTGGACTGATCTAAGCTCTCAATTGCGTTGCTGAGGTATAATGGTGCATTTGGTTCAAGCTTATTGGGAAATGTTAGATTGTTTGACAACTATTTTGAATTAATTTTCAAGTGAAAGTCAGTATTGGGAAGACCGAAAGTCCAATACTTGTAACTAGCATTGAGTTTTTAGCATTTGGCCAAATGTCGAGACTCATTTTTCTTATAAAATTATCCTCACCCATTCTTCAAATTTCGATTTTGTCCTCGTTATTATGATTTTTTCTAAATATATATATATATATATATATATATTATTTTTTTCTAAATAGACCAACCCTTTGCCAGATCGACAAAGGGCTATGGTCGCCGGCAAACCAGATTAGGCACCCGGTGATCGTTGGTCAAGGTCGCTCAAGCGAGGGTTGTGCAGCCTTGGCGAGGGTCGTTGGAGATCGCACGACCTCGGGCGACCCAAAGCTACCGCTGCTTGGGTCTCGGGGCCTCGGGCAGCCCTTACCTAGGTCTCGTGAGGGTCGTGCGATGGCAACTGTTGGTCACCATCGCTTGCTTGATAAAATTGGACTATATAAAGACACAAATAATGTTAAAACTTTTAAAGCAAGCATGTAAGTATCACATATTTTAAAAATAAATCACTTAAGTTACATAGGGTTTTTTTTTTTTTTACTGAGAATTTCTATATGACATTGATTCCTGGCAAATCACATTGGTGATTTAATATTAAATTAATACCACAATGGATTTTTGAGTTAGGAATATCATCGATATAATTTTAGGATTTTGTTTTTTTAGAAGTTATGCCACCAATTTTGGAGCAAACATGGTAATCTCTAAATTTCGCAGTTTTATTATTCGATTAGAATTTAAACAAGCATACCAGTTGAAAGAAAATAATTTAAACCATGTAAGGAAGGATCTTGCACACATTCATCAAGAGGTCAAGATATTTTGTGGTTTCATGTGTGCTGACTTTTGGATCAGCACATAATCAATGGTTCATTGGAAGTCATGGTCTTTATAACACTTTTACTCAATGATGTTTGGCTCTAAAATTTTCTAACCCATTGTAAGGGAGAGGTCATGGACCAATTTTTCAGCCTTTTCTTCTTTTGACTAACAAGCCTTCAACTTTTTTTTATTGGAAATGACAAGCCTTCAACTTATAAAGAGAAAGATTCTTATAATTTCAATCACACCACGTGTAAAGCGGGTTGCGCATCCCAATTGAAAGAAAAGATTCTTATAATTTCAATCACAACTTTTTTTTTATTGGTGATTTAATATTAAATTAATACCACAATGGATTTTTGAGTTAGGAATATCATCGATATAATTTTAGGAATTTTTTTTTTTTTTTAGAAGTTATGCCACCAATTTTGGAGCAAACATGGTAATCTCTAAATTTCGCAGTTTTATTATTCGATTAGAATTTAAACAAGCATACCAGTTGAAAGAAAAGAATTTAAACCATGTAAGGAAGGATCTTGCACACATTCATCAAGAGGTCAAGATATTTTGTGGTTTCATGTGCGTTGACTTTTGGACCAGCACATAATCAATGGTTCATTGGAAGTCATGGTCTTTATAACACTTTTACTCAATGATGTTTGGCTCTAAAATTTTCTAACCCATTGTAAGGGAAAGGTCATGGACCAATTTTTCAGCATTTTCTTCTTTTGACTACCAAGCCTTTAACTTTTTTTATTGGAAATGACAAGCCTTCAACTTATAAAGAGAAAGATTCTTATAATTTCAATCACACCACGTGTAAAGCGGGTTGCGCATCCCAGTTGAAAGAAAAGATTCTTATAATTCCAATCACAACTTTTTTTATTGGTGATTTAATATTAAATTAATGCCACAATGGATTTTTGAGTTAGGAATATCATCGATATAATTTTAGGAATTTGTTTTTTTAGAAGTTATGCCACCAATTTTGGAGCAAACATGGTAATCTCTAAATTTCGCAGTTTTATTATTTGATTAGAATTTAAACAAGCATACTAGTTGAAAGAAAAGGATTTAAACCATGTAAGGAAGGATCTTGCACACATTCATCAAGAGGTCAAGATATTTTGGGGTTTCATGTGTGTTGACTTTTGGACCAGCACATAACCAATGGTTCATTGGAAGTCATGGTCTTTATAACACTTTTACTCAATGATGTTTGGCTCTAAAATTTTCTAACCCATTGTAAGGGAGAGGTCATGGACCAATTTTTCAGCCTTTTCTTCTTTTGACTAACAAGCCTTCAACTTTTTTTTTTTTTATTGGAAATGACAAGCCTTCAACTTATAAAGAGAAAGATTCTTATAATTTCAATCACACCACGTGTAAAGCGGGTTGCGCATCCCAAATGATAGTGACCTTAGTGGCATCAATTCTCAAAACACAAATTGCACTCTCCCTTCAATCATGCACTCATAAGCTAAGAACATCCGATGCTTTTGTAAATGAAAATCATGGAGCTTAATTATTATTTTATATTGAACACCCGCCACCTTGGTCTTTTATATATATATGATTCTTTTAGCATTATTGTCAAAACTTATATTCCAAAAGTTGCATACATATATATATATATATATTTTCAATTTTAAACAAATAAAATTAAAAAACTTAATATTACTCACCCCAAGGGCTTTTTAAATGTGTTTTCCATCAAAATATATTTCTCTCAAAGTTGTTTCTTAAAACATAATTTACCAAACATCCTTTACATTTACCTCAAATCCTTTAAGTTAAACTGTTTTGCATTTTCTCAATGAACTTTCAAAATACTGAATCAAATGCATCCTAAGAGGGTTGAACTTAAGATGTAACTTTACTTCTAACTTTGGATTATCCTAATTCAAAAGGTTAATTGGAAAAGGATGGCTCAAAAATTCGATAAAAGTATGAAAAAAAACCCTAAATATATTGCATAAATTTCAATTCAATTCTTAACTTTTCAATTGAACAAATTTAGTCATAAATTTCATATTGGTACCAATCTAGTCCATCAAGCTAATTTAGGCCAAAAATTGATGACATGGATACTAGCGTCCTAATAGCATGGCCAATATTGATGTGGACATTTTTTCTTACTTTTTTTTTATTAATTTTCTCTTTTCTATTTCCTTTCCTTTTTTTTTTCCATTCTTTTTACCCTTTTCCTTTTTCTTTTTTACTATGGTCAACGACTAAAATGTTCAAATAAGTACTAGCCATTCTATACATGGCACGGTAGATATCTATGTCAATAATTTCTGACCTAAATTAGTCTAATGAATTAAATTGGTATTAATGTAAAAATGTTTATAATTAAATTGATCTAATTGAAAGGTTTGAGATTGAATTGGTTTTAATGTAAAAATATGCTTAAAAAAATTTTTTAAAATAGTTTTCCCAAAAATTCATTACCTACGTTGATAACAATTAGCTAAGCCAACCATTTATGTCGCTATCAATCAACATCAATTATATACCAAATGCACGTCAAGTCTACAATCAATACCATCACCTACTCGCTTTCATGGTAAAGCTAAATCCTACGACGCTCCAAGAGAGGTACTGCGCCAACTACTTGGGGTTTCGTTGCTTGGAGAGATTTATTCACGAGCCCTGAGTTTCGCCGCTCTTGTTCTTCCTCTTACAATATCACTTTTTCTGTTCGTTTCCTTTTTTTATGGTTTGTGACTCGTGGCAATAGATCTATACACTCGTGTTCTTATCCGTTCTCGAATCTTGTAGGTTCTTATATTTTGTCTTCAAGTTTGTAATTATTCAATCAATGCAAATTACGAAATTAGAACCATGGTCAAGAGAAGTGCATAGTGTAAGCGGCATTTTTGTTTTTTTTTTTTTTTGGAGAAACTTTGATTACCCCGAACTCTAATGACTAATTTAAGTCCATTAGATTTTGAGAATTATGTGCTAGCCACTATGTAGTTACTATGTAGCTTAAGGGGCGCATTCATTTGAGTCAAGTTGATAAATAGTGCCAAGTCCGAGCTTGGCTCAACTCGGGATCGAGTATTGAAACCTTCGAACTAGATAAATGGAAGGCATGCAACTAATTGAAAAAGAAGGTCAGTAGTGACTCGTGGACCACATCAAAGAGTGGGTTGAATTTTTCTTAGGTAAAGAATAGTATCATTTGATACTTTGTAATACCTAATTAGTTATTGAATTTGATGAGCTACTCGACCATTGCCCGGAACGAATATTTACTTTTCCTCTGGTTTAGGCTCCTAGTTAAGTATTATAAAATGTAAAAAGAAAAGTTTTAAATTTATTGTATTTGTGCTAATTCAATCATAAATTATTCAAATATGCCAATTTAGTCTTAAATATTTTTCACAATTTCCCAATTGAGTTATTTTTGTCAATTTTGGCTAGCAATTGTTTACATAGATGCTTGCTATCTTACGCAATACGATTATGACTAATAACCACAATCTTTACAAATATTTTACAAATATATTTGAATCTTTATTGGCCGGCAAGGGTTGTTGCCCTTGCCCAAGGCCATCATGGCCTCACACAGATCTAGGCAAGGGCTACCTTGCCCATGGCCGACATAGCAATAATGGCCTTGCCTAGAGCCATTGTGGCCCCACCAACATTGGGGAGGCTAGATTTGGTGAGGACTTGGGCAAGGGTGGTGACCCTCACCTGGTGGCTAGAGGATTGTTTGTCAAAATGAAATGAAAAAAATTAAGAAAAAAATAAAAAATTAAAAATTAAAAAATTATTAAAAATGTTCACATCACATGCCATGTAAGATGATTGATATTTACGTTAGCAATTTCCGAGAAAATTGATCGGATGGACTTAATTTACAGAATAATGGACTCTATTGATAAAATGCGAAAAACATTTGGCACTAAATTAACCCATCTAATTGTAATGGGTTTTAGTTTTTTTTTTTTTTTTTTTTTAACTACTTTTCCCATTGGCTATTCATTGTATCTGAAGTACGTAGCTTTCTACAAACGGCTGATAGCCCAAAACCAGCCTCACCACCTAACCGAAATTATTATCACGTGTTATCGCGTATGGACTATGGATTATTGTAGCCATGCTTGTTTGTCATTAATTAAAAACAACTTTCTAATTTTCCCATCAAAATTTACAATATTATTTTGATTTTATAAAATATGTGATTGGGAGTAAATGGGTTTCTCAAATTAAGTATAAACCAGAAGGCACAATTGAAAGATAGAAAACGAGATGAATAGTGAAAAATGTTATAATCAACAATTTGGTTAGATTACCTACCAAAAAAAAAAAAAAAAAAAAACAATTTGGTTAGATTATAAAAAAACCTTCAGTTCAATTATAAAGATTGAAACTGTAAAATTAGCATTAGCTATTGCAAGCTACTATGATCAGAAGCTTCATTAATTAGATGTCAAGAATGCATTTTTGCCTAGAGATCTACAAAAATGTAGGTGGACCAACCATTAGAATATTATGTCTTAGATGATTCTAAATTGGTTTAAAAAAAGAGAAAGGAAATCCACGGATAAGGACACATCGCATCTAGATAATCCAATGGTTGACATTTGTCTTTTTTTTTCCGTGCCCTTTTTCTTTCTATCCTTCTTTCTCTTCTTCCTTCATCTTTTCTTCTCCGTCCTTTCGAGCAAACCACCATGGTTGAAGGTCCAAGCACGTTGTCGCCAAGCCGTTGTCTTCCGTCACCACTACGAGCCCTCGCCAATGTCGCCATTGCGCCTCGAGCCGCCAGTGGCTCGACGCTAAGAATTTCCCCGAGAGCCTCCCCAATACCCTTGAGTTGAGATATTGTCTATTTTGGTCCATCCATTTAAAGCTCCACAATTTTTCCTTTAGTGTCCAATATTAAAATATGCTTTTTGTGAATATTTAGATAGAAGAACACTACAAAGTGCAAAAATTTATGTATAACGCTCACTTTAATATGAATTTTTTTTGCTGTCTCACTTAAGTATCAAATCGGAGAAAAAACGATAATGTAAGTACCAATGATAAGAAATTCTGATCAAATTGATTATGTATAATTTATAATTGATTTGATAAATTTTTCAAAAATTCTAGTCCACGTGACATTTTCACGTGGCGTGCTTGGTATTAAAGTGATATCGTTTTAACAATGATTGACATCGAAGTGATAATTTAAATAAAATTTGGTACTTAAATAATTATTATTTACAACTTTTAAGTAGCATAGTTTAAGGGTCCGACAACCTGATTTGAAGTTGACACTTAAGATATTCAAACAAAAATTTGCTATTAAAGTAAGCACCGCCGTACTAATATTTGACACTTTTAGTGTCCTCCTATTTAAAATCCAAAATGTTTCAGCTTTAGGCATGGTCCTTTCACTGTCCTAGAAGTCCTTTAAAAGTAACTCCTCATTCAATTCCCCATCATCCGACGGTTACCTACTCCATGCCCTTGTTTGGACCGGGTGTGACCATAGATCTGTGGCTGCGAGACCACCATTGAGCCTATGTCGGAAATCGTGGCCTCCAACATGGAGATGAGACTAACAGGTGACGCGGTGGAGAGGACGGCTGAGGGGCGCAGCTGTGGCCGTTTCAGGGGCTGCTAGGCTTGTCTTTGCAGTTGGGATGGCAATGGGTAATGAGGATGGTGGCGGAGCGCGGCGGTGTTGGCGGAGAGGGAGAGGAGACAGAAACTGGGGGTGGTGGTCTTACTTTGTGGGCATGTATTTTCAGAGAATGTGGTGGGAGTTTTTTTGGTAATGGAGGGCATTTTTGGGAGATGTGGACTGATTTAAGCTTTCAATTGGGTTGCTGAGGTGTAGGGGGGTTGAATTTAAGATGTAACTTTACTTCTACATTCGGATTATCCTAATTCAAAAGGTTAATTGAGAAGTGACCGCTTGAAAATTCGAAAAAAGTATAAAACAAATCCTAAACTTGATGTATTAGTAATAATTTAGTTTTAAACTTTTTTAGTCTTAGATAATATCGACACCATTTCAATCAATCGGGCTATTTTTTTCAGGAAATTGGTGACGTAGACGTCAGTCGTCCTATATGGCATGATTGGCATTGATATAGATATTTTTTCTTCATTTTTATTTATTTCTTCTTTCCTTTTTCCTTTTCCATTCCCCCCCTCTTTTCCTTCTTTCCTTTTTTTTTCCTCCATCATGGCCGGTGACTAAAATATCAACATCGTCAATGTTGACCATTCTACCTTACATGACTGATATTAATTGATGACAATTAGCTAAAAGAACCATTTATATCGCTATTAATCAACATCAATTATATCTCGGATGCACGTCAAGTCTACAATCAATACCATCACCTACTCGCTTTCATGATGGAGCTGTATCCCAGGACGCTCCAAGTCCTCTTCACAAAGTCCACGACCGCAGTGGCCTCTCTCCGCGCCTTGTCCTCCGCGTCGCACCACAATAGGGCCGGCAGGAACAGCCATAATGCCGTCGCGAGGATAAAACCGACCGCCATCGCTCCCGACACCGCCCTCGGCAGGTGGAATCTGCCGGCGAGTGCTTTCTTGGCTGCGATCTCGGCGGCCACGCAGAGGCCGTGCAAGAGGAAGAAGGAGGTGACCTCCCACCTCGGCTCCTTACGTCCGATGTAGTAGAAAATGAGCTCGTGCATGAGCGCCGAGACCAGGAAGCAGGCAAATGATGCTGGCAGGGCGGCCCACCTCCTCCCGATCAAACGGCTGGAAATGGACCTGGTTTGAGACACGGAAGAGAACGATGCGTTCAACTAGAATTACTACTCTGCGAGCCTTTTATTTTTTATTTTGTCTTATCATGTCCAGTAATTTTTTCTTTATGTCTAGCATTTCTTGAACTTTTTTAATGTCAAATTGACAGTATACGTTTATATTATGCAGCTGACATTCTTTTTCATGTACAAGACTTCATTTTAGGTATGAAAATATAACAAAGATATGACAGAAATGAATCTGTGGTAGTGCAGAGAAATTTTGACACTGTGCTTTACCTTCATGTCTGTCATATTATATTTTCATGCGTGCAATGAAGTCTTACGCATAAACAATGAACGCAAATTGATCCACATCAAAATGATAACAAAATTCAACTCAGTACAATGAGTGACGATGCATCTCTTTGTATCTTTAAAAAACAAAGTAAATAGTGTCTCACCTAACAGGTAAATACACGGCAGGGTGGAGTATATTGGTGACCATGAGGTTCCATCTCCTTCCCCAGAAGTCCTGCAGTGAGGTCGAGAGGTACGGCTCTTCGAATTGCGGCTCAAGCCCAATGCCAGTAAGTGCTCGGACCATGGCTCCAACCACGGCCAGGGACACCTCCAGCCCCACGTATACGTGCACCAAATACATCAAGTTGAGGATCACCGGATGAACTCGAACCTTCCCCTCATAGGCAGGCAAAAAGGCAACTATCACCAGGCACTTGACGACGTAATTCATGGGCGATTTGAGTCCTCTCTCGTTGATCTCCGAACACGGGCCCTCTTCCTTTTTGGTGCTCTCAACTGGGTTGTGAATCTTAATGGGAAGGCAGGCGACGGGAATGAAGTATGCCAAAGAGCAAGACCGGCTAGGTGACAACGGTCCTTTGCCGAAGGCAAAGAGGATGAGCTTGAAGTTGCAGAGCCAAGCGATGAAGAACGAGGTGAGGCCTCCGAGGGAGATGGCGGTGAGGCTAAGAGGGAGGATGAAGAAGAGGACGATGACCGGCGAAATGGCCAACAGCCTCCTCGTTCCGGCAGGGACGGTCTTAGAGATGGTGTGGCAGTAGGTGAGCGAGATAACCACCAAGGTCCAGACCGTCATGAAGTTGCTGATCTCTCCCTCCATGTTTGGTCACTTGGCACAGGCTAGAATAGCGAAGCTTGCATAAATAGTTAAAAGTCGTATGAGTGAAGTAGGGTCATAGAACTATGCTGTAGCTCTCTCTCTCTCTCTCTCTCTCTCTCTCTAGCTTGAGACAAAGACGTTATATTCGCATTTATAGGAGTCGTTGGGAGGGCAGGCGTGGCCCTTGGGGCTTGTCTCGAAGACTAGGCCAACTAAATTTCACGTACGAAATTCGTGTGGACAATGGCGGTCCAGCCACACCTGTTTCTTAGTCAATGTCAGTCCTACTGAGGAAGGAAAAAGGTTGTGGAACCGCAAGGTTGACCGTTTGTTTTTGCTAATGTGGTGTGTGGCGAAAGGGAGCCATCAGTTTTGAATAGAAATTGCATAGTACCGAGTATTATTAGACTTGGTAGTAAAAAATATGTTGCTTTGTTATCAAATGTGCGTGCAATCAAATTTAATCGGCTTCAGAGAAAACTCACTTGTCGAGTATGAATATCAAACTCCTCACATCACAAGTGGAAATTATGGATTTCGTTAAGGGTCTGGTTGATTGGCTCCATCGATGATTAATTAAAATGAAGGAGTCTGGAATTCGTGGGGTCAATTTTTCAAGATCGAACCACGAGAATCTAAGAACAGAAGCGGAATTTAGAGACTTCCATTCAAATTTGGCGACAGACTAAGATTGTCTGCATATTTTCAAGTGATGTTGATAGAAAAGAAAAGAGTCATTGAGGCATATTCATGAGCTGACATATAAGTAATTTACTCCGTATGTTCCAGAAGAATTGCTCACAATGCATTTTAACCACTGAATCTTGGAGAAAACAAGCATGAAGATGATTTAGGCATTCCACGTAAGTGCCTTTGTCCACCATTCATAGTTCCAATGCATTGAAACAATGGGCTTGAAGTCGCAATTGTGGCGGGAAGAGTATTAAAAAAGTCATCAATATATGTTATCGGTAGTAATTCAGTCATAAACTTTTTACTTTGTCCAATTTAGTCGTAAACTTTTTCATATTGATACAAATTTAGTCATTCTAACCAATTTTGGCTTGCTGACATTGATGTGGATGCCAATTAGCGAACATTGACATGGTAATTTTTAAATAATATTTTATTAATTTATCATTTTTTTTTCCTTTTTTCTCTTCTTCCTCATGGCTTCTTCTCTTGTAGTGGCCGGCGAGCCTCTGCGGCCCTTGCCCCTAGCTAATGAGGGCTTTGTGGCCCTCACCTAGTGGCTGGCGAGACGCTAGAGGCTCACTGGCCACTGCAGGAGAAGAAGCCATGAAGAAAAAGAGGAAAAGGGAGGAAAGGGCAAAAAATGTGAAAAATTAATAAAAAATTGGAAAAAATAAAAAAATATTTAAAAATTATCACTTCAGCGTACATCGGCTGACTAGTGTCCACATTATGCGATCGGCTAAAATTATTTGGAATGATTGAATTGGTATAATTGTAAAAGATTTATGACTAAATTAATTGAATCGACAAAATTATTACTGAATTGATATCAATAAATAAGTTTATGATTTTTTTGACACTTTTTTCCTAGTTGTGGCCATGACTTGGAGGCCTAAAATATTACAAAAACAATGGGCTTGGAAATCTCACTGAGGGGCGGCGGTGATGATGAGTGCAAAGATGATGGGTGGTGGGCGGTAGGTGGTGGAGAGAGAGAGTTTGTGTGCGTGTGCTCGAGAGGGAAATTCAAAATGTGGGTGTGACTTTTTATCATTTTTTCCCTTTTTTTTTTTTTTAAAGTTGATTGGGCGCGAAAAATCTTGCCTATTTTGTCGCCTTACTATTATTTTTTCATATTTTAAAATCATTTATTTAAGGAATCCATCCTATAAGAATTATTATTATTTTTTTTTTTGAACGAGCAAACGAAAATGCATTAGTAGGAAATGTTTTTAACAAGTACAACACTAGCATCAACGCACAAAAGATCCAAAAGAGCTAAGGGTGGGTAATTAACCCAATTCCTAGTAAGACAATCCAATTGATGGGCTTTCGCTAACCAGTCAGCTACCTTATTTGTGGTTTGATTACAATGAGCTATTGTAAGACCTGACATCTTTTCCAGTTTCTGCTTTGCCCGGTCCAATAGTGGTTGTATTTCCCAACTAATAGTCTTTGAAGAGAGGACCCCCTTTACCATTGTGCGGTAGTCAGAATGTATAATTATTTCTTTTTCAGTTCTATTCTGGGCCAGCTTCAAGGAGATAAACTTTAGAGTTTCAATCAGAGCCATTACCTCCGCTTGCTCGGCCAATCTAACCTCCACAGATTTAGTAAAACCATCAATAATTCTTCGCAGATTGTCCCTGCAAATACAAGCTACAACTGCTGTGAAGGGGGAAAGTCGAGTTTGAGATCCGGTAAAAGAGGCATATTCCTCCCTATTCTGCTCTGAGGTCGAACTCTGTTCTTGGCTAACTTCAGAGTTTTCTTTTAGCTAAGTTGTTTTCCCCTTGTCTCCATTGTCAGGCATGCAAGGCACAGAGGTGATTTCAATTTCTTCCCACTCTACGGCATCCACACCTATTTCAAGAATGCTGGACAGATCCAGCGAATATTTGTTCTTTCTTTGTATTTGGAAGAAACACTTGTCTTGCCATCCCTGTTGGGTCACAACGCAGCTTCGTTTGGAGGGAGATGTCGCTGCAAGGTGCCTAAGATTCCACTAGTCTCTTCTCTGTTTAGATCTGGGTTGCTTTGCTGATTTCTTGCTTCTTCTCTTTCTTTCGACTTCAAATCTGGCCTCACCCTTTGCTCTGCATTGTAGCTGCTGTATGAGTTTAGTTCTGTGTCAGAGGGGACATTTTTTGGGTCTTGCTTTTTATTTGTTGATTGATTATTTCGTCTGGGCAACCCATAGGGTAGAGATAAGGCATATTTATTGATGTTTTCACCTTGCTTCTTCTTTGCAATAGCTAGGCCCGTGGGTTTTTGAATTACCTCATATACCATTTTGTGTGGCCGTTCTATCATCACCCGTTCACCAACATCCGAGTTAGTTATTGTTGGCGATATGGCTGAGGCCTCTGGGTTGCAAGTAGAGCTAGCCAATTGTATGTTTCCATGCAGGTGGAGCTGGCCTTCTTCAATTTCCGTCCATGAGACATCAAGTGTTGGGGAGAAGGAGGTATAGGAGTTGGGAAACGAGTCTTGAAATTCTTCGCTTGTTGATTTTGGTTCCAAGGTTGATGCTGAAAGATCTTCTATACTATACAATGAGACCTCTTGATTTGATTTAATTGTGATATTTCTGTGCAAGTAGGCCTGAAGGTCTATGTTGATTTTGAGAACACCGGGCTTCGGGGGTTGCCATTTGTTTTGTAAGTTGGCTTCTTTCTTCTGGTTTTTCGATTTGGGATTCCAAGTGGCAAAGCTGTCTTGTGAGGTGATGGCTCTAAAAAGAGTGTGATGGAAATTGAGAGGACTTTTCCTGAAAATATGATGATTTTGACCCTTCCATATGCACCAAAGTACATTCGCAAGTAGTTCAAATTCTTGAGATGTTCTAGAGCTTGTGTGCACTTTGTATAACCATTCATCAAAGCGGGTCAAGCCTACTCGATTCACTTCAATTTGCAGGGATGGCTCAGTCCATAGCTGCGTGATCCAAAGGCATAGAAGAAATGTGTGTTCTATTGTCTCCGGTTCCAAACCACATAATGGAAATATAGGCGCAAGTACTATTTTCCTTCTATACAAGTTCTCCATCGTAGGTAAAGCATTTTGACAGGCACTCCATAGAAAGAACTTTATTTTGGGTTGTATAGTCGCATTCCATATTTGTTTCCATAATTCGGGGCTGACCTGGTAGGATGTTGTTGGCAGTTGATCTTGAATAGCCATTGTATTCTTTCTATGCAGCAAATATCCACTTTTCACCATATACCTTCCCGATTTATTACTCAACCATATCAATTTATCTTCCGTTGTTGGAAGTTCGAAAGGGGTAGCTAGAATTTCCGTCATTGTATTATGATCAAACATAGATCGCAATAAATCTTCTTTCCACACAGCATTTTCAAAGTCTATCAACTCTACAACCTTGGAAGGTTCATTTCTTGCCGCAGGTCCTCCGATTACACCCATTTTCAGCCACTTATCTGTTTTGATTGAGATTTTCTGACCATTTCCCACAGCCCACATTACTTGAGGGGCGATCACTTCTCTCCCAGCTAATAGGCTTTGCCATCCCCAAGATGGGCGCGATCCTTTTCCTGCTTGCCAAAAGGTACAATTTGGGAAGTACAGGTCCTTCATAATTTGGCTTACTTGATTGTTTGGGTGATGAGAAAGGCGCCAAGCTTGTTTTCCTAACATAGCCATATTGAAAGTGGAAAGATCCTTGAAACCGAGACCTCCTTCCTTTTTTGTGAGCTTGAGAAGTTCCCATTTTCTCCAATGAAGACCCTTCGCTTTATTATTGTTTCTCCACTAGAAGTTAGCAATCTTCTTTTCTATATCTCTGATAATAGATAATGGGATTTTAAAATGGACATAGCATACTGGGGTATAGCTTGCACAACTGATTTGAGAAGTGTTTCCTTACCCACTCTTGATAACAAGTTTTCCTTCCAACTTTCTAGCTTCATATTTATTTTAGTTAGAATCCACGTGAACACTTCTTTTTTGGATGCACCCCAGTCCGAAGGGATTCCTAGATATTTCCCAGTTTTCATAATAATTGGAACTCTCAGCTCATACGCCATATTTCTCCGTAGTTGTTCTAGACAGCCCTTAGTAAAGAATATCCCTGATTTATTGCGGTTGACAGCTTGACCTGATGCATAACAATACTGATGCAGGATAGACGCTAAGTTTTGACATTCCAAGATTGTACCATGAAAGAAAAAAATGGAGTCATTTGCAAATAATAGATGGGAAAGAGTGGGACAATTTCTATTCAACCTGATACCACAGATTGTACCTGTTTGTATGGCTTGCTTTAACATGTGGGATAGGACATTTGCCACAATGATGAATAAATAAGGGGATAATGGATCACCTTGGCGAATTCCCCGAGTTGGCTGGAAATAAGGCAAGGATACTGTTAGGGAAATCCCTTATGATGTTTTGAAGATGACAAAATAAATCAAAGGCTACTAACATGTTTGATGGTTGAGTAATAGACCATGCAGATAATAGAACATGTAAAGGATATTATCAAAGTACGAAGACCGCGGACTCGAGACTTCAAAGTCGAAGGCGCCGGACTCGAGACTCAAAGTCCAAGGCGCCGGACTCGAGACTCAAAGTCGAAGAGGCGCTGACTCGAGACTCAAAGTCCGAAGGCTGCAGGACTCGAGACTCAAAGTCAAGACCGCCGAGGACTTTAGTATCAAAGTCTGTTCTACCTTAGAAGTCGTCGCTCGACTAATTCCAGATTGAACGTGAATGATGAACCGGAAGACAGACTACATCTTTGAAGGCGAACAGGAAGATAGACTCATCTTTGAAGGCCGAATCGGGTAATGCACCTTAAAGTCTAAAGACCCAGGGTTGTAAAGTCTCAAGACTCATATCGTAAAGTCTCAAGACTCGGACTTTACATCCAGTTCGATGAATCGTAACTCAAGCCCAATCATACAACGGCTAGTGATCGGTTTGGATTCCACATCAAGATTGATTTGATTGAAGACAAGATCTTTCTATACGAAGAAGCTTTACTTATGGAAACCAAGATTTCGTTTGTATGGGCGATCGGAATCAATTTGGGATTTTACCTTTGTCACTCAACGGCTACCAAATCTTCTAAGATAAGAGTGTCCAATGGGTATATTGGAAGACGATTCTCAGGGATCTTTGTCCAACGGTAGTTTGGAAGTGGAGGAGTATTTAAGGAGATCATGGACCGATGAGCAAGTAAGAGACGGAGCGTAAATTTATAATTCCAAAGTCTAAGCGACTTTAGATCATATACTTGTCTCTTGAGAGCTTAAACGTTTGTAATCGTGAGAGAAATACCAAGAGAGTGACTTAGTGAGATAGTGTGATCTACTACTAAGTGTTTGCACTCGGAGTTGTAATCTCTTGTTGATTGCATAGTGGAATCCGACCAAAAGAAGGCCGTTATCGTGGGGGAGAGTGGACGTAGGCTTGGATTAAGCCGAACCACTATAAATCTCGTGTTCTTATTCTCTTCCCTAACTTCTTTATTTTGTTCATACTAGCACTCTCGGTGGTATCGAGCCAAGTGCTCGGTTTATAAAAGTGTTTTTACTTTTGAGCTAAAGATTCTTTATGGCTAGTATGTTGGCACTAGGACTTATGGAAGGGCAAAGCAACACAAGGCCACCATATTTTGATGGAAAGGAATACGACGTATGGAAGAACAAAATGAAAGCATTCCTAAGATCCAGAGATCTCTTACAATGGGATGTTGTGGAAAGAGGAATCAACCCCATTCTTTGCGTCTACATCAAATAAGAATGGCAAAGACAAAAACACTAAAGCCCCGCTCCTATGTCTCGGACGGAGTTGTTCAAAAGAGAAGCGCTTGATGCAAAAGCTATTTATTCTTTATATTGCGCTTTGTCTCTTGCTGAATATAACGAGAATCTCTTCATGTGGCAAAAACAAAAGAAGTTTGGGATAGACTTCATGTTACATATGAAGGGACCGATCGTGTAAAAGAGACAAAAGTAAACTTCTTGCTCGGCAAATATGAATCCTTCAAGATGAAGCAAGGAGAATCGATTGGAGATATGTTTAGCCGTTTACTGAAATTGTAAATGGTTTAGCATATCAAGGTCGGCAAATTTCTGCCCCAATGAAGGTCAACAAACTCTTGCGAGGTCTCTCAAAAGATTGGAACCATGTCAAGACCTCAATCAGGGAGACTCAAAGGATTATGCCACTCACCGTTGATGAATTGATCGGCACTCTTCAATCCTATGAAGTGGAGCAACTTAACGATGAAGATCCCGAAGGTAAGAAGTCCATTGCTTTAATATCTAATGCTGTTTTTGATGAAACAGACTCGAGAAAATGACATGGACGATGAAGAATTTGCCTTTATGGTCGAGAAATTCAAAAGCTGAGTAGAAAAGAAAGGAAATTCGGTGGAAGAAGTCAATACAAGCATAATGGCAGAAAAGAATCATGAAAGAAGATGATGAGCAAAGAAATCTATGCTTGATGGCACATTCGGAATCCGAGTCTAACTCGGACGAGGAGACTCGGAATCGAGTCGATTCGAGAACAGGACTCGGGAATCTAATGAGGAAATCAAGGGGAGAAATCGAATCCAAAAGAAAAGGAAAAGAATCGTGATCACCTCAAAAAGGCAACAAATTGAGGGGGAGCTTTGATCAATTATGGAAAAATCTTTTTTGATTGATCGTGATCTTATTATGGATGGAAGGAAAGGTAATTGTGTCAGAATTTATTCTACAAAATCCGGTTAGTGCATCTCTTATTACCTTTTGTCATTAACAAATCTTTTATGACAAAAATGGTACGTGAATTTCATGATGCATCCGTGATTTTTATTGGATATTTGCTTTGATATGATTGAAGTGAGCTATATTGCATATCTTCAATATTCGATTTACTTTATAAAAGCTGATCTTTTTGGAAATTATATGTCATATTTTCTACGTGAATCCATCATTATCGCTTTTTGATTATGACAAAAAGGGGAGAAGTTATGAATATGCATATGTGCTGATTGGTTGATATTATCTATGGCATAATATTGAGCTGCGATTATTTTTCTATATATTCTTATGCTCAATTTATTTGCTATCTTCGATATCCTTTGATTTAAATTAATATTTTTAAAAGCATGTTTACAAATCTGCATATTCGAGAGATTGTTTTGTCATCATCAAAAAGGGGAGATTGTTAGGGAAATCCCTTATGATGTTTTGAAGATGACAAAATAAATCAAAGGCTACTAACATGTTTGATGGTTGAGTAATAGACCATGCGAGATAATAGAACATGTAAAGGATATTATCAAAGTCTCGAAGGCGCGGACTCGAGACTCAAAGTCGAAGACGCGCAGGACTCGAGACTCAAAGTCGAAGGCGCCGGACTCGAGACTCAAAGTCTCGAAGACTGCGCAGGACTCGAGACTCAAAGTCCGAAGCGCAGGACTCGAGACTCAAAGTCGAAGACCGCGGACTTTAGTATCAAAGTCTGTTCTACCTTAGAAGTCTGTCAACTCGACTAATTCCAGTTGAACGTGAATGATGAACCGGAAGACAGGCTACATCTTGAAATTTGAAGGAAGATAGGCTACATCTATGTGTGGTGCAGTCTGAGCCAGCCTTAAAGTCTAAAGACCCGAGGTTGTAAAGTCTCAAGACTCATATCGTAAAGTCTCAAGACTCGAGACTTTACATCCAGATTCGATGAATCGTAACTCAAGCCCAATCATACAACGGCTAGTGATCCGGTTTGGATTCCACATCAAGATTGATTTGATTGAAGACAAGATCTTTCTATACGAAGAAGCTTTACTTATGGAAACCAAGATTTCGTTTGTATGGGCGATCGGAATCAATTTGGGATTTTACCTTTGTCACTCAACGGCTACCAAATCTTCTAAGATACGGAGCTGTCCAATGGGTATATTGGAAGACGATTCTCGGGATGCTGTCCAACGGTAGTTTGGAAGTGGAGGAGTATTTAAGGAGATCATGGACCGATGAGCAAGTAAGAGACGGAGCGTAGAATTTATAATTCCAAAGTCTAAGCGACTTTAGATCATATACTTGTCTCTTGAGAGCTTAAACGTTTGTAATCGTGAGAGAAATACCAAGAGAGTGACTTAGTGAGATAGTGTGATCTACTACTAAGTGTTTGCACTCGGAGTTGTAATCTCTTGTTGATTGCATAGTGGAATCCAGCCAAGAAGGTCTGTTATCGTGGGAGAGTGGACGTAGGCTTGGATTAAGCCGAACCACTATAAATCTCGTGTTCTTATTCTCTTCCCTAACTTCTTTATTTTGTTCATACTAGCACTCTCAGATACACCATTAATCTTGATGTTGTAGGAGACAGTTGTAACACACTGCATGACCATTTTAACCCATTCTTCACAAAACCCCATCTTCAGCAGGCATGCTTGAAGGAAATCCCACTCTATCCGATCATACGCCTTTTGCATATCAAGTTTGAGGACCGCCTGGAAGTGCTGCTGTCGATCTCGAGTTCTTAGTCTGTAAAGGACTTCCTGGACAATAAGGATGTTATCCTATATTTGCCGTCCTTCCACAAATGCACTATGTTCTAGTTCAATTAGGGCTGGTAGTAGGGGTTTCAATCTATTTGTGATGATTTTGGAAATGATTTTGTAGGCAAAATTGCACAGGCTTAGGTCTAAATTGTTCTATTTTTTCTGGGTTTTGGATTTTAGGGATAAGAGTGATTTGTGTTTGGTTAAAGGCTGGGTTTAGGGATCCGGTCTCGAAGAAGTGTTGAATCTCCCGATAGATATCTTCTCCAATATCTCGCCAGTGGTGTTGAAAAAAGATGCCATTTAACCCATCCGGCCCTGGAGCTTTATTAGGTCCCAATTGGTATGCAGCTTCTTTAATTTCGTCCATAGTAACAAGTGTAGTAAGCTTTTGATTTATAGTTACATCCACCAAGTTGGGAATATAATCAAGGATGGGCTGAAAGTTCCGTTGTCCCCCCAGACGTATATAGGTTTTTGAAAAAGTTAACAGTCATGTCCTGAAGTGCTTCTTGATTGCGAATCCACTCCTCCTGATTGTTTAATAACATGGAAATTCGATTCCGGTTTCTCCGTTGAATAGTTGTTGCATGGAAAATTTTGGTATTTTTATCTCCCCATTGCAACAACTTAATTCTTGATCTCATGCCCCATAACATCTCCTCTTGTCGCCATAGGGATTCGATTTCTTGGTTAATTTGTTGAATTCTTTGCTGATCATAGTCACATTCTTGGCTGTTCATGAAGGTCAGAAGTTTCTTTTTCAACCTTTCTATCCTTTTATATGCATTGGGATATCTTCTTTTACTCCACACAGCAAGTTTTGTAGCTACTAACTTTAGTTTCTCAACCATGTTTTTACCTTGGGATTCTTCCCAAGTTCGTTTCACAAGGCTCGTACAATCCTCATCTTCAGCCCAGTACGCTTCATACCTAAAATCTTGTTTTTTGCAATCTGTTTTAGGATACAGGGACAACGAAAGAGGGCTGTGATAAGAGCCTATTGCTGGTAGCGCTAAAACCTCCGCACTGGATAAGCTATTCTCCACTCCAAGGTACATAAGGCTCTATCCAACCTTTTCTTGACATTTTTCCCACCACCTCTTCGATTTGTCCATGTAAATGCGCATCCTTTACTTTCTAGATCGATAAAAGAACATGCATGTAGGAAATCTCTGAAAGCCGTAAGACGATAGTTTTCTGACAACCTCTTTCCCACTTTTTCCCAATGATACAAAATTTCATTAAAGTCGCCAATACACAGCCAATGTAGATGATTGAAGATGCTTAGTCGTTGTATTTCTTCCCATAATAATATTCTAGCTTTAAAACAAGTTGGAGCATACACGAAAGTGATTCTCATTAACTGCTTATTTTCTAAAGTTGACATTGCACATTGATAAAGTTTCTGGAAGAAGAATCCACAACTATGGTAACCGTTTCATCCCAAAAGATTGCCAAACCCTCTGAAAAACCATCTGGATTCTCCAAAAAAACAATTTTGAAACTTCAATCTACAACGCCATTTTTGCACCAGTGGCTCTCTATTTTTGGTTTTCATTAAACAAATAATATTAGGTCGTTCTTGAGACACTAGGGCTCTTAAAGCTCAAATTTTCAAGAATGAGCCCAACCCCTGACAATTCTAACTTATTATTTTCATGGCTGACCTGGTGGCTTATTCAGGCTAGCCACCAAAGTCTAGTGCATTGATTTCTCCTCTTCCGAGATAGGAATGTCCACAAGCTGCAATTTATCAGTAGAAGGTGCCTTTGACGATTGAGCACCATACGGGCAGAATCTCTTTCTTTTTTTCGAAGTAGGTAGTTTAGTACTTTTAATTTTACCCTTGTTTCGGCTTCTTTCATTTGCTGGCTGGTATTCTTCCTCAAACTCTTTTTCTTTTAGCTGTTCAGTGTAAAGAAACATCATAGATTCGTCATCTAAACAGCTACTTCCTCTTTTCTGTGGACCTTTTTCCTCCCTTATGGTAATAGCAAGAGAATGGTGAAGAGGATCTACTTGTTGTTTCAAAGCCTCCTCCGAAGAAATTTGACTTCTAATAGGTGGGTTAGGCTGCTCTGTTGTTCTAATTGCTTGCTGATTTTCTTGTATTTCTGCAGCAAGGGGGGATTCCGGTACCACTTCAGGATCTTGAAGGAGCTCAACATGTTTTCCATAAAATATTTTACCATAAGGGCTGATATCCCTGACTTCGGCACGTAACCAGCTACCAAAATTACCTAGTAAATCCTCTTCCAGCCTTGTAAAGTCATATGGAATTTCTTTGCACGCTGTAGCATAATGTCCAATTCTTCCACAAGAAAAGCAGAAGTGTGGGAGCCTCTCATATTTGAATTCTATCCATAATTTTTTGCTGCCCAAACTGAGAACGACACATGTTTTAAGGGGGGGAGCCCAAATGAAGATTAACTCGGGCTTTACCAAATTTATACATACTATTTCCTTTAGCTTCCAACTTCACATCTATTGCCTCGCCGATTTTGGCAGCTATATCTCTAACAACTTCCTTCGTCACTCTACCAAATGGAAGACCATATCGATTAACCCAAAAGGGATAGTGATCAAAATTATAACATATCTCTGGAATGTCAGGATCACACTGCTGAAGCACTAGCAGATATCTGATCATTCATCATTTTTGATCTACTCACAAACTCATAAAGTTGTAAGAGAGCTACCTCAGCAAAGAAAAAGCAGAGAGGCGTTGATTTTTCCCACGAACACAGCGAATCCTTTGCACGACTTGGTGGGTATCTGGAATATGGTTTGGGATTTTTGAAGAGACAGACACGTAGAGATGCCACCTAATCAGAGTTCTGTTTGAAAAATAGTCAAACCAGAGGAGTTGTCGGGGAGATTAAAGATGGGGCAAGGGAAAACAGAGTACTTGGGTGAATTGATCTCCTGCGGGCAAAAGCACCTTTGCGACTAGATAGGGTAGTTGACTTCTTGGAGTGCGATGCTTAGGGTTTTTGGTCAAATGGGAAAGAAGCAGGAAATTATGACCAAAAAGAAACAAAATGTCATACAACGACGTAATTAGGGCAGAAATTGGGCGATTTATAAGGGAGTAACATCAGAGCTAAAGGGAGGAAGAAAACGTTGTAACTATTGTGGGTTATGCCATCGACAAAGAAGATACAGACAAGAGGAACAGAGAGAGAGTACAAGACAAGGGGAAAGGGGAGTTATTACAGTGAAAACAGAGGTTAAAGCTCTTCAAGTAAGCTTCTTGAAGGAGATTTGCTTTGCTAAATGATCAAGAGGAGCTACCATACGGTAGAGAGAAACCCAGAGAGCCTGGGAGAGTGGAGGACAATCCAACGCGATCTTTATCCTATAAGAATTATTGGAAAGGTCAATTGATGTATCATATGCAAGATTGCCAAATGATTGTGACATACGTATCTTCTCAGATTACGAGGGTCTAAGAAAGGCGTGGATGGCCCCCCATCCACCTTTTTAGCATGATTAGCTATGTCCAAAACCATTCTTTTTCTCTCTCTTTCTTAATGATATTCTTGACGGAGCCATCCACAATAATAAATGCAACTTTTGGACAGATTTGTAAAGATCGTGGGAAATTGAAAAACAAACATGAATTATATTTGATCTTACTCATTTTAAAACCCACTCAACATAAGTTTATTTCATTTCTTGCTCGTGTTTCCTCATTTTCTTTTGCTTTCCTCATTTTCCTTTTTTTTTGGTACTAGAGGAACCGTTTTGGTTGACAGCCGCCACGTAAACCCTAGATGACGCTAGCGGAGGAACTACCACCCCGGCGCCACGCGTAAATCACCTAATAGCCCACTAGTGCAAGGGCTTCGAACTCCTGACCTTCCCTCAAAGGTCGAAGCCTACCCAGCGGAGCCACCATGGCCGGTAGTCATTTTCCTTCCTTCTTTTGTATATGAGAAATTCCACATTTTGCAAATGTCAGCAGGATAAAGTCAATTTTTATCACAAATGATTGAAAAACTTATTTCTAGAAGAAATATATGAAATAGCTCAAAATCTCTTATTATAATATACTTTCATTTTAGAGTTAATACATTAAAAAATTCCAAATTAGTATACTTGTGACAGATTTGCCAAACACTAATTTTTTAATCACAAAAACTCTAAACTAGTATACTCGTGACAAATATACTCCAAATTACTTTTTTGACCGTAAAAAATCTTAAGCTGATATACTTATGACAAATTTATCAAAAACTAATTTTTTAACTACCAAAAATCTCAAAATGGTACATTTGTGACAAATTTACCATCCGTTAGCTTTTGTCAAATTAAATATTAAATTTGTTGATCTAGATGACACATGATGATGTAGTATGGTGACTTAAATAAGAGCAAGTGGTTTAAAAAAAGTTGAGAATAGAATTTGTACTTGACCTAAAGTTGGGGTAAGGAGTTCGGTGTAGAATTAAGATTGGAGTTAAAGTTGAGGATTTTTTTTTTTAAGAATTAAGCCCATTTATATGGCCGCATTTGGTTTTTCACCTGGACCAATAGCATTTGTTTTTATGGTCTTCGTGATGATCACTACCAACTTTCTGTATCAACCATTTTATCTTCACATATCAATATTACACCTCTATTAAGATTGTTTTCATTTCCCTCTTTTTTAAGCTATAAATTAGACTTTATACTTGAATTATGGTTGATCATGAGTGATGTGGCAATATCTGATTTCATTGTGCTTGGGTGCGTACATCCAATAGTTGTTTTTTTTTTTTTTTTTTTTAAGTTGAAGTCCTGACTTCTCATAAATCACATAATAATCCTACTGCCAAATAAATTGTTGTCTTAGAAATATGATATTTATAAGAAAATGGAAAGGCCACCTGCCATATCATTTACAGCCGTTTTTTAATTGCAAATTATCATCTACATCGTCAAGAAGCGATAGAAAGAATATACTAATGTACCATGAAATACGATAAAACCTACTCCATTTGTGGTATCTAGCAAGATGGCAGGTGAATTCCCTTGTTGCCGAAGATTCGGCGTATAACTAAAAAAAAAAAAAAAAATTCTGGAGATAATCAGAAGTACCACAAAAAGTTATTTTGTCAAATTTTTTCACAAGGGGATTGTGTAACGGTTACCTTTTGGGGTTTAAACAAGACAATTACTATTTATCAATAATTTTTTTTCCAAAAAAGTCCCTTAAAGTCTTGATACATCAAGCTAGCATAAGTTCTCAATATTTCTAGCATTGCCTAACATTTCATGAGTAATAAAAAATGATCAGTGACTGCGTGGCACCTGCAAAGGTTAATTGTTTCCTATTCTGAAAGTTGTTTTAATTTTCTTTCCTTTAATTAAGCTGTACATTAAATACTGTACTTTTTTTTTTTGGTCAGTCCTACTTTATGCCTACTCTACACTCACTCGTAAACTTGTGCCCTGCCTCTTGCAGGGTGTGGAAGTCGCAACCCACTCTCGAAACTTACGCGTCCCTACCCCCCATCCCCCCTGAGAAGGTGGGGATTTGAACCCCTCACCTCCCCATTCCAAGTTAGAAGGGTGGCCACTGGGGCGAACCCCCAGTGGTTAATACTGTACTTGATTGTATATGATCTTATATGGCTATTCTTATCCAAAAATAAGTGAGAAAATTAAAAGGTAATATCCGATATCCTTTGTTCTTTGTCCTCAAATCAATGGGTCTGCACAAAAAGCACGGGTGTCAGCACTACAAGCTGAATCCCTTGCTTGTTTTCAGACCCTCAAGTACTTCTCCAAGCGAACTGATCCGATCTTCGAGCTTGAATCAGACGACTTAAGTGGGATAACCTCTCTCGTGGAAGAAGTGATCTGCCCCGTGGGAAGTCTCCGCACTTATCACAGAATGCTACGTCTCTCTTGGCCTTTTTTTCAACCATGAAGATAGTACATTGTCCTAGAGGAATAAATGGACTTGCGGATTGGGTTGCAAGGCGGCTGGATGTAATTATCTCCCACAAAAACTGGATAACCAGCCCCCCACTTGCACTTTGGGAGCTCATCTGCTTTGATTACCCTTTCTCATGTAATTGGGCCCGTTCTTAATGAATGAAAATCTCGTTTATGACTCCCCCCTCCCCCAAAACAAAAAAGAGGAAGAAGATAAATTGCAAAAAAGGTCATTATAAATTCGCATCTATTAATGTTGCCTTCGGATTTGGCATGTAGTTGTTCATGAACATGTTAATTCGTGTAAGAAATTGCCAGTTCTCAGTCACCAATGACCAAAACAAGTTAAAGAAATTGCCAGTTCTTAGTCACCAATGACCAAAAAAAGTTAAAAGGCATGGATTATACGTTCAACGATGGGTAACACATATCTCAAGGGTATTTTGAATAACATGTTACTTTTACTTTTTGTTGGGTAACTTATTTGTTTTGGTTTTAATCCTTGTTTTGGAACCACTCAGCAGTGACAAGGTTGAGAGAGAGTTGGCGCCAATTAAGATCAAACAGGAGATCATTGTGTAGCCTAGAGTGCCAGCAACTTCAGCACCGACGAGTTCAAGACAAAGCTACAACCGAGAAGCTACAAAGCAGAGTCCGTAGAGTCGCTTATCCCTCTTTTGATTTTTAACGGTACTCGCGAAAAAGCGACCCAGACTTTCATACTCGGGATGTCAAATGGCAGCATGAACATTTGCAATCGATAACCCAATGTTCACAAGTCGACAAGCGAAGAGAAACGTTAGCTCAAGTTGTCTCACTATAAATAGTTTTTTAATTTTGGCTTTTTGCTTCTAAAGAATTAGAGCAAGTAGATGCCATGATTCAAACACCAAGGCAAATCAAACTGGACCAAAACATAAAAGTCTCCTTAAAAAAAACCGATATAAAAGTAGAGAGATCAATTAAATTAGTGTTGGGGAAAAGCCATTGCCCGGGCAGGGCAAGCAAATCAGCGTAACTTTGGGGGCTTTTTGTCAGCCAACTTTACTTTTTATTGTCGGCCATATAGCGATTTGCCCGTTCCCATCGACTTCCAGCACTTTGCTTTTCGGTCTTCTAAGGAGTCATGTTAGTAGTTACAAGTTTTATAAAAGAAAGAGAGCCATTCTTCTTTTTACACATGGTGTGAAAGAGAGAACTATCGATGGACCAAGCAAAGCGACTATGGCTAGCTCAGACGCAGGAAGTTACCACGAAGATGGAGCAGTAAGTGTTCCTGAGCTTTAGAGGATCCTGTTCTCATGAATCAATAGTATTTGACTCCATGATCTAATGACTGATTTAAGTCCATTAGATTTCGAGAATTATGTGCTAGCCATTATGTAGTTACTATGTAGCTTAAGGGGCGCATTCATTTGAGTCAAGTTTGGCTTAACTCGCCATCGAGTATTGAAACCTTCGAACAAGATAAATGGAAGGCGTGCAACTAATTAAAAAAGAAGGTCAGTAGTGACTAGTGTACCACATCAGAGAGTAGGTTGAATTTTTATTAGGTAAAGAATAGTATCATTTGATACTTTGTAATACCTAATTAGTTATTGAATTTGATGAGCTACTCGACCATCGACCAAAAACGTATGAGCTTTTGTCACTTCTTAGCTACCCATGCACGAATATTTACTTTCCCTCCGGTTTAGGCTCCTAGTTAGGCATTAGAAAAAGTTTTTAAAAAAAAGTTCTAAATTTATTGTATCTATACCAATTCAATCATAAATCATTCAAATATATCAATTTAGTCCTAAATCTTTTCACAATTTCCCAATTGAGTTATTTTTGTCGATTTTGGCTAGCAATGATGCTTGCTATTTTACGTAATATGATCATGACTGATATCCACAATCTTTACAATTTTTTTACAAATATGTTTGAATCTTTTATTGGCCAGCAAGGGCTGTTGCCCTTGCCTAAGGCCATCATGGCCTCACACAGATCTAGGCAAGGGCTACCTTGCTTATGGCCGATGTAGCCGTAATGGCCTCACCTAGAGCCAATGTGGCCCCACCGACTTTGGGGGAGGCTAGATTTGGTGAGGAATTGGGCAAGGGTGGTGACCTTCGCCTAGTGGGTAGAGGGTCATTTGTCAAAATGAAAGGAAAAAATTAAGAAAAAAATTAAAAAATTAAAATGTTGTTAAAAAATGTTCACATCACATGTCATGTAGGATGTTTGATATTTATGTTAGCAATTTTCAAGTAAAATTGATCGAATGAATTTAATTGACAGAATAATGGACTTTATTAAAATGTGAAAAACGTTTGGCACTAAATTAACCCATCTAATTGTAATGGGTTTTAATTTTATTTATTTTTACTACTTTCCCGTCGGCTATTCATTGTATCTGAAGTACCTAGCTTTCTACAAACGGCTGATAGCCAAACCAGCCTCACCACCTAACCGAAATTATTATCAAGTGTTGTCGCGTATGGATTATGGATTATTGTAGCCATGCTTGTTTGTCATTAATTATAAAAAACTTTCTAATTTTCCCATCAAAATTTACAATATTATTTTGATTTTAAAAAATATGTGATTGGGAGTAAGTGGGTTTCTCAAATTAAGTATAAACTGGACGGCACAATTGAAAGATAGAAAATGAGATGAATAGTGAAAAATGTTACAATCAACAATTTGATTAGATTATGAAGAAACCTTTAGTTCAATTATAAAGGTTGAAACTGTAAGATTAGCATTGGCTATTGCAAGCTCCTATGGTCAGAAGCTTTATTAACTAGATGTTAAGAATGCATTTTTGCATAGAGATCTACAAAAATATAGGTGGGCCAACCATTAGAATATTATGTTTGATTCTAAATTGGTTTGAAAAAGGAGAAAGGAAATCCACGGATAAGGACACATCGCATCTAGATAATCCAATGGTTGACATTTGTCATTTTTTTTCCGTGCCCTTTTTCTTTCTATCCTTCTTTCTCTTCTTCCTTTATCCTTTCTTCTCCGTCCTCTCGAGCAAACCACCATGGTCAAAAAGGTCCAAGCACGTTGTCGCCAGGTCGTTGTCTTCCGTCACCACTACGAGCCCTCGCCATCGTGCCTCGTGCCGCCGTTGGCTCGACACTAAGAATTTCCCCAAGAGCCTCCCCGATACCTTGAGTTGAGATATTGTCTATTTTGATCCATCCATTTAAATCCCACAGTTTTTCCTTTAGCGTCCGTTGTTAAAAGACGCTTTTTGTGAGTATTTAGATAAAAGAACACTAGAAAGTGTAAAAATTTATGTATAACGCTTACTTTAATATAAAAAAATTTGTCGGCTCACTTAAATATCGAATTGGAGAAAAAAAAAACGATCATTTAAGTGCCAATAACAAGAAATTCCGACTAAATTGATTACGTGACACTTATAATTGACTTGACAATTTTTTTAAAAATTTCAGTCCACATGACATTTTCACGTGGCACGCTTGGTATTAAAGTGATAGTATTTTAATAATGATTGGCACCGAAATGATAATTTTAAATAAAATTTGACACTTAAATGATTATTATTATTATTATTTTTGGTAACCAGGAACCCCATAAGGGGATAGCCGGCGAGCGACTGTAGGACCCATCACCACAGTAACGACGCTTCTGGGATTCAAACTCCTCCCCTTTATAAGGAGGAGAGAGCCCAAGCTAGCTGCACCGCTGCGGGCGGTGGTCTTAAATAATTATTATTTATAACTTTTAAACGACATAGTTTAGGGCTCCAGCGACCTAACTCGGAGTTGGCACTTAAATAATTATTTTATTTATTTATTTATAAAGTGGCACTTAAAAGATCCGAAAAAACTACCATTGCCCGCGGTGGTCGTAATGGTTTCGCGCTTTCTCCCCCACTGAGGGGGGAGAGGTTCGAAATCCCACGTCCCTATTGCGTGACTCACCTACGGCTGGGTTTGTGTTAATGGCCCAGTTCGCCTTGAATTTACCCCATTGGCTGCCGGTTGTTTGGGAGTTTTCGGATCACAAAAAAAAAAAAAGATCCGAAAAAACTTTTGACATTGAAATGAGCGTTGTACTCAATATTTGACACTTGTAGCGTCTTTCTCCTATCTGAAATCCAAAAATGTTTCAGCTTTAGGCATGGTCCTTTCACTGTCCTAGAAGTCTTTTAAAAGTAACTTATTCAATTCCCCGTCATTTGACGGTTACCTACTTCCTACCCTTGTTTGGGCCGGGTGTGACCATAGATCTGTGGCTGTGGGACCACCATTGAGCCTATGCCAGAAATCGTGGCCTCCAACTTGGAGATGAGACTAACAGGTGGCGCGGTGGAGAGGACGGGCTGAGGGGCGCAGCTGTGGCCGTTTCAGGGGCTGCTAGGCTTGTCTTTGCAGTTGGGATGGCAATGAGTAATGAGGATGGTGGCGGAGCGCGGCGGAGTTGGCGGAGAGGGAGAGGAGACAGAAACTGGGTGTGAAGGTCTTACTTTGTGGGCATGTATTTTCAGAGAATGTGGTGGGAGTTTTGGTAATGGAGGGCATTTTTGGGAGATGTGGACTGATCTAAGCTCTCAATTGGGTTGCGGAGGTGTAAGAGGGTTGAATTTAAGATGTAAATTTACTTCTACATTCGGATTATCCTAATTCAAAAGTTAATTGAGAAGTCGCCGCCTGAAAAGTAAAAAAAAAAAGAAAATCATAAACTTGTATTTTTTTTTGGTAGAAGAAAAATCATAAACTTGTTGCCTTAGTAGTAATTCAGCTTTAAACTTTTTTAGTCTTAGATACTTTTACATCGGCACAAATTCAATCCATCGGGCTAATTTAGGCTAAAGATTAGTAACGTAGATGCCGGTCGTCGTACGTAACATGACTAGTATTGATGTTGATATTTTTTTTCTTCATTTGTATTTATTTCTTCTTTCCTTTTTCCTTTTCCATTCCCCCCCCTCTTTTCCTTCTTTCCTTTTTTTCCTCCATCATGGCCGGTGACTAAAATATCAACATCGTCAATGTTGACCATTCTACCTTACATGACTGATATTAATTGATGACAACTAGCTAAAAGAACCATTTATATCGCTATTAATCAACATCAATTATATCTCGGACGCACGTCAAGTCTACAATCAATACCATCACCTACTCGCTTTCATGATGGAGCTGTATCCCAGGACGCTCCAAGTCCTCTTCACAAAGTCCACGACCGCAGTGGCCTCGCTCCGCGCCTTGTCCTCCGCGTCGCACCACAATAGGGCCGGCAGGAACAGCCATAATGCCGTCGCGAGGATAAAACCGACCGCCATCGCTCCCGACACCGTCCTCGGCAGGTGGAATCTGCCGGCGAGTGCTTTCTTGGCTGCGATCTCGGCGGCCACGCAGAGGCCGTGCAAGAGGAAGAAGGAGGTGACCACCCACCTCGGCTCCTTACGTCCGATGTAGTAGAAAATGAGCTCGTGCATGAGCGCCGAGACCAGGAAGCAGGCAAATGATGCTGGCAGGGCGGCCCACCTCCTCCCGATCACACGGCTGGAAATGGACCTGGTTTGAGACAAGGAAGAGAACGATGCATTCAACGAGAATTACTACTCTGCGAGCCTTTTTTTTTTTTTTTTGTCTTATCATGTCCAGTAATTTTTTCTTTATGTCTAGCATTTCTTGAATTTTTTTAATGGTCAAATTGACAGTATACATTTATATTATGCAGCTGACATTCTTTTTCATGTACAAGACTTTATTTTAGGTATGAAAATATAACATAGATATGACAGGAAATGAATCTGTGGTAGTGCAGAGAAATTTTGACACTATGTGCTTTACCTCCATGTCTGTCATATTATATTTTCATGCATGCAATGAAGTCTTACGCATAAACAATGAACGCAAATTGATCCACATCAAAATGATAACAAAATTCAACTCAGTACAATGAGTGACGATGCATCTCTTTGTATCTTTAAAAAACAAAGTAAATAGTGTCTCACCTAACAGGTAAATACACGGCAGGGTGGAGTATATTGGTGACCATGAGGTTCCATCTCCTTCCCCAGAAGTCCTGCAGTGAGGTCGAGAGGTACGGCTCTTCGAATTGCGGCTCAAGCCCAATGCCGGTAAGTGCTCGGACCATGGCTCCAACCACGGCCAGGGACACCTCCAGCCCCACGTATACGTGCACCAAATACATCAAGTTGAGGATCACCGGATGAACTCGAACCTTCCTCTCGTAGGCAGGCAAAAAGGCAACTATCACCAGGCACTTGACGACGTAATTCATGGGCGATTTGAGTCCTCTCTCGTTGATCTCCGAACACGGGCCCTCTTCCTTTTGGTGCTCTCAACTGGGTTGTGAATCTTAATGGGAAGGCAGGCGACGGGAATGAAGTATGCCAAAGAGCAAGACCGGCTAGGTGACAACGGTCCTTTGCCGAAGGCAAAGAGGATGAGCTTGAAGTTGCAGAGCCAAGCGATGAAGAACGAGGTGAGGCCTCCGAGGGAGATGGTGGTGAGGCTAAGAGGGAGGATGAAGAAGAGGACGATGACCGGCGAAATGGCCAACAGCCTCTTCGTTCCGACAGGGACGGTTTTAGAGATGGTGTGGCAGTAGGTGAGCGAGATCACCACCAAGGTCCAGACCGTCATGAAGTTGCTGATCTCTCCCGCCATGTTTGGTCCCTTGGCACAGGCTAGAATAGCGAAGCTTGGGTGAAGTAGGGTCATAGAACTTTGCTGTAGCGCTCTCTCTCTCTCTCTCTCTCGCTTGAGACAAAGGCCTTAAATTCGCAATTATAGAAGCCGTTGGTAGGGCGGGCGTGGCCCGTGGGAGCCCGCGGGGCTTGTCTTGAAGACTCGGTTAAATAAATTTCACGTGCGAAATTCGTGTGGACAATGGCGGTCCAGCCATGCCTGTTTCTTAGTCAATGTCGCTTGTAATGAGGAAGAGAAAAAAGGTTGTGGAACTGGAAGATTGACCGTTTGATTTTGCTGATGTGGAGCGTGGTGAAAGGGAGTTATCAGTTTTGAATAGAAATTGCATAGTACTGACTAATATCAGACTTGGTAGTAAAAAATATGCTTTTTTATCATTTGTGTGTGCAATTGAATTTACTCGGCTTAAGAGAAAAATCCCATGTCGATTATGAATATTAACCTCCTCACACCACAGGTGAATATCATGTATTTTGTCAAGTGTCCGGTTGATCGGCTCTATCAGAGATTAATTATTGTTTATTTCTTAGGAAAAATGAAGGAGTCCGAAATTTGTGGGGTCAAACCACAAAAATCTAAGAAAAGAAGCGGAATTTGGAGACTTCAAGTCAAATTTGGTGACAGACAAAGACCCGCATGCATATTTTCAAGTCATCACGAAAGAAAAAAGAAAAAAAAGTTATTGAAGCATATTCATGAGCCGACATTTAAGTAATTTACTACTTATGTTCCAGAAGAATTGCTCTCAGATGCATTTTAACCATTAAATCTCGGAGAAAATAAGCATGAAGAGGTTTTAGGCATTCCACATAAGAGCCTTTTTCATACCGGTCCACCTTTCACAGTTTCAGTGCATTGAAACAATGGGCTTGGGGGTCGCAGCCGTGGCAATGACTTGGAGGCCTAAAAGATTCAAAAGGAAAACCATAGGCTTGGAAAACTCGACGAGGGGCGGCAGTGACGACGAGCGCAAAGATGATGGCCGGTAAGGCAGGCCGTGGTGGGAGAGAGAGAGAGAGTTTGTGTGTGTGCACACGTGCGAGAGTGAAATTGAAAATGTGAGTGTGACTCTTTATCATTTTCCGTTTTTTTTTAGGCTGGATGGGCAGGAAAAATCTCTCCCATTTCCTTTTTTTTGGGCCTATGTTTCTTCGCCTTATTACTATTTTTTTCATATTTTTAAATCATTTATTTAAGGAATCTATCCTATAAGAATTATTGGAGAGGTTGATTGATGTATCGAGCATCAAATTGCCAAATGATTGCGACATACATATCTTTCGAGATTACGTGAGTCTGAGACAGGTGTGGATGCTGCCCCCCCATGCAGCCTTTTCAGCATGATAAGTTGGGTCGAAACCATTCTCTTTCTCTCTCTTTCTTTTTTATTTTCTTGACGGAGCCATCCACGATAATAAATTCAACTTTTGGAGAGATTTGTAATGATTGTGGGAGGTTGGAAAATGATCTAACAAACGTGAATTAAATTTGATTTCACTTATTTTAAAACCCGCTCGACATAAGTTTGTTTCATTTTTCGCTCATGTTTCCTCATTCTCTTTTGTTTTTCCCCATTTCTTTCCTTCTTTTGTATATGAGAAAGTTCCATATCTTGCAGAACTGTACGGGACGAAGTCAGTTTTATGGCAAATGATTGGAAAAACTTCATTGTCTAGAAGAAATATATGAAATAGCTTAACATCTCTCATTAATTTTTTTTTTGTCATTTTATATGGAGCGATTGTTTAGTGGTTGAGTGTTACTTGAATTTGCCGGTGGTTGGGGTTAGGGGCATCAGAAGCAAATCGAAACCGAAATGAAATTTCGTGCATTTTCGATTCGGTTCGGTTTTTGGTTCGAATAATTAAAAAATAATCTTTTTTTTTTTTTTTTGGGTTCGGGTTATTTCGGTTTGGTTTGGTTAACCGAGCCGAACCGAAATTCTCAATAAGAATTGAACACCCAACTTAAAATTTCTCTTCTTTCTCACCTCTTATTTAGCTCGGTTCCAATAAGTAAAGCGAAGAAAAGAAAATCGAAAAACCAAATTGAATTGAAGCATTGACACCCCTAGTTGGGATTGGACAAGTGAGAAGAGTGTTCCAAAAGTACCTAAAATACTTATGTAACATTTTTCCTTCTAAAAAACTGAAATTCTAATTGATAGATGATATATTTCCACATCCTCTCCTATCTTTTACAGTTTGATTGAAGGCCCCTTCAAACAGGAATTAAAGCTGTCGATTTTTTAGGCATTTAATTTAAGTCAAGATTTCATTTCAGGTAGAGTGTACAACCAAGTCCTGCTGCTCCTTTAACTTTTTGACTTATAGGTTGAGTCTTGGTTTTTAACTTGTGCTACAATTTAGTCCATTATGTACGTGAAAGCTTCTTAATTTATCTAGATAGGGAACACCACCAGTTTTCATCAAATTTTTGATGTACCTGACAAGACAAACTATATTTATGTGTAAGCGAATTCCACAAAGACGAGATTTTAATCAAGCTGCTTCTATACTACGCTAGATAGAATGGGGGAATAAAGGAGGAGAAAAGGCTCTATTTACTTGATAGCCCCGATCATTTTCTGATAACTTATATTTTATGTAGATAACAAGTCAGGCTAATCAAATATCTTAGTGATATCATGAATCAGGTTTGCTATGAGCCAAAGATTGGTGGATGGCTTCATGTGAAATTGTTTGCATTTGGTGACGTAGAAAAATGTAACTCATGCGATGTGGAGAATCTGCACACAATTCTGTTCTTTAATCACTACATGTATCCCACATGATTCAAGATATAATTTTATATGAGATTGTTTCTTCTTATATATAGATCCTTTGTTGTATTTCAATCTAGTCAAATCCATCTAAAACTTATATGTTGACTTTCATCGGTATCTTTTGAGGAATTTGGAACATCTTCTATTTATTTTCTGATATATAGTATACATTGACAAAGAGATCAAACGCCAGAGACATTAGTTGATATGCATCGCTACTTTATTTGACTGCAAAGTATTAAGCATGCATTCTTTTTCTGAAACTTCCTTTGATTTTATAGTCTAGGAATTACGTTTTCATTGGACTTGTACATGTTCCAGATATTCCATTGAGCATTGATGATTTCTTTTTGTAGTTTCAATCAAACTCTGGAACAGAGATATGCATTGAAGAATGACTTATGCTTGAGACACAAACATATTGACTTCTAAATTTTGATGACCCATTTAAGCATTTCGTTGTATAAGAAAATTAAGAAAATTAGGGATCAAACTCGACCCTAAACAAAAATTTCATGGTCTTGCACTGCCACATTTAGAAATTAGGGGGCGTGTCGACATAAAACATCGACTTATGGCGAGACTGCGAACTTTCGAAGCTTAAGCCCATTTTGCAAACAATTCTTCGTGCTCGTGAATGAGGTCGCACTCATGATCGAATGTTTAATCAAGGTCTCTGGTCATGAATGAAGTAGACTGCGATGGATGACCAAAAGCGCAAAAGATGGATAAGCTGCAGATCTTCGAGCACGGTCACACCGTCAATCGACATTGTCATCTTCAAGAGCAAAAGAAAAGAGAAAGTCTGCTGGAGGAGCTCAACAAATAAACAAGAAGAAGAACAAAGAAGAAATGAAACCAGTCGGTGAGGTGAAAAATACAAGAAGAAAAGAAACGAAAGGAAAATAGAAAGAAGGAAACAAGCACGGGCCACCCACAGGACATGGCAGAAGCCGTGGGATAAGAAGATCAGAAGACGTGGGCGTGGCGTGAGGAAGGGAGAAAGTCAGAGGATAAAGAGGATTTGGTCTGGCAGGGCGTGGGGTGGAAGATATTCACACGCGACCATCCCAGGCGCATCGCTACCAGACCGTGATCTCCGCTGCTTTCCGGTGATTCCGGCGTCCATGACTAGTTCCCGGTAACGTCCTCAGCAAGTCCCAGCGTCTCGGCAACTCCTCCATCGAGCCTAGACCTGCAGCTGTCCCAGAACCGCACCCAGCGGCAATACCCGAGCGCCCGACCTGCATCTTCGGCGAAGACCCAGCAGCTTTCGTGTCATCGGCAAGTCCCTGGGGTCCACTAACCACCGTTGCGACCCCTCGAAGCCCTCGTCACCTTCATCCCCAGTCTTCCCGAACCTCGCGTTTTTGCTCTGTTCTCCCCTGCCTCTCGGCAAGAAGGACCGAAGAGCTTGATTCTTGCCTGAGCTTCGTCCGTCAGATCTAGCTTCGTTCGAGGACGGCACCAGGTGCTCCAACTGACGATTCGAGCGCCCATCTCAGTTCCGAGTCACAGATAAACCGCAGCATCTGCAGGTTTGTATCGAGAGCTATGAACATGGTTTGAAGAAACTGGTTTGGACAATCTAATGTGCACCGACCAAATGCATAAACCAAGTTTCAATCTTGAATGGTTGATTCGAGGATTATTAGGTGATTTTTGTGTTCTGAGTTCTTCCATGTGCATGTAGGTCAATCATAGGTCAGTTTGATGAATTTAAATTATTTTTCAATTTTTAATAATATAATACAAAATAAATTTAAAAACAAAAAATCTGAAAATTTTCCCCAGAAAAAGAAAAAGAAAAAGAAAAAGAAATGTAAGATAGCATTAAATTAGGGCAAAAAAATGAAATTTGCGGGATTTGCCTAATTCTGTAAAATGTGCTATCAAGCGTTTTATGGAGATAATCAGTTATGTAAATAATCTATTTTGCTTAAATTAGAATTATTTATTGTAATTTCATGCATGTTTAAATTTCCATTCCACTCATGAGGGTCTTGTCCCAAGGCATAATAACAATGCCATGTAATTCTTTTTGCCTAACTTGTATCGGTTTTCATTTCCGCACCTTTATTTAGAGTTTTGATTACTTGGATGTTTAAATAATTGCTTCGCACTTCAATAAATTGCTTGTTTATCTCCTTTTCTAGAATGGTTAGGACTAGCCTATGACCATAATGAACCCTTAAAAAACATATGTATGATCACCTAGCCAATTCTATACCTTATGACATAATTTGTAATCAAGAATGTATGACCATTTAGATAAATAATCTTCCAAGTTAGTGATATCGTAAGTGCACTTATAAATATTAGCATAATCAAGTCTCCGAACTAGAATTTTTGATTGCGTGGGAAATGAGACAAGTCTCCCGTGTCTCGTTTGGTTTTCAGCCCACTTCAAATGGCTAACGGCGTGTCCTTAACATGGCATTAAAAGGCTATGTTTAAGACTTCATTTGGATCTCGGGATCCCTTAGATGTAAAGAAACTAGAGGGTAGAGTTGGGCTCAAGACTCGATAAAAATGTTGGTCAATGAGGGGGTGTGAGACGTGTGGGCATTGGCATGTTAAAATAAAGAGTACATCCTAGCAACCTGTCTAAAATCACTTCGGCTAAAAAGAACTTGAAATGAAAATCCAACTAAAAAGAACTTAAAATGAAAATCCAACTTTGAACGAGATATAGGTTTGGGAGAGCCTATGCTTAATTGATAGCCCATTTAGTTCACCTTTGGGCATTATTTCTAAACCTAATTCTTTGTCCGTTGTCGGTGACAAAAAAAGGAAGGTTGTGATGAAAGTAGGATAGAACTAGTAAAAAGCTGGGCCTTTCTAGTGTTTTGCTATATATTTCCACTCTTTCGGCCATTTAGATAGGCCTATTCCCCAAAAAACTCCGACCTTTAGGTCATGTTCTAATTTTACCCAAAACTATTTTTTGTCCCATAAAAAACTTCAGACTTTGAGTCTATCTCAATTCTACCCAAAACTTTCTTTTGGTCTCGTAAAGAACCACTAATTTTTTACTCAAGTCCCAAATCTACCCCCACCAACCATCCGTCCAAATTTTTTTTGTAATAGGGTAGATTATTCGAGTGTCCTGAGTGTGAGCTCTCCAAACGCATGCTCAAACCATGAGAAATTGAAGATTGAGCACAAAATCAAAGATGCCTTAGTGAGATGGAATGAATACTCTCTTAAAAAAAAGAGCAATTGTAACAAGCTAGCCCTAATTGGTCTAGTTTTTATCCGAAATTCAAATCCAAGAAGACATCATTTGGATTGACGTGAAAATTCATATGCAAAAAAACGTCTTCTTGGATTAGAGATTTGAGAAAACTAGAGCAATAATATGGAAATAACACATATGATCACCAAGGACAATTTTAGACGTTGAGTGAACAGGTATGGATATGAGAGTTGAGTAAAGAGTTATGGATATGAGACTTAAGTAAAGACTTAGTGATTTTTATAAGATAAACAAAATTTAGGATAGCATTTGGATTGGACTTAAAGTTGGGGTTTTCCATAAAACAAACAAGAGTTTAGAATAGAATTGGGACTGCAGTTAAAGTTGAGGATTTTTTGGGAATTAAGCTACTTTGTATAGCCACATTAGGTTTTTTACATGGACCAATAGCTTTTGGTTTTATGGTCTTGGTCGTTAAAACTACCAACTTTCTGTTTCAACCATTTTATCTTCACATTTCAATATTGCACCTATAATAAGATTGTTTTTATTTTCCCTATATTTAAGCTAGAAATTAGACGTTATACTTGATTTATGCTTGATAACGAGTGATGTGGCAATAACTGATTTCATTGTGCCTGGGTGTGAACATCCAATATTTGTTTTTTTTTTTTTTGTCGAAATCTTTTAGTTGTTGACTACTTATAGATCACATAATAATCCTACTCCCAAATAAAATTATTTTCTTAGAAGTATTATATTTATACGAAAATCGAGTGGCCACCAGCCATATCATTTACAGCCGTTTTTTAATTTGCAATTATCATCTACATTGTCAAGAAGCGATAGAAAGAATATACCAATGCACCATGAAATACGACAAAACCTACTCCATTTGTGGTATCTAGCGAAATCGCGGGTGAATTCCCTAGTTGCCAAAGATTCGGCATATAACTTAAAAAAAATAAAAATATTCTGGAGATAATCAGAAGAACCGCAAAAGTTATTTTGTCAATTTATTTTTTTAACAATGGGATTGCGTAATAATTACCTTTTGGGGTTTAAACAACCCAATTACTATTTGTCAATCTCACTTGTTTTCCAAAAAAGTCCCTTAAAGTCTTCATACATCAAGCTAGCTTAAGTTCTCAATAAATCTAGCATTGCCTAACATTTCATGATTATAAAAAACAATTAGTGAATGCGTGGCATCTGCAAAGTCCCGTTGTTTCCTATCCTGAAAGTTGTTTTAATTTTCTTTCCTTTAATTAAGCGGCGCATTCAATATTATTCTTGACCAGATCAGATCTTATATGGCTTTTAATATCCAAAAGTAAGGAAGAAAATTAGAAGATAATATCCGATATCCTCAAAAGGTAATATCCAGTATCCTTCATCCTTCGTCCTTAAATAGCTTAATGATGTTGATATTGGAGAAACGATATGCCTCAATCATGAGTTCGACAGCTAAGCTTGTGCTTGTCATTTCTTTATACCTGACTAGTTATGCAGGAAATATTTGGGGGAAGACACATGTTGAGATCATTAACAATTTGCCGGGCAGAACTACTTTAACAGTTCATTGCAAATCCAAGGATGACGATCTTGGAATCCAGCATATAACGATTAGCTGGGGATTCTCATTTCAACCTAGTATCTCTGGACGGACTTTGTTCTTTTGCAGTTTTGCGTGGTCAGGTCAGTTTCAAAGGTTCAATATATACGTGCAAGGCAGGGACCAGAATTTTTGCACCCAGTGTAAGTGGAAGATCTCGCCAAATGGTCCTTGTATGCTCAATTGGTCTACCGGAGAGTTCGATATTTGTTAACCTTGGAATCCTCCTCCACCGTTAGGGGGAACACCTCTTAATTTAATGTATGTGGAGGAAGAAGATGCGGTGAACTCATACATCACAAGTTAGATGGAATGAGAATCATCTTTATTTAAATAAATATACACACAAATCTGTGTGTTCTATTCTAATATACTCACCATTTCGATTTTGATTTGCATCTCTTTCTTGATAATCTTGTCTCTTCATTTTGTGTCATTTTATTTGTACTTATTACTGGACCATGTTTGCTATCGCTATCAAATTGTTTCAATGTAAATCATTTTAAATTAAAAAAGCTTAAAAAGTGTGAAGCCATATTGGTTTTGAATTTTAATGCTAGCGTCGTATCAAGAATCAACATTCTTGAGCTCAATGGGAAACATTTTTTAGTTAATGATGCTTTGGGCGTTGATCTAGAAGTGACCCTAAAAGCGATTAGGCAATTTGCAATGGCCAGTTCGGGTGTAGGCCATGGGCCATGTGAGAGGAACAATTACATTTTAAACTTTGGCTTCTAATAATGCTCCTCCTCAACCGAAGAAAGTGAAGATTGTAGGCTTTACTGTCGGAATTGGAAACGACGCCATGCTTCTAAAGGAGAAGGGTATGGAACATTCATTATTGGACGTAGGGTAGAAGGGATGTAGCTCTTGGCTCAAAAGGTGCAATTGTCGCTTGTTACAGATTAGTTTGTTTTCTTTTTTCAAAATGTAATTGTATTTGAGATCATTCAACTAAGATATTCTATATTACAAACTTCTTCGGATATCTTGATGTGAATCGATGCATATCATCTTTTATGGAATGAGAATCATCTTTGTTAAACAATCACACGCATGTGTAAATTCCGTTTCCTATATACTCATGATTTTACATTTGTTTGGCATCTCTTTGTTTTGTGTCATTCTACTTGTACTTATTACTTGTATTGTTCCTTATCACAATCAAAATATTTCTACGTTAATCTTTCTTAACAAAAACAAGTTAATAAGTATCAAACCATGTCATTTTGAATTCTGTAATGCTGGTAATCGTATCACGAATCAACACCCTCGAGTTTATAAGCACGTAAACTAATAATCATGTTGACAAATCTGGCAAAAAAATAGATCACGAGAAACATTTTTGAGTGGACGATATTTTGGGCCAATGATCTTGCAGTGATCCCAAAAGCAATCTAGTAAAGAGAGATTTGCAATGGCCAATTCAGAGGTAGGGCAGGTGAGAAAATAATCACATTCTTAGCCTTGACTTCTATGGATGTCAAAAATAGAAAAATTTCTAATAAAGGGCCTGAAATGGGGCCATTTTTTATAAAAATGAGTCTAAAGTGAATAATATTTTAAAGAAGAGTCGAAGTAGCTAAATTAGTCTCAAATAAGGGTCTAACCTCATCAGAGGACCATTTCCAACAACTTGATGGGATAATTTGGTCAAAATATGCGTTGGGATAACAAATTGAAGAAATTTCTAAATGATTTTCTATTTTTCACGTTTTCTTCCTTCCTCTCCCCGTTGCTCTTGCCTGATCCTTGGCCATGCTGCTCCGCATCTTTGCCGCTTGCTTGATCCTCGGCTGCATAGGGCGCGTTTGGTAACGATTCTGTTCCCAGAAGTAGATTTTGATCGAACCGATTCTTTTTTATTTCGTTCAGGAACCGATTCTAAGCATTTTAAGCCGTTTGTAAGCGTCCAAAATTTCTGATTCGGAATAGAATTGCGTTTGGTACCGTGCTCATTAATTATGTTCCAAATCAACTTTTTTTTTTCACTTTTTTTTTTTTTTTTTTTCTTTTCTTTTTTTCCTTTTTTCTCATCTTCTTCTTCTTTCTTGTGGTTGGTTGCCGGACCGACGGCCCGGCCGAGGGCAGGGCCGAGCGACCTCACCGGAGTGTCGCCGACCCTCATCGACTGAGCCTCACCTGCAGCTGGGCGAGGCTCGCCTAGCCCCGCCGAGGCTCGGCCTCACCGGTGGCCAGGTCGGCCTCACCGGGGCTGGGCGAGGGCCCGGAGCCACCGGGGGCTGGGCGAGCCTCGCTTGGCCACCGGTGGGGTTGGGCAAGCCTCGGGGCTGGGCGTCGCGAGGCTTGCCCAACCCCGCCTGGCCCGGTGAGGCTCGGCCTCGCCGGATCTGGGAGGTCGAGCCTCGCCGGTGGTTGGGCAAGCCTCCGGCGAGCTCGCCGGTCGGGCTTGCCTCTGCGAGCTAGCCTGGACCTCGCGGGCGGCGAGCCTTCGGCGACAGCGAGCTCGTCGGACCGGCGGCGGCGGACGGCGGCCGGCGGCGATGGATGGCGGACGGTGGCGGGCGGTGGTGGACGGCGGTCGCGAGATGGCCGAAGGGAAGAAGGAGGATTCTTGATTTTGATTCTCAAATTCGTTCGGAATAAGAATCAACTTTTTTTTTGTTCTTGATTCTATTCCCAACTACATTCGGGAACAAAATTTTTACCAAACGTGATTCTAGGCCCAAAGGATTCGGGAACAAAGAATCGAATTTGGCCTGTTTGGATGGTTACCAAACAGGGCCATAGCTTCCAATCTTCGCCAATTGCCCGGTCCTCGCGAGCTACAGTCCGTCGTTCATTGTTCACCGTCAGCTCTTCTTTCCGAGATTCATTGTCCACAATCTTTAAGTCGTCCACGAGCTTCACGTCAATCGTCTCGTCGGCAAGCTTCACTCACTTTCAATTGAGGTCAATGTTGTTCATATTGGTGCAGTCGGTTTAAGGGAATGCTATTTTAGCTTGTTGAAACGACACGTGGCCTAGGCATGTTCACCAATGGCCCTGAGGCTCTAGTCCAAGCCCGAATGTCTGTTCAAATTACAGTCACAAAGCCTGCTCCTCTTTCGCAAGTAATTCTTGTGAAAGACCCGAGTTCCGATCCTCTCTTCGATGCTCCTCGGTCTATTCATACCACTGCAATCCCAAAAGAAAGGAATTTCCATTCCCCCTAACGTCCTTCTCCGAAAAATCGATCCAAGCTGGCGAGGGGGGTTTCTACTTCGAAGCAAATTTGGGATTGCCTCGCACCAGCGTTGCTCTAGCAAAAGCTTTTGTTCTGTCCCCTGACTTCAACGGCTGGCTTTTCTCGTTGTGATCTATGAAATGTTTGCTCATGCGGCAGAGGTGCTCATTGGTGAATTTAACAGTAAGATTAATGACTTCTAATGTTTTGGAGCTGTAAGGACAAAAGCTTGAGTTGCGGGTTTTGGACATCGCAGAAAACGAGGTCGAAATTCTTCTTCTTTGTCGATTTTTATGGCATCCTTAAGTTAGTAATCTGACTTTCTTATTGTTAGTAAGCCAGATATCAACTTCTCTGATTAATTCTTTCGTGGTAATCTACAGGAGGGGATGAATTCTTCTCTGGGCTTCCTATATCTTCTGATGGAAAAGAGACTATCTGTCTAATAAATTTTGCAGAGTCACCGGAAGACTTGCGGCTCAAGCTGTGGGCATGTCATGAAATATCGCATCAATATCGACTGCTTTTATAAGTGAAGGCAAAGAGCAGGAAGTTGCGCTTGCAAGGGGAAGTGAGCACCTGCAGAAGCTGGAGGAAGAGCTTTGAGGGAAGAAATTTTCAGCGGAGACACCATTGAATATCTGGACATCACAATTGGATGGTTGGACAATGTACTTAGGGTCTTCGAGGAAATTTTCAGTCTCAAAGTGGTTAAAGGTGAGAGGTTTCCATTTCTATTTGCATGGATGAAGGAGTTCTCAGATGCTCCAGGATCAAAGATTGTTGGCGACCCCATGACAAGCTCATCCCCGAGGGCGTTGCTCTTCATCAAGTGTTTAGCACGAAATTGTCATGGACTTGACCTATATATATATATATATTTGACGAAGGGTGTTAAGACTCATGTGAATGTCAGTTTTTCATCTTCATATTCCAAAATAAATGACATGTTGCACTTATTACTGATCTTTTGAACCAGTTTTCCCTTCAAGTACGAAATAGTTTACTATCACAGATGATATGTTTCCATATGCAAAATAGTTTTCCCTTCGGTGCATGCTAGAGACAAAATTGATTTGAATTGAGTGAACAATGGAATATTTGCTGCTTTAGGACAGGAAACAATCGAACAGCTCGAAGTAAAATTTACAAAGTTGCCAGCACACGTCTACTGGTTAGTTGTTCATCCTGGGCTATGCCATTAATATACAGCATAGTGTACCGACCAATGAGTGTAGATTGGCATCCCAATGAGCTTTCAAAGAAGTGATGACAATCGCTTGAAACTTAGAACAACGCCAAAGCAAATTGTGGAACTTCCTTTAGTGATTAGCAGATCAAATGTGATAGACTTGCCACATAGTTCTACTTGCTCCGAATAAGCAAGAAAACAAAGAGAAAACAAAAAATAACAACCGCTCGAATATTGTAGAGTTAACAGATATCACTGAACAGCAACAAAAGATTTTATTTGGGAAATTAGAACATGTACCACTCAACCATTCCATCAGCTTGCCATCTTGATAAATCAGTATAAAGCATGTTGTGAATGCAGCACAAACATAACAAAGGAGAGAACTAGGACAAGAATGACAAGCCTTCATGCAGAAAGTTAAGTCTGCACAAAAATTTTCAAAACAAACATGCTGAGCGAGGATGATTTCTCAATTTGTAAAATTGTGCTTTTCAACTAATAAATAGTCCAATCTGTAGATGGAGGGCCCACAGAGTTTCATCTAACAAATAGATGCATTAACGCTGTTAAATCCAATCCAAGTAGCTGCATTGAGGCCTCCAACAGACAATATGAACTGAATCTAGGATGCTGCACTCTTTCCTGAGACCTTAAGATGCGGAACCCAGTTCACAAATGGAACCCCCAAAAGACAGTTGGCTCATATTCCTCATAATCTTGCTCGAAGAATTGTCTCAGCAAAAACTCTTCATAAGGTGACCATGCTGCAAATAAGTGCCAAACTTGTGTTACGAACGCAAACATCAATACGGGATTACACGATATTATCTGAGTCCCAATCGACCAAATGAAGAATGCTCAATATCCAGGATGACGGATGAACCAATAGATTCCATTAGCTACAAGCTTGTGATGATCCTCATGATGAATTTTGATCAAATGGGTGAACGCCTCCCCATCAGTTCTAATCGGCAACTTCCTAATGATTCCCCCAACTACAATCATGGCAAAGCCCATATTGCTAATCCACCAGCATTCTTCCAAAGCTGGAAATTACTCCACCAGAGAAAACAACATTGCAACAAGATGATTCCGGCGAGAGGAGCAGGCTTTTTGACTGTGATTGGAACAGACATTTGGGTTAGGGAAGAGAGCCTCAGTGCCATTGGATGATGTTCCACGACAAGCCCATACCTAGGCGACGTGTTGTTTCAACAAGCTAAAATAGCTTTTCCTTTAACGGATTGCACCGATATGAACGACACTGCCCTCGTTTGAAAGTGAGTGAAGCTTGCAGATGAGACAACGGCCTTGAAGCTCGTGGACGACTTAAAGATTGTGGATGATGAAGAAGAGCCGACGGTGAACGGCAAAAGGTGGACTAAAGCCCATGAGGAGTGGGTGAGGAGTGATGAGAATCAGGCGAGCGGTGAAGACCGGGAGTGGCGCGACCATGGCGCGACCAAGAATTAGGCGAGAGCACCGGGGGAGAGGAAGGAAGAAAACATGAAAAATAAAAAAATCATTTGGGGATCTTCTTTAATTTTTTATCTAATCGCAAATTTTGATTAAGTTACCCTTGTTTAAATTACCCGAAAATGGCCCTTCGATGAGCCTTGGCTCTTATTTGAGACTAACTTGGCCATTTTAGACTCTTTTTTGAAACATAATCCATTTTAGACTTTTTTTAAGAAAATGACCCCACGCCGGATTCTTAATTAAAAATTTCCCTCAAAGATATGATTCAAATATGTGCTCATAAAGTAAATAAGATCCAAGTAAGCTTTCTAAAAGCTTTTTCCCATTTTATACATAAATTCAATATGAAATTACTAACATGACAATCTAATCATTGTCAACCATCTTAGAAAGCATGCCAAAGCATGCCAACAATCTAATATAGATAAAATTGCTAAAATGATGTCGTTTTGAATAGTTTTATGAATTTCCTGATTTTTTCTTATCTTATTTTCTCTCGTTTTACTTTACTCTTCTTCTTCTTTTTTTTTCCTTATTTTCTCTTTCTACTCTTCTGATTGTCAATAATTGACGAGGAGGATGTCATTAAGATGACGTTTTACAACAATGATCTTAGGCCGTTAAGGAAGATGCACTGGAAACGAGAAACCGATATACATCACATAGTTTTTTTTTCTTCTAATAGAAATCCCAGCATTTGGTAGGCTCAGTCCATTTTATAATTATTTAAAATTCCTTCCATCGATCTAGCTCCTTTGACAAGGATGCCATTGTCTCTGTCAAGGGACTTCCAGGTTCGGTAGATATACTTGGAACATATTGCGAATTCAGACCTTTTTCTCCCTTTATTTGTCGATAATCTTCCATGCCATGTGAAATTTTCCGTTTCATTACGGGTTACCTTTTGTCATCTTCTTTTCTGAAAGAGGAAGAGAAATCTTCAAGCCATCACCATGGCCGCACCGCAGTGGCTGTTGGCCAGGCTGAGCGGCCATGGACGACAACCATCGACAATAATAAATTCAACAACTTCTAGACAGCTTTGTAACGATTGTGGGAAATTGAAAAACAATCAAACAAACATAAATTAAATTTGGTCTCACTTATTTTAAAATCCACCATATAAGTTTATTTCATTTTCCACTCGTGTTTTCTCATTTACTTTTGTTTTCCCCTTTTCTTTCCTTCTTTCGTACAGGAGGAAGTTCCATAATTTGCAGAAGTCTACGGGAATTCTAAGATTAGGTATTTCATTAAAAAGAAAACTAAAAGGATGCAAACTAGTTACAATTGGTATACCGATTATAAATTACACCTCTAAGTGTTCACAAATAGTCATTCGAACACTTTATCTCTCATCTAAGCAAATGCCTTCCCTTTAAGTATAATCGGTAGATCAATCTTGCTAACTTTTAAGATCAACACTCAATTGACCGCAACGCACAAGCGAAGACCTCAAGAATGCCCAATATGCTTTCAGTTTCTCTTGTTTCAAGCACTCGATGACAAGCAACATTGTTCTCATACTTTGTCCTTATAGGCATCCAAAAAGAAAATGTTACACTTGAATCCACCGGCCATTATGTTCGTCCGTGTTCATGTAAAAAATCTCGTGGAATAAGACCAAATCTTGGTAGAATTTACCAACCAACTTTTGGTCTTGGCCACATCTTATGTCGCACGACAAATCAGATGACTAATGTTAAGTTATCAAAAACAATAACTATGAAAACCTTAAATTGAATACGAGCCTTTGAGAAGACACTTCTTGATTGTTGATGTCTAATTAGTTATCTGATGATTCTGTAGTTAGGTAGCCGCAATAGAATAACATCACTCCTGGAAAACAAACAAAAAAGATGAGACTATCTCACAGTATGATGGAATTGTATTGTGAATGAAAGTTACGATTGGATCGTTATTTTACTATTTACCATGTTGAAATGAGATTCCATCATGGTAGCCAAGGTGAATTAATCAAATGTCATTGAGGTGGTTGCGGATAAGTTTAAGATAAACATAATTCTATTGACTGAACAATCAATTGGGATTAGTGATTGAGTTATAGTAATAAGAGAATCATTAAACGTTGACTTTGGCGGTGAGCATCTCATTCAGATTCATTGCACGGGAGTACCGATAAAAGGGCTCTTGCCCAAGGTTGTCTTCATCAACTTTCTACCCAATTTGAGAAGTGTTGCTGCCTCCTTGATAATGTTTGAGAAAAGTCATCAACAATCGATTATGTTCCATAGTGTGCTTATGCCGTGATTTTGACGTGAAATTAATTGATGGGTTTGCGCAGAAAGCACGGGTATCTTCAGCGCTACAAGATGAAACCCTAACTTATCTTCAAACCCTCAGGTACTTCTCCAAACGAACCGACCTGATCTACGAGCTTCAGTCAGTCTACTCAAGTTGGAAAACCCCTCTCGTGGAAGAAGTGATATGCCCGTGGGAAGCCTCGGCACCTGTCACATAAGGCACATAAGGCAAGCCTCTCTTGGCCTTCTTTCCAAACCTGAGGATAGTCCATTGTCCTAGAGGAATAAACAGGCTCGCGGATTGGGCCGCAAAGGCCCGTAGTTATCCCCCACCTAACTGGATTTCCAACCCCACACTTGCACTGTGGGAGCTCATCTGCTTTGATGCCCTTTTTACGTGTAATTGGATCCGTTCTTTATGAATGAAAAGCTTGTCTATGACAACAAAAGAAAAAAAAAAGATGAATTGCAAAAAAGGTCCATTAAATTCGCATCAATTAATGTCACCTTCGGGGTTGCCATGTAATTATGTATGAATGTGTTAATCCGTGTTATAAATTACCAGCTCTCTATTACCAATGACCAAAACAAGTTAAGGGGTATGGATTATACATTTAAACATAGGTAACACATATCTCAAGGGTAATTTAAATTACAGGTTAGTTTTACATTTCGTTGGGTAACTTATTTGTTTTGGTTTTAATCATTGTTTTGGAACCACTCAGCAGTGACAAGGTTGAGATAATTGGCGGCCCATTAAGATCAAACAGGGGATCATTGTGAAGCCCAGAGTGCCAGCAACTTCGGCACCGACGAGTTCGAGACAAAGCTAAAACCGAGTAGTGGCGACACGGAGTCCTCATAGTTGCTTATCCCTCTTTCCAGTTTTATTATTTTCTGCGAAAAAGCGACCGTAACTTTCATACTTGCAGTTTTAGATGCCAACATGAGCATTTGCAATTTGTAACTTGATGTTCATAGGTTGAGAAGCAGATATAAACATTGGCTCAAATTGTCTCAATTTAAATTGTTTCTTAATTTCAATTTTTTGCTTCTCAAAGATTAAAAGAAAAGTCGATGTGATGATTCAAACACAAGGAAAATCAAACTGGACCAAAACATAAAAGTTTCCTTAAAAAGAAAATATAAAACTCCTGAGATTAATGCCCTATTTGTTTAATTGCATTTCTGTTTCCCGAAACAAAAGTTTATGTTCTTTTGTTCGGAGACGAAAAAAAGAAGCGAAAACACGTTTGTTTACATTTTGTTTATAGAAACAAATATATATATATATATATATATATATTTTTATTTCGGGAACAGATTTGGAACAAAAACAATAAGTAGAAAAAATTTGTTATTTGTTCCCAAGAACACTTCCAAGAAACGTTTTTTTCTTTCTTTCTTTTCTTCTTCTTCTTCCTTCTTTTGCCAATCACCGGCCTTGGCCATGGCTGGCACCGGCAACCGGCTAGACGAGGGGTGGCAACCTCATTTGGAGCGTCGCCAACCCCTAGAGAGGCCGAGCCACGGCCGGGCTCGTCGGCCCGAGCCTCGCCATGGCTGCGCGAGGCTCGGCCTGGCCCGGCCCAACCCAAGCGAGGTCGAGCCTCATGCGGCCATGGCAAGGCTCGCCCTCCCCAACTAGTGCAAGGCCGGGCCTCGCGAAGCCAAGGTGAGGCCGACCTCGTGTCACTTGGGCAAGGCCGAGCCTCGCCGGGGCTAAGTTGGCCTCCGGCGAGCTACGGAGCCTCGCCAAGCCAAGGCGAGGCCAGGGGAGCTTGCCGGATGTCACCCGGCCGGTCGCCGGTCATCAGCCACGGCGGTAGCTGACGACCAACTGAAAAGAAAAGAAAAAGGAAAATGAAATAAAAAAATTATAAAAAAAAAATTATAAAAAAATTTATATAAATTTACTAAACATATTTATTTTATTTTTTTCTATTTCATGAACATAAATTTTATGCGGTTACTCAATGCGTTTTTCTATTCAAAAATTATTTCTATAAATAAATTTCTGTTTTGGGAAATAATTTTGAAAAATAACGTTATCTTAACGCGCCCTAATTAATTGAGTACTGTCGAGGAAAAAGTCATTGCCCGAGCAGAGCAATCAGCATCATTTGGGGCTTTTTACAGCAGACTTCACGTTTCTTTGTCGGCCATATAGCAATGTGGTCGTCCTCATCGACTACAAGACTTTGCTTTTCGGTCTTCCAAGGAGTAGTACAATAATTTCGACTTTTAGAAAAGAAAGAGAGCCATTCTTCTCCTTTTCACACATGATGTTGGAAGTGAGAGAGCGACTGATCGACCAAGCAAAGCGATTATATATGGCTATCTTAGACGCAGGAAGTTGCCAGGAAGACAGAGTAGAAGGCGTTCCTCAGCTTTAGAGGACACCATTCCCATCCACTTTATGGTCTTCGTCGTGATATGATGCGAATCTCATCTTGGATTGGTTTCTTATTACTACTCCATTTAATGAATGACAGAGAGAGGTCCAATCCAAGCACCACGTTACTGATAGGATCTCCTGCAGTTGTCACATCGGAAAATTGAATGAGTTCTTAGTTTCATCTCTACATCAGGAGCCAAATTCATAATTTTTCTAGACAATGCAAAGACAGTCCAAGTGAAAAGACAATCCAACTTTCACTTGGACTAATCAGTCCATACCGATGCGTGTAATAGCGCCGTCCACACATATCAAGGCAGTCTCCATCACACGATGAAGAAGGTGGCCTTATAGATCAATTTCGGCATGAGAAGAATTCTATAATTTTAACACATACTTTGTCGTATCCAAACCAATATAATAACCAAACGGTTGATCACCTTTTTATGAAAATAGTTTTTAGAGATAAATCATTTCTTCTATCATCGGCTATCATCGGTGGGCAGTGAGTGGCGGGCGATAGCGGCAGGCAAACAGCGACAAGGACAAAGAAGAAAAGAAAAAATATTTAAAAATTAAGAGAAATTATACTTTGCAAAAAAAATTATGGATCGTATCAAGTGCATTCCTTTTTTTTATTTTTTATTTTGATAATGTAAATTTTATATAGTTATCATACACGTTTTTACTAAAAATTATTCTAGAGAATATAAATAAAAAATTATTTCTAGAAGAAATTACTCTCTCAAATAGAAATATCATCCCTTGGCTATCATTACTTGTGGATTTAAATTTGTATTCACATTGTTCTACAAGTTATTAAAAAAAATTCGAAGAACATAGATTTTCATAAAGTAATAAGAAAACATTTATTGTAGAAAGAAACGGAAGTACGAAAGCGTCTATCTATAATGCAATAATTGAATACATCTTGAGAAGACAAAATCAGAAAAAAGGAAGAAAAGGACAAAAACATTCACATTTCCCGGGGCCTTCTGCCCGAGACCTCCGCTACCGCCATAGACCGAGAAATAATTCATGAAAGCTTGACATGAAGAAGCATCCGAGAAATGACGAGGTTGAATTGAGACAATTCGTGGTCCATTAAGTGTGCCGAGATCAACGAACAGAATTATCGTAAATTCCTCAAGGAGCCACACATCACATATTTATTATACACTCACTTCATCTTAATTAGTAGAATGCACAAGTGTTAAGACAACATATGTTAACAGGTACATAAATCAAATATGGTTAAACATGATTTGTGGATTCTTTTTGTTTGAGTGTTAATGAGTAAAGGATACTTTTGTTACCTTCAAGGGAATCATCTAAAATAATAATAAAAAAGAAGAAGGAAACTGACAATTTCTCTTGCTAATCATACCATAACGAGACAATTTATTATTTATCAAATCATTTGTAAAATCATCGGATTTTCTTCAAAATGTAATTAAAAACACTCTTTCGAAAAAGAGAGAACATATAACAAACTAACCATAGATAAAATAGCAATGAAAATTGAAAAGTAATAATTTATGGAATCAAGTAAACGTATAAATTATTAAAGTTCGATTGGGAAAATGACATAAATTATTTATGAATTTTGGTCCAATGTATAATATCATCCATAAGTTTTTAATATGTTCAATGCGATTTTTAAACGGTTAGCATATGTTTAATTTAGTCGTTTATATATTAAAATTGGTTAATGTTGGAAGGACTATTGGAAATCGAGTATTTCACAAAGTTCGGTCAATTGACTCTATTAATAACTAATTGCTATTTATTGAAAGAAAGTTTAATCCAAAGTTTAGGCGTATTAATGAAAGTATATCGTATCAATATAAAAAGAATATATGACCATTGTCAAGTGATGTGAAATAATATTTTAATATTTATTTCTAAAGAAGATGAAGAAGTCTGGAATTTGTGGGATCAATATAATATTTCATGTGTAAATCAAAAGAATTTTTTTTAACAGTAATCAAAAGAAATTAGACTGGGGTTAATTAAAAACCTAAATGGGTCGCATGTGTATGTTGTCGTATTTCATGTCATTTAGCTTTGGAGACAGCAGCTCTCAACGAGGAAGGTGGATTTGTTAAATTCATAGTTCAAATTCTAAAATTAAATTGTTTCTACGTCCGTACATCCGGATTTAAAAAGAAAAAGAAAATCTAAAGTTGATTGTCAACTTGTGTGGCAAGTCTTCTCTTCGATAATGTCATGTTAGACTGTCGGTGACAGCTCAGTTTTCAATATCTGTTTTTTGGTGAAAGACTTTCTCAGATTCAGTAATTTTTTTTTCCTTTAATGAATGACGTTATGTAAAGAAATAAATCTAGATGCTCAAGAACGAAAATAAGATTAGAAAATGAATCCCTCCCGTGTCTATCTCTCGGATATTTCACTTTTCGGTGTTTCCTCTGCCTTTACTCGCTAATTCACGAGAATCCCCAATTAATATTCAGCAAGAAAGAGGAGCCCCTCCATCCTCTCTCCAAATCTAGGCCAAATCTCTCTCTTTTCTATCTTTCTTTACTTCCAAAATCAACGCCTTCCTCTCTTAAACTTGCCAGTCCTTCATTCCTTTGAGTTGACCATATTCCTCTCTCCCTTTCCTCCTGGGTTTCGGGTAGAGTCGCAGGAACTTACCGGGAAAATGAGTTGCAGGTCTTCGTGAGCTTCAGAAGACCCCGTTTCTCACCACCAATAGCATTTGACTTTATGGTCTTCGTCGTGATATGTTACGACTCTCTGCTTTAACTAATTTCTCATAGGCCGATGGCATTTGATTGATTTTCCTATTACTTCTCCGTTAGTGAATGACATAGAGAGCGGTCCAGGCACAACGTTACTGATAGCAACTCCTGCAGTTATTACATTAGCAACTCCATTAAGTTCTTATTTTCATCTCAGCATAAAGAGCTATATTCATACATTTTTCTGGATAATAAGCGACAATCCAACTTTCACTTGGACTAATTAATCCATTTGATTGTGGGCAAAAGCTTCGTTCTTACGTATTGAGGTAGTCTCCACCGCACAATGAAGAGCGTGGCCTTACAGATCGGTTTCAGCGTGAGAAGAATACTGTAATATTAACACATGCTTAGTCGCATCCAAAGCAAAATAAAAAGCAAACAGTTAGATCACATAACTAATCATTACTAAAGAATTTAAATTTGTGTTTACGATGTTCTTACATATTTGTTGAAAAAGGATTGAGGAACACTTGTCATCGTAAAGTAGTACGAAAACATGTATTGTGGAAAGGAAACAGAAGTTGGCGAGCATCTTACATGGTATAATTGAATACATCTTGAGAAGATAAAAGAAGAAAAAGGAAGAAAAGGACAAAAATAATTATTTCTCATGACCGAGAAATAATTCATGAAAGCTTAATATGAAGAAGCATCCGAGAAATGATGATGTTGAATTGAGACAATTCATGGTTCCATCAACTGTGCAAGGATCGACGAGGAGAACCATTATAAGTTCCTCAAGGAGCCACACTTCACCTATTTATTATACACTCATTTCATCTTAATTAGTAGAATGTCGCGTGCACCACGCGTGTTAAGACAATATATGTACGTCAAGGGTGTTAAGACAGCATATGTTCTTGACAGATATATAAATCAAATATGATTAGATATGATTTTGTGGATTCTTTGTTTGAGTGCTATTAAGTAAAGGATACTTTTGTGATTTTCAAGAGAATCATAAAAAAAGAAGAAGAAGGAAACTGACAATTTCTCTTTGGATCATACATAATGGGACAATTTATTATTTATCAAATCGTTTGTAAAATCATCGAGTTTTCTTCGAAATGTAATGAAAAACACTCATCTGAGAAAGAGAGAACAAATAATAAACTAACTATAGATAAAATAGCAATGAAAATTGAAAAGTAATATGTATGGACGGGGGAGAGAGAGTAATAAATAAATTATTTGAGTAATCCAGCAATCAAAATAGGAAAGTAATAATATATGGAGTTAGGTCAACAACCATTGCTTGTGCAAGTCCACTGCTTGTAAAATAATGTTTCGAGCTATCTATATGTACTACTACTTTGGACCTAAGCAGGACCTTAAAAAGTTCAAGGGGAAAAAATATGCGGGAGATTTGCCCAGGGGTGAGAGACCCCGTAATGTCACTCCTGTATTCTCTTTCTGTTGAGAAGACAAAGATAGATAGGGGATTGTGAGGCATCACGATAATAAAGGTAGACATCACGTAAGGATTATATCCTGGCTATTATTGGGTAGACAGATATAGTAGCTTCCCGTGTCTAAGATGAATAAGGGTGGGTGAAAGGTCCATTGCAAGACTTGCACGCCTAACGGCACTGTGCATAACCACAAGCGAGTTCTTATACCCTTACCTTCAAATTACTCTGTAGCAATTACTTTCCAGTTAATTAACATTTTGTTGGTGGACCACACACTCGGAATCATAGTGATTTGACTTTAACCTAAAAATGCTCCCAAAAAAAAAAAAAAAGATCACGTCACGTGTGAATGGTCAATTCGAGGCGAAGTTGACGGAGATTGCATTAGTGGAAAATTATGAGTGTTACCCATCAATTAAAGGCAAGTATGGATGCAATACAAGTATGGTTTGCATGAGTAACATTGATCTTCACAAGCAGTAAGCTCGTTTTATCAATTGAATTTTTGGCAAGAAACATTGGTGTTTCTTTTATACGGGGAAGCCCTTGTTAAGGATAAGGCCATTAGGGAAAATGGATGAGGATTACATGTGCTGATATTGAGTAACATGAGCTCTATACATCGTGCCTAAATCCTTATACACTGCAAAAGAAAAAAAAATGCCAAAGGCGAGAACTTGGATTTTCCAATTCTACAAATCACCTTTGATTTTCAAAGACATCGAAAGCCCTCTCACCCTAATTCCAGAGCCTGTAATTTGGTTTCTCATTTATTATGAATCAAGTGAGATTAGAGCCGCCACAAATCTTAGCACGAAATAGGAGAAAACGCCAATATATGTATCTAAGTAATTTTTTTTTCCTTAATGAATGACGTTATGTGAAGAAATAAATCTAGATGGTCAATGAATCCTCCCTCCTGTGTCTATCTCTCGGATTTTTTACTTTTCGGGTTTTCCTCTGCCTTTACCCGCCAATCCACGAGAACCCATTCAATCTTCGCTGAGTCACTCTTTTATTCAGCAAGAGAGAGGAGCCCCTCCATCCTCTCTCTTCAAATCTCCGTCAAATCCATCTCTTTTCTATCTTTCTTTACTTCCAAAATCAACTCCTTCCTCGCTTAAACTCGCCAGTCCTTCACTCCTTTTGAGTTCAACATATTACAATGGCACAGGCGAACAGAGATAAACCTCAAGAAACTGCGCAAGAAGGACCTCAAAAATCAGATCAGGGACCTTGGTTCAAGAAGCGAGTTAGCACGAGAACGCGGGGTAAGGGGTGGTTCAAGAAATGGAGGTGGGACAGCAACACGAGGTATTGTACGAAGGAGAGGAAGTAGGTTTAAGATGATAGGATTAAAGGTATAAGTAGAGAAAGCGTTGTACCGACGTCAACTATTTTTACCTCTGTCGATGAAGTATATTTCTGTGAAATGACATGGTTGAACTGAGACCGTTCATGGTCCATCAAGGGTGCAAAGATCAAAGAACCATTGTAAATTCCTCAAGGAGCGACGTAGAGAGAGTGTGTTGACACCTAAATTTTGATGATTAGATCATTCACTTATTGCGTTAAAAATTAGGGAATAGTTTTTAACCCTTAGACAAAAATAGTAGAATTAAATTGTATAACATATAGTTTTAAGAGCATTTTTTTAATTACATTTGCATTGGACCTTCGACAGATGAGTTTAAATTGTTGATTCTAAGCTTTAATTTAGGGAGATAGATTAAGCCCGCGGTAAGAGGGAATTGGCCCAAGCCCATTATTTTCTAATGGCCAAGAATGGACTTGAAAGGAATGATGATATATTCAGTAAAATTTTCATATATTCATACAATATACACACTATACATACTGAGGGATATATTTTGCAGCAAAATTGAATATTTCAGATGAAATATTAAAATAATAAGAGGGAATATTGCACGTGGGCATATGGTGATGGTCAAGAGTTACCAACACAAGGAAAGAAGTGGTATAGGAGGTTGCATGATTTTCTGGATATATTTCGCAATATATCTTGAATAAAGAGGAAGACATCTCGTTGAAGAGAGGATATGGGTCAAATGAATATGTTTTTGGCAAGAAAAAAGGAAAGTGGGACAATCTTATCAAAATACGTAGAAAAAAATATATGAAGGAATATTGTTTATTTCATTGAAGGGTCCCATCACCTGCCGGGGGGCAGACGTTGATGAGGGGGCAATTCTTAACACCAGAGAGATACACGTGAAAGAGGAGAGAGCGTGAGCCTTCTTGGCCGAGTCTTGGCCAAGACCAACGCTGACGTCTTTGTAGCAGTGCTTTCACCGTCCACGATACATCGGCAACGGGTTGCCACCCTATTGAGCTGCTAGTCGACCGCTTGACGACGCCACCGTAGCCCCTTCATCGACGACGTCACTGCATCTCCGCCCCTCGTAGCTGCTATTCCGACTGTTACCCGAACGCCGCCGTCGCTGCTGCCCCAAGTGTCGCCGCACGGGCTCCGCCCTGCAACGCCACCCGCCACTAGCAGCTGTCCGTACCGAGTTCCTCCTACTTTAACGGCCCTTGCTGCTCGACCGTCGACGACGCCGTCTGCCTGCGTCATCATCGTGACACCTGCGACGCAACAAACCGACCCCCGAAGTTTACTGCTGTGGAGCTTCGTGGCTGTTCGCTCGGCCACCTGACTGAGACGACGTCATCGCTGCTGCTGTGTCCCACCCCCGACGACGATCAGTTGCTTCACCAAACTCCACAAGTTGCCTTTTCGTTGCATATACCGCGAGTTACTGGACGACGAAGGGGCCACCTTGACCAGTCTTTTGCCGATCTATTGCTGACCGATCTTTGTTGACGATGGCCACCCAAGATTCCTAAGTCGTTGTTCTGGGCCTTCTGGCCATCGTTGGGTTCGCATCTTATTTGCCAAGCCTCTCCATAGTTCAAGAATTCTTTGATTTGTTTAGTGATTCCAGGTGGCTACTCCTGCTGGTTTTGGGACACGTTACATGGTCCTTTGCAGCTGCACTCATCTCATTCAACATTCTTGGAGTTCGTGGGCTTTCTAGTGAATCACTCCAATAGACTTAAATCCCAACGAAGCAATACCACCGCAAGCACTAAACTGCAAACATCATCGAGTTGTGTTGGTAATCCTTGTGGAGTTACATCGTCGAGCATCACGAGCCATTGTCGAAAGACATCACGATATTCCTTCCTCGACTGAGAACTAGTGCAAGCCGAGCCATCATAAAGAGACATCGCTGGTATTGTTCGCGGTCTTGTCGAGTCTGTCCAATTTGGACAAGCAAGTTTTTTTTTTTTTTTGGTAGGAAACTACCATATATTAAGCTCGCAACATAGAACTTACATTAAGTTCAGAAAACACAATATCTTGCAAAAAGGGGTAGCTGAGAAAACCCAATTCGGTGGGAGTAAAGAGGCCCGATGGGCCTTTGCAACACGGTCCGCTAGAACATTTCCTTCTCTATGACAGTGAAGCAGTCGAAGGTTAGGGCACCGAATCTACAATCTTAGGGTTTCGTTGAGGATAGATCGAACTTCCCAAGGGCGTCTTGCAGGATCACAAACAGCTTCCACCATTACCAAGCAGTCCGATTCCACGATGATCTGATCCGTCTCGAGTCCTCTCTGGAGAAGAAATTTCAGAGTGAGTTTGAAGGCGATCGCCTCGGCTTGCAGGGCAGAGGAGGCACGAACAGAAGAGGCAAAACCGTTGATCAAATGGCCTGTTGAGTCCCTGCACACCCCAGCCACCGAGGCTGCGTTGCACGACGAAAGGTAAGATGCATCAATGTTAATTTTTATGACTCCGGGGTCTGGTGGGTACCATTTGTGGTTCAAGATACGCTGGTTTGGAACAGGACACGACTTTGAGGAAGCGAAAAAACGTCTGGAATGGGCTTCCGCCATTGCCAACTGCACAACTCATTCAGCATTCGGCTGTTTTTGACGAAATAGGAAATCATTACGGGCTTTCCAGATGTGCCAGAGGACAGTCGCAACCGTATCCAGATCCGGTAAGTCATTCTTTCTGTCAATAATCTGTAGTAACCAGCTTTCAATGCGATGCACAGCAGCTGTAGAACTTTTAACAGCTAAATCTGGATGCATCCAAACATCATAGGTCCATGGACATAATAAGAAAAGATGTTCTGGGGTTTCGAGTACCTGATGATCACACATACAACAAGTTGGCTCTGTCAAGATGTGTCGCTTATATAAATTCTCTCTAGTCGCTAGTGCATTACTGCAAATAGACCAGAGAAATGACCTTAATTTAGGCATACTACGGATTTTCCAGATAGCATTCCATAATCTGCGGGGTGGCTGAAAAGATGATGAGGCCTGATTAGTAATATTGTTGTTTCGCTGGGCTCTGAGTTGATTGTAGCAATTCTTTACTGTGAAAAGGCCATTCTGCGTTCCTCTCCATATCAGTTTATCTTGAGTGCAATTAGGGCGAATAGGAATTGATAATATCTCCTCAACTCTTTGATTATCAAAATGCTGAGTTAAAAGTGAAGTATCTCATGAGTTTGAATAGATAATATAAAACCTGCAACCAAGACTGGTTCATCCCTAGGAGCAGGACCTCCAATGACACCGCTAGGTAACCAGTGATCTTCACGAACTTTAATTTGAGTGCCGTTACCAACAGACCATAAAACTTTATCTGCGATAGATTCCCGACCTAATAGGATGATAGGATGCTCTGCCAACCCCAAGAGGACAAGCAAGTGTTTGAACAAGGTAATAATTTTATCTTAGTCAAGATACATATATTTCATTGCCTTGCTCGAATTATTGCGTTTTGATTGAACTCTCTTATCATATTCTCGAATAGCCACGTACACATGATTGACTCACAATCGCACGAAAAAATAACTAATCCGATCTCACACTCGAGATACGATTCGTAATTTTGTTAAAAATTGGCCAATGCGATCTCATGTGTGGGATATGATTCGTCAATTTATTAGATAGATATCAATCATTGTTGTCGTGTTGTTTAAATCGATTTTGTTTTCGTAAAAGAAAATCCAAAAATATTAAATATATTTGAGCTGGATTAGGTTCATTGCTTGTTTTAGGGTAGTTTGCATGTCTAAGATTAGGAAATTTATTTATTTCGAATTTTTTAAATAAAAAATACCAAAAACATTAATTTAGGATGTTAGATTATCTTTTCATTAATTTAAATTGAACGTTTAATTATTAGACAATTTTAATTTCTAATTTTATAAAAAAGAAAAGAAAAAGAAAACCTCAAATTAGGGCATTCTTTGCACATCATCTAGTCATTGCTTTTTAGGATAAAATTGCAAGTTTAATTTAATTCTATATAATTTTTCTAATTAATTATAAGTTTTGATAATTTTTCCTAGATATATTGCATATTAGGTTAGGGATTATCTAGTTAATATAACATTCTAGTTTAAATTAGGATTTGGCCTAATCTGATTCCAAATATAAGTTGGATAATATATTAATCTAGATGGACAATTTTTGCTATTTTCTAATTTCGAATTTTACGTAAAATACCATAAAAAATTGTCTTAAAATAAATTAATTTATTTCTCTAGGATAGATTGCATGCTTATTTAAGAAAACACAAAAAAATATTATACTATGTCACGTAGTTTAGGTCGTATTGTTATGTCATGTTGCGTCATGTTAGATTAGTAGCATGCATTACATAAGCTTGATTCTCATTAAACAAGTGAAAATAAAATTGAGGAGTTGCGTGTTAATTAGAAATTATATTTAGGACTGTTAATGTGAATTCTAATCTAACATTGCAGATACTTTCATTGCTATGAGGTAAGCCTCGTAATTTATTTATTACTTTTTTTGTGTTAAATTGGTGATTTGCACACTTAGATGATTACCTCACATGTTAGGAAAGTAATTTAAAATTAATTCGAGCTGAAAATATTTTTTTCGAAACAAAAGATAAAGGTACCGAACTCACAATCTTTGGTTCACTTGGTTCACAGAAGTGAAGTAAATCTCCCATTACTTTTCTAATCAACTCACCAAAAATAAATTAGTGACGACTCCTAATTGAAAAATCATTTACATGTTTAGAATTTAGTATGAGCTGAGAAAAGCCTGAGCCAAGTTCAAGTTTAGTAATCCATTAGCCAAACCTAAATGGTGCATCCGAGGTTAGGTCACGAGAGAGAGTAATAAATAAATTATCTGTGCAGAAGAGCCATGAAAACAAAGAAGTAATAATACATGGAAAAAAGCAAATGTGTGAATTAAGAAAGGTTGATTCCTTGGCTTCGGCGCATCGCATGGCATAATCACTGTCCTTTCGACCCCTTGCACACGGGGCCTGCAACTGGGAAATGGTGAAGAGGATCGAGAGAGGGGGAGAGAGAGAATTCACACGGGGCCTGCAACTGCATGCACGTTTGGACAAGCCACTATGTCATATATAAAAACATATTGTAAATATCCAGCCATGACCTACGCACATGGGGCCAGCAACTGTATGCAAGTTTGCTAACTACGTTCTGTCACCTATTTGGTTTTTTGTTTTTTCCGATCGACCAATAGCATTTTGTTATGTTTTCTTTCTTTTTAAAAAAATTGCGACTTTCTACTTCAACCATTTCTCATCCACCCTATGCCTTTGATTAATTTTTCTATATCTACTCCATTATTTCCTCACACCGTGCCTCTTTCTTTGTTAAGAACATTGGCGCAGAGAAAGAGAGAGAGAGAGACATCTGTTAAGCTGAGCACACTACCATTATGGCCAGCTCAGATGAAGGAAGGTCATTGGAAAGCGAGTATCAAGTGTTCTTGAACTTTAGAGGACCGGACACTCGCACTGGATTCACTGACTGCCTCTATCATAGCTTGATTGATGCTGGAATTTTCGTCTTTCGAGATGACGAAGAGCTCCGTGTTGGTGATAGGATCGATGAGTCGCTTCAACAAGCAATCGACAACTCCAGCATATACATACCCATTTTCTCTCGGACCTATGCTTCGAGCCAATGGTGCCTCCGCGAACTCATTCAGATCATGGCAAACACATCTAGATCAGAAGGTAATAAAAAGATCTTACCTATTTTCTTCGACGTGGAGCCTGACGATATTAAGTTGAAAACTCCGTTGTATAACGATGCCATGCTCAAATTGGAGCGCGAGAAGAATTTGAGCAATGAGGAAGTAAAAGAGTGGAGAAAGGCTCTCATGGAGGTTGACGCGATAAAAGGGTGGGAAGTGAAAAAGTACCCCGGGTAAGCCACTTGTTTCCCTAGTTTTCGTTAACACTTGAATTATAGATATATAAATTCCAGTATGCTTGAAGTGGGCGGATAATGACACATAGCTACGTAGCTATATTAATATTTGATTATGGGTAGTGGGAGAATAAAGAATGGGATACTGAAATGCCATGCTCATTGCTATCTAATCAATTAATCTTGCAATACAGTAGACATTTCTCCTCTTGAATACACGGTGTTAAATTTTTATAGTCGTTGCTTGAACATCAATCACAAAATGTCAATTTCAAATTCATAAATATATCTATTTTGCATGAACGTTATTAAAATAATCCCAAGATTGCTAAGTTCTCGTGTTACAATCAAATCAAGTTTCGGGTTTTGAAATGGTGCACACGTTGCGAAGTGCAAAAAATGTGTGTTTTGGAGTGATGTTAATGTCCAGTATGGACTCTTAAAAGATCATTTCTAGATCCTTAAGGTCCCATTATCTGTCCGACTGCTTTTTTTTTTTTTTTTTATTCGGTGTACGACCACTTCTAGCTAGGTAATCGCAATTTCGCATTTTTTTTTCCAACAAAAATGGCTTTTCATTGTGGCAGCCAAGGCAAGCTGATCAAATTGGTAGTTGAGGAGGTCGTGAAAATGCTGAAGACAAAGCATAAACCGGTGACGGAAAAGTTAGTTAGAGATGATGATCAAGTAGCAGCAGTAAGTGAATTGTTAGACATCGACTCCAACGATGTGCGATTGATTAAAATTTATGGTATGGGCGGTATTGGTAAAACGACTCTCGCGAAAATTGTCTTCAACGAATTCTCTTCTCATTTTGGAAAGTGTTGTTGTTTCCTTGAAAATGTTCGAGAGAAATCATCAAGAACTTATGGTTTAGTTAAGTTGCAAAAAGAGTTATTATCGGAAATCAGCCATTGTGCAGGAACAAGGGGCATTTATGAAAGTGATTATGGAATGAAGAGGGCCGAAGACATACTTTGGAATAAGAAAGTCCTTATCGTACTTGACGATATTGATAATGGAGAACAAGTAGAACAATTACTTGGAAGGAGAAATTTGTATCCAGGAACTAGAATATTGATTACAACTAGAAATCAGGATATTAACGCCCCAAAGTATCAATTTTTTGATTATGAAATGGAGGAGATGAATACTGATAGAGCGTTTGAGCTTTTCAGTAGGCATGCATTTGGCAGTGTCTTTCCTCCAAATTATTATAATGATCTTTCAAGGGAAATTGTATTAGCTACCGGGTTACTTCCTTTGACTCTTGAAGTAATTGGCTCATTCCTATGCAACAAAAAAATGACAAAACAATGGAAAGAGACATTGGACCGATTGAGAAAAGGACGCGTCGAGAATGTTTATGAAAAGTTAAAGATCAGTTATGATGCCTTAAGTTCCGAGCAACAACAAATTTTTCTTGATATCGCATGCTTTTTCATCGATCAAGATAAGACAAATGCAATTTACATGTGGGACACTTGTGAGTTCTACCCACACTCTGGAGTTGAGAAACTCACTAGCTTGTGTTTGGTAAAGATTTTGGAGAACAATGAGTTCTGGATGCACGATCAACTCAGAGATCTTGGTAGGGCTATTGTTTACAAGGAAAATCCAATGAATCCTGGAGAGCGTAGTCGAATATGGACTCTTAACGACGCTCTTGATGCAATGCGGACAAAAGAGGTAAGCCAATTCTAGAGGAACTGATAGTTTCTGACAATAATAGCTCCGCATTGACTTAGGATGCTCAATCTTCTTCTTGTTTTTTTTTTCTTTTTCCTTTATGAAATAGAATGCTAATATCACTCATTCCCCGTTGTTGTATGCAGATAAAAAGAATGTTCAAGCACTATATATTGATACAATACATGAACCAGGTTTCCCTGAGGTCACTATTAAAAGTGAAGAGATTGGTAGGTTTGTAAATCTAAGGTTCCTCAAGTTTGATAGAGGAATCTTTGTTGGCAACTTTGAGAATTATCTTACAAAATTAAGATGGTTGTCTTGCACATTTCCTCTGGAAAAAATAAATGGACTAATAAATGGACTGACTTGCACCCGAACAACATGGTCGTTCTAGAAGTTGTAGATGATGGTTCCTTAGATGACTCGAGATTACAAAACTTAATCCAGGTATGTATTCTATTCTATTTATTTGAAAGTTATATATGATTGTTCATACATTAAATGTTGCATTAATTTTGACAGATGGCAAGAAAATTGAAAGTTCTTTCTCTTAGCTGTTGCCATAAAATAAATGGAAAACTAGACTTCTCCAAATGCCTTAATTTAGAGAGGCTTAATTTCAGAGCTTGTGACAATTTGAGGAAAATTGACGGCTCTATTGGAAAGTTGAAGTATCTGATTGACCTGAAGATTGATTCTTGCAAAAGTATTGAATATTTGCCGGAAGAAATTGGTGACCTAGTGAATTTGGAGCACTTCGCTGTAGAATATTGTGCAGTGCGTAATTTACCAAATTCCATGTGGAAGTTGAGATCATTATGTGAGTTGTCTTTTGTGACGGGATTGGGTCTACTGTGGGAGTTACCTAGAGATATTGGAATATTTCAGTGGGAGTTACCTAGAGATATTGGAATACTTCAGAATCTGGAAGTGCTTGAAGTGAATGATCCTTATTTAAAAGGTCAAATTCCTTCGGGAATCGGAAGATTGTCTACTCTAAGAATCCTAAATCTATCAGGTACTAATGTTAGTGAAGTTCCAAAAACCGTTAGCGTGCTTCCTTGCCTACAAAGATTGGAGTTGAGGTATTGTCATATGATTCAAGAGTTGCCCATGCTCCCAATAAGTTTAACCCATCTACATGTGTCATTTACATCATTGCGGGTATTCCCCGATCTCTCGAACTTGACTAATTTGGTTAAGTTGGAACTACATGAAGGAAGAAGAGAAGATGAACTTAACAATGTCCATGCTCCTGCGGGGCTAGCTTCCCTAATTCAACTTAACGAACTTGATTTGTCTGGATTGGACTTACAAACCTGTTCGCAACTTCCCTCGTCTCTGGAAAAGCTAAGCCTTAATACTACCATTCCAACTCTGTCAAACTTGAGAAATTTGTCTCTTTTCTGCCTTAGCTGGTCACCAAGGCAAAAAATTCAAATTAATGGGTGTCAATGTCCATATCTAAGGCAGTTGTATGTGACGCACTGTGAAGCCCTTGAGAGAATCTGGGTATCAAGCATGGAAGAGCTAAAAGATGTCGAGGTGTATCATTGCGGAAAGCTAGTTGAGATCAAATTTTTTTGGGCATCCGAATCACTTGAGAATTTGTCTATTCATGATTGTATGTCCTTGAAAGGGCTAGTTTGCACGGGTGAAGAGGGGCATGATAACAATGAGTTCGCTAATGAGATGATTAGTTGTGAAGGGAGACTAATCCTTTCAACGAGAGGCATGAAGAAGTTGCAAAGATTCACATGGTCAGGCAACAATGGGATATTCGAGATTCACGTTGTTGGTAGCTCAGCATCGTGGGAAGTCTTCAGTGCTTACAATTGTCCTTCGCTGCGAAGTGTTCGTGGTTTACCAAACATAAAGAACCTTCGGTCTTTAATTTCTCCGATTGCAGTGGCCTCCAGGTTGTCGAGGGCCTCGACCAGCTAGAGTGTTTGGAGGACTTAATGGTTCGCGATTGCAAATTTTTTTGGTCAAAAATTGCGGATTTCTGGAAAGGTCGTTTGACCTATCAATCTCCAAATTGTCAGATGATTGCGAGCTATCGATTGGGTGGGCGCATTTCGGGGAATGCTCCGTCCCCCACCGCTGCTCCGTCCGGGATTACAAGCGTTTTAAGGTGAGCGTAGACCATTCTCTCTCTTCTCTTTGGTCTTGACGCGGCCATCCCCAAACATGAATTCAACCTTTTAAGCAGATTTATAATAATTATGCGAATCGAAAAACAAAATAAATTAAATCTAGCCTCATTTATTTTAAAACCCATTCAACACAGGTTTGTTTTGTTTTGCGCTCGTGTTTTTTCTTCTTTTTTTGTTTTTGTTTTCTGTTTTCCATTTTCTTTCCTATTTTGTATATTAGAAATTTATATATTTGCACAAATCAATGGGACAAGGCCAGCTTTCATCACAAATGTAGGAAATGAATGCACTTTAAGCTTTTATTTAAGAAAATGAAAGCACTTCGGGCCTTTATTAGAAACAATGTTCAATTCAGACCCTTATTTGAGAAAACGAAAGCACTTTGGATCTTTTATTTGGAATTTTCCCAAAAATTAAATAGCTTAGAGTTTCTTATTAAAATGCTCTTTTCATTATATATAGAGTGGATTATTTAGTTTAGCGCGGGTTGTACATCACTTTATTGTCCACTTCTTACTTAATACTATTCATTATGAAGATGAGTTTGGCAACTTGCAATTTCTACCAGAAAGATAGAACATTAAAAGAATCAGATACTCATTGCAAAACTCAAAACAATTTAGCTAACAGAGGCGTTACAAGAACATTTATATGGTCCACTTATCCACTGATCAGGTGACTTATGTCCCTGATTGAAATGAGTGTTTCTTGAATTTGCATGTGGATAAGGTTGGCCAAGTAGGAGGTGTGTTCCAAAAGCGCCTCAAATACTTATTTAAGATTTTACAGTTTGATTAAAAGCCACTTCAAACTGGAGCAGGAACGGAAACAGAAACAGAAAAGCCGCTTCAGAAGGTTGCTGCGTTGGGTCGCCCTGTTTTATCTCCTGTTTTTTCTCCTCTTTTTAAAAGCCACTTTAAACAGGAATAAAAGTAGAGGAGTAGGCTGGGGAGAGTGTCTTTCCAATGCCAGAGCTTCAGCAGATTGTGATGTTGATTATGGTTAGAGATGGGAAACTGGCCGATTATTTGACAGCGGAACTGGAGAGGCCACTGTCTCAAAGAAGTCAGAGGACGCATGTCATCAAGTCAGAACGATGTTGGCTGAAAGCAGAGCTAGCGTGTACAGGAACACTCGAAAATGCAATGGAGGGCGTACATGTCTATTTGAGTGATCAAAGCCAGTAGCATCTAGCAAAGCAAACCTAGAAGATGTCACCTTTGGCCGGGAATAAAGGCCCTCTTGTCCGTACTGTATATGTGGCCTTTCTTTTTTGCCTGGAAGGCGTTCGTTTCTTTCAATTCGTATTTCCTTTTAAGCTCGGGCCTTGGCCTTCAACCAATGTGCACTTAATAGAATGTGGTCTTTCTTCATGGATGATTCGAAATTATAGAGCTTAATGAAGGGGTGTCATACTTTTCTCTATTCTATTTAACTAATATGTGATAATTCATCCAATGAATGGTGGCATTCATTTTTTACAAATGGCAATGAAAGTGAAAGTTCTCTTTGTTTTACGTTGTTCTCACGTAATCACAACTTGCGACTCCTTTGGATGCTCAACTTTAGAGAGGCTTACTTTCCGACATTGTCCCAATTTGAGGAAAATTGACAGCTTGTTGGGAATTAAAGTATCTGATCAACTTGAATATCAATGGTTGCTGTCATCTTGAAGATTTGCCCAAAGAAATTGGAGGCCTCATGAATCTTCAATGCTTGACTTTAGGGTGTGTTTTTGAGTAAAGAAACTACAAGATTCCATATGGAAGTTGAAATCGTTACGTAAGTTGTAGTTTTCATCTGAGTATTTCGAATCAAATTCATCTCCAAACAATGCATGGCAGTTGCCTAGTGTAATGGAAATGCTCGAAGTCATACTGGAAATTTGAAGGGTCGACTTCTCCAGAATGGAAAGTCTGCCCCCTTTTTTAAGAATCCTATACTTGTCGTGCCCTTGCATCAGCGAAGTTCCAGCGACAGACAGTATGCTTCCTTACCTGCAGAAACTTGAGTTAAAAGAATGCGATAAGATTCAAGAACTGCCAACGCTTCCTCCAAATATAAACAATCTACAAGTGTTATCTATGTCATTGCAAGTAGCATGAGTTCTCTCGAATTTGACTAACTTGGTTCAGTTGGACCTATCTAATGGCTCTGGTTGGAGAGAAGGAAGCAATATTCGCCAGTTAGTATGGTGGATTGAGAGGTTATTCAGACTGAATAAGCTGAGCTTGAATCTTCTCGATGTCCCTACTCCTACTGAGTAGGTTCCTTTTCTCAGTTAAAGAAACTTCATTTGTCGAGGTTGGACGTGAGAAAACTTGCACCACTTCCTCCATCTCTGTTAAAATTGGCCTTGATAACTTCCATTCAACTGTATCACTCTCATCAAAATTAGAAAATTTGTGAAGTATAGAGCTCTCACGGTCTCAAGTGCAAGAAATTCAACCCAACAGCGTTCAACTTCAAAATTTAACAGAGTTGGTTTTGAAAAGCTGTCAACCCCTTGAGATATTCATGCTATCAAAAATGAGGAAGCTCAAAACTTGTCTGAGCATGATATTGCTCAAAGCTAGTTGAGATCCGACTTGCAAGACTGTACGAATCATTGGAAGCATTTTCTATCAATCTGTTGTGAGTCCTTGGGAAAGGTTAGCTTATACGGGTGAAGTAGAGTCTGCCAATGAGTCGATTATTTGTGGAGGGAGACTAATTTCTCTGTTACGAGTATTAGATAAGCTTAAAAAGTTTCTGCTTAGGGGTTGCCCGAAGATACTCCAAATTCAGTTACTAGGTACATCAGAATCAGGGAAGTGTCTGACACCTTGGATTATTTTTCTCTGGGAAGCGCTCATGGTTTATCAAACTTAAAAAGCTCGAGTATTTATACATCCCTAACTGCGATGGGCTACAGGTTGTCAAGGACCTTGACAAATTAGAGCTTTTGAATCAATTAACCATTTGTCGATGCAGATCAGTAGAAAGGTAGATGTATCACTAACAGAATTGCCAAAGGATTGCAACGTAGATATCTTCGACCATGGGAAATTAGCTGAGGCTAAGAAACAATCCGATGGCTCCATCCAGTCTTGCAAGCACTATAAGGTGAGTTTGAACCTTCCTCTTTCTTTCTTTTTCTTTCCCCACCTTTTTTCTTGATGGATAGCAACAATTTCTTAATTGTACCCCTGTTTGCTTACTCCCTTGTCTATATCACTTACACATAGTAAACATTTGATATGTTAATATAATCTGATATTGCTTGTCCATGATACATGTAGTGTCTCTCCATCTAATAACTTATTCTAATTTAATGAACTGGAAAGAGAGATTTGGCATCTTATGGAATCTAAATGAAATGATTCAGAAGGCCATCAAACAGAAGTGAACTCAACTTTTTGAATACGGATGGATAAGTAGTTCTGAACCCCAGTCTAGTGTGAGGTGGGGGCATCTTGCGTGATCTCCTCGGCTGTTGGGTTTCGGGCTTTTACTGGTTTTGAATTGTAGGCTCTTATGGAGGGTCGGCGACTTGCTCTGCAATGTCATATAGTCACAATTAACTTGATGCAAAAATCCTTCATGACAGGTTTCTTAATAAAACAACTTGTAAAATGAGAACTGAAACTGCTCCTTTTGGAATGAAGGACCATCCTCAGGAGCTTTACCCAATACCAGACAGAGCACAGATTTCGAGAGGCAAACCGCTGTGCTGATTTCATGGCAAAGAAGGGCTGTTGCAATAGGATAATCTCAAGATCTTAGAGGAACCTCCATTAGACATTTTGAAGCTACTGGAGTTTGACTGTAGGTGCTGTCGTGTCCAAAGAGCAGTTAGAATTTGCATGGTAGCTTAGTTTCTGCATTTTACGACCACTGGGTCCTCAACCGCTGGTGGAGATTGAAGAAAAGAAGAAGAGAATGATAAAGATCATCTTGTTTTGACTGAAACAGAAAATGGGAATGACAGAGCAGGAAAGAAAATTGATGCCGAAATTCGCATTAAGGAACAAGAGGCCTTATTTCAAATTTTATCTACCCTTTTCTTCCATCAAATTTAGGCACAGAATGTCTACTTGGTAACATACCCAACTCCCTGATTAGTCAGAATCATGAAATGTCACATCAAGACATTCTACAAAATCCAAGACATCACAGCTCGACCGACATCCTTAAGAAACTCGCCTGCAGCTGCATACTCTTCCAACGCCTTCTTGACGACTCCATCCCTCAGAAGCTGTGGAAAAAACAGCCAAGATGCGGTCACCATCACGAAGGTGACCGTCATCAGACCCGTCAAAACCCTCGGCAACCGCCACTTCGCGCCACACTTCCTTTTCACCACCACCTCGATCACCAAACATGCTCCGTGGAGCACGAAAAACCACATGACCTCCCAAGTAGGCTTCACGCGCCCCATGTAGAAAAACATCAGCTCGTGCATGAGCCCAGATACCAGGAAGGAGGCCATCACTGCTGGCAGCGCCGCCCACTTGCGCCCGATTGCCGCCGACGCGGCATAGTGGACTGGTTCATATATGGTCACTCGCAGGATGTTGGTGACCATGAGGTTCCACCGCTTCCCCCAGAAGTCTTGAAGTGAAGACGAGAGGTACGGCTCACGGAACTGCGGCTCCAGCTCCATCCCAAAGGCTGCTCGAGCTGTGGCTTGTATGGATGATAAGATCAGATCAAGGGCAAGGTATAGGTGGCAGCAGTAGATTAACAAGATCAGGTTTGGATGGAAATGGTCGCCGTAGTCGTATACACGTAATAGCATCACAAAAAGCAAAGCTTTTGTGGGATAGTTCAGCAGCAAGATGGTTTTGGATCTAATGTTTTCAGGATTTTGAGGAAGTGGGTTTTCTTTATAATGGCCATTTTGAGGTGAGCGTGTGTGATCTTTGGTGTTCTGTGTCCTCTGTGATGATTTCTTAAGGGGCGTCCGTTGGATCTTGATGGGTAAGCAAGCAATTGCCAAGAAGCGTGGAAGAGAGATTGGAGGATCTGAAGATAAAGGCCCTTTGCCAAAGGCAAAGAGGAGGAGCTTGGAGTTGCCAAGCCATGAAATGATGAAGCTAGTTTGGCCTATAAGATTCACAGCTGATAGATTGAGAGGAAGATAAAGAAAGAGAGCCACGACGGGAAGAATCGGTAAGAGCCTTCTAGTGCCTTTTGGGATGATCCTGCCCACTATGTAGCAATAGCACAGAGACATCAAAGCTGTGATGCATACCTTGAAGAAGTTGTAAATCTCTCCTTCCATGCTCTCTCTCTCTCTCTCTCTCTCTCTCTCTCTCTCTCTCCCCCCTCCCTGTTCCTTAATTTTCAGCTGCACTGTCTTTGGATCTCTTCGCTGGACAGCTGAACATGATAGAGTTTTGCGCGAGTTTGAGAGTCAGATATTGACAAGAAGAGGTCAGTCGTATCTTCAATAAGCAAAGACCTAGTAAGCGGCTTGCCTGCTTCTTTTATTTATTGTTTCTCATCTTAGCAATGCTTAAATGGACCTCTCTCTTTTTTTGTGCAGGAATAAAAAAATGGTCGGTACTTTATTCATATTATCGCCGCGTGAGATGAGCTGGCAATTTTTTATGTCGAGTCAACGACCTCGAAGTGTTATGTGCGGCTGCTTTTGTAATATAGCCAAGGATGCACAGAAGAATGGTCAGACGAACAATCTTCTTTCCCTTGATAGTCTTCAGAAAAAAAAAATGGTGCTGCAGACTAAGTGTGTAAAGTTTGTAAGGTTTTCTGTGCAATTTGAGATCAGGCATGAAAGACTAAGGGTGTATAAAAGTTGTATCGTTTTCTGCGCGACAAAAGAGTAATCCACTCTGATTCTGAACTGAGCGGTTGCGGAACTTGGGCTGTTGTTACAGACAGACAAGATTCAAGAAGACTCAACCGACACGGCCCTTGAACATTGCAGTTGTATAAATATGAGGACAAGATTTGAGTTGTACCTCTAAAACTTGCCGAGGCCTATGTATTAGCAGAACAAAAGAATGGAATCGTCATTACCGTAAAGGCAGGCATGGCCATTGGCCATTCCCTCTTTTATTTTCTTCTAGAAAGATTATTATTTTTCAGAGTGTACCTTCTCGTCGCTCTCCCATACTTCACCTCAGAAACATATTTGACATTTAACATTCATTTCTTGGATTCTCATATTCTCTCTCTGTCACAAACACACAGATATTAAGATACTCATTCCCGTCCATCCTGGATCGTTTCATCATACAAGTCATACTGGTCTTCTCTCCTCATCACAAACTATCTCCTTTCCAAGAGTTAAAATCTATTACGTAATCCCAGAATGCAGCAAACAGGATAGAAACTAACAAACACCGACCAACACAAATAATTAAACGGCAACTCAAATAAAGGATAAAGGGGGCGAAAGAAAGGGAGACAAACCCAAAAACAGCATCACCAACAAATTTGAGCAACTCCATCAATGCGAAGGAACAAGTAGTGAGTAGGCCTTTACTTCACCAGTTCCTTGCGCACAGAATCAGATAAAAGATACCACAAGATATAGATGACAAAAACATACATTGCTCTTGACAACCAGTTCTTATGATCACAGTGCTCATTAAGAGCGAGAGACAGAGACAGAAAAAATGCTCAGATGCACCACTTCCAAATTACTCATAAGGAACAGCAGCTTCTTTCTTCAAACCTATTTTCTTCATGCCAATAACATTTCGAACAAATGTTTTGTCTCAATTGTCTAGATGACCATCCAGGACGAAACTGAAGATAAGTTACACAGCTATGGTAATACATCAGATACATCAACCTGTGAAACAAGCAAGACCAGGGCCATGTTTGATAGAGTTGGAGAGCGCTTCATGAAGTTGAACTCCAGTCTTTTCGGATGTCAAAAGTGTAGTTGATCTCGAGGTAACACTTGTTGTCATCATCAACAAACTAGAGGTCAAAAACAAAAGCAGAAAGGAAATTGGTAAAAACAATACACACGGAAATCATTGGTGAGAAGATAATCACAGCGAACTTTTCTATCTAGCGATCAAGTTTTTGAAAGACATAACCTCGCACAAATCATCAATGTTGGAGCTAATAACCAACTAATTTTTCTTTCCTACAGATCGATCTTGGTGACAAATATGAATGCAAGGCTGTTGTCAACCAGTGATTCAGAAAAAGCAGGTTTTAAATGTTGAAGGCCAATTTCATGCCTCCTTTTGATGACTGGATATCTAAACAAACCAAGTTGACTACTTGTTGCACAATTCTTTGAGCTCCATCACCTATATACATTTAAATTCCCTTTTCCTAGACATAAAGTTTGAATTCGAAGAAATGACCCACGATTATCTATCAATCATGATCTATGAAAACGCATGCAAGGCAACTTAGCAATCAAGGTACAGGAAGGAGCTGCACAAGTTGACTATTGAAATTTGGAATTGCACATAGTAAACTGACAAGCTGTCATCCACACAAGTGAATTATAGTCTCAGAAATTTCAGCTTGTCTAAGAGTGTATACCAAGATGCCATCACTTAAGGGTTTAGCACCAACAATCTAAGACATTTCATCATCTTTTTAACATAACTCATTTACCATTGCTGGTGCATTATATCGAGGGAAAAGGAGAAGTAACTGAGCTAACCTTACTTCTGGCTGAATACGATCCTCTAGCAAATATGCCAGACGGTGTCGTCTCTTCAGGCATTTCATGTGTGTAGGGCTCCTGCTGTGGACTGAAAGTTCCGATCATCTCCTTTGTGCTGTCCACTGCAAAATTAGACAAAGCAAGGTGAGAAGAAAACAGAGCTTAATTTACAAACCATGAAATTGCAAGGTTGAGAAAAGAGGGGTGTGGTGCTACCTTTAACACCAGTTTTCCATACTGTGTTGCTGTATTTGAGACCCGACACAATGTTGTTGCTGACCTGGAAGGTGAACTTGAGCCTATAACGGCTGCCTTCTTTCAAAGTAAACCACAAGCCTTTGGGCTTTCCATTCTCAGGAACTGGCAGTAGTATATCAGGTCTACCAGGAGAAATTATTGCAAGGCTCACAATCTTGACATCTGGTTCCAGTGTTTCTACATTGCAAAGGAATGATGAAAAGAAAATGATCAGTGAAAATGGAATTAGGATCATCATTAGAAAAAAGGAGTTTTCAATCAATTACTCAATCCAGTCAACATTCAAGCTCTGGATCAACCAGGAATATGCAGCTCCAAAGCCAGCATTCAATTTGCTAAGGACATCAAGAGAATGTTAACAGGGCATTCATCTCAAACTTGATTTCATTTTCTGAAACAACACTTGGAAAAAAATAACAATCTCAGTGATGGCATCAATAGCAAATTGGAACTCGAGGGAAATTTACAGGTTCACTTAAAATTACGAAAAACAGAAAGCCAAAACACAAGGCTCTGCACTGCAACAACCAAGTTCGCTTTGAAAGCTACTTTAAAAGAGATTTTCTTTTTCGTTCTTTTTCGTCAGCTCTCATGCACATACTTAGTCTGCTTTCTCAATCAAAGACAGATCTCTCACATTGAGACTAAAAGATTCATAAGATAAACTTTCTTATAGACTGATCACCTTACCTCATACAGGAACGAGATTTTAGATCTCGCCCTTTCTTGAGACAGTAATCTCAGCCATCTTATGAACTTGGCAAGGTTAATTTTAGAGGGATTTTAGCTAGTATATTTGCACCTTTTGAAGCATTCACACATACCTACGGAGATACTAAAAAGGAGACACCTACAAAATTATCTAACCAAAATAACCTTAAGAAAGAAAAACAACTAAGCCTCATCCCACTAAGTTTGGTCAGCTGTATGAATCATTTTATGTTGTTGCACTTTTTTTCTATATAAAGTCTCCCGTACGATCAGAGTACAAACATTTGTAAGTTGCAACCTGTAATTCCAATCATAAACAAGTTTGAAATAAAACCTTATTGTCTACTATGGCAAATGAAACTAGCTTACAGATCTGCTTACTTTCAACCACATTAACCAAAATTGCACCCATCCATGCGCTCCATTGATCAGCAATCTTGGACAAACAATGTTTTGGAACTTTTTTCCCTTTTATCTTTAAGAAAATTGCAAACTTCATAAGCCAACTGTTCAGTTCTGCCAAACTTTTGTTGATTGTAGATGACCCTATCCTAGTTCATTCACATGCCTTGTGCCAGTCAAATCAGGAAATAGTTTGTACACTTTTTTTTTTCTTTGGGTGATGAAAAAATTACCTCCAACAGAATCAAAGTCCACGCTTCCAAGAAGCTGTTCCTTCCACCTCCTCAAGCTTTCATCATCCTGCATTCCATTCTCAAAAACATCAACATCAAAAACCCACAAAACTCACACCCCAGCAACTTTCAACACAGGCCTAAAAAGTGATCTTTCTTTTTTTCTCTTTCTGCAAACCTTATCCTTTTCAAACTGTTCCTTGAGAGTGACCTGAGGACCCAAGTCAATCTTCTTCACGTCCTCCTCCTCATCATCCTCGGTGGCGCATACGGAGCTCTCGCTCATGGTCCTGTGAATCTTCTCCCCATGCAATTCGTCCACCTCTTCATTCGGAGGCGTCTTCACCTCTGTACTTTCCTTGGACCTGCTGCTCTTCTCCTCAAATCCCATGTTCTTGGAACTTGAAGCCACTCCAACGGCCAAAGACATCAACAGCACATCCAAAACACAAGAACAAAAGCAACGTCCAAACGACGCGCGCAGGATAAAACCAACCCCGCTCACTTACCAAATCGAAAAACACAAGGAAAAGGGTTCGAAGTAATTGAGGGAAAGACACAGCGAGAACCCAGCAAGATCCTTGCTTTTGCGAACGAAAAGAAGAGAGAGAGACCAAGAAGAAGAACAAGAAGGACGTCCCCGGATGAAATCAAAAGCAGAGAGGCGGAGGAAAAAAAAAGGGAAAAGATGAAAAAGAGGGACTTGGGTCAAAGAATCCAAGAAAGGCAAATGCAGACCAGTTAAAGAGAACCCAAGAACGCAAACGCAGAGGAGAGAGAAAGGGAGCAGAGGAAAGGAAGAATGGAGGGACGAGAGGGGGAGAGAGAAAGAGGAGGGCTGCTGTTTAGGGATGTTCCAAGGAGGAAACGGTCATGTGGTGATGCGAAATTGTGTATGAATGAGCTCGCAGAGAGAGAGAAAAACAGAGAAAAAAAAAACAGAGACAGGACAGAGAGAGACAGAGGAAGAGAGAGAGAGGAGGGAGCAGATCGTGAGGGTCACTCAGTCAGGCCAAGAATGGAGGGGAGGCACGCGCACATCCGCGCACGAACCAAAGCCACCGGGGTTTCGCCTTGGATTTCGCTCATCATTTTGTTTTTCCTTCCCCTGCTTTGACCTCTTCCTCCCCCTGCCTCTCCTTCTTCTTTATTTCTCGCTTTTTGGTATTTTCTCTTTTGGTTTTCCCACCTCCAGCTGATTTTTCTTTCCTCTTTTCCTTTTCTTTTCTACGTTCCCGTCATTGCTGAAACGACTTTTTCTTTACCTCTTTGCAGATCTCGCGATTTTAGAATGTACATATTTGTTCAAAAGGCATTAACCATGTGATTTGACTGAATAGGCAGCTTATCTGTGTCATTAGGAAACTTGTAATTTAGAAAAATAATTATGAATAAATAAGTGTGTCGAGTACTTTTTAGCTGTGCCAAAGTAATTTAATTTTTCAATTTTAGCAATTTCATTGTGACATTATAAGCATCTTTTACGTAATATTCATTGTTGTTAACTTTTATACTAAAAAGGAATTATGTATCTATTAGACACAAGGATTTGGTAATTATAATATACTGGTAAAAATTTTCCATGTTATTGACCAGTTTTCATGAGAAGTGTCTTCAATTAACAAGTAATGCTTCCAATCAAAGCCTAAAAGTTATTTTTCACAAAGAAACATATATATTAACCAAGTAATCTGCTATAATAAGTAGCTATATTTGTCATTAAGAACCTTAGACTCAGAAAAATAAGTACGAAAATATAGTATGTCACATTTCGCCTGCGTTTTAGTACTTGTAGTTATGAGAAAGTTAATTTGACTTATGAAGTATAGTAATTTCACAATTAAAAAATAAGCTTCTTAATAATAATTTTTTTTTTTTCATTTTTCTCCATGTACTTCATAATTTTCGTATAGAATAATTAGGGATAATACATCAAGCAACTATAATCAATAATTTTCACTATAGTTGATGACTTTTCATTGAGAAGTATGAACTTATCCATAATTAGTTATTTTTCATGCGATTCATGACTTTTCTTGGGAAAAAAATAACTTTCATGCTATTATTATAATTAGTAAATTCCCCTTGTGATTTAGTCAATCGTGACGGGAGAAGTTGACAAATAATTATTTTACGAAATATTTTCACTTGTGATCAATCATTTTTTCATTTTAAAAAATAAATATGTAAATACGAACGACTAATAATATTTCCATGTGATTTGCGATTTTCCATTAGGAAAAGAACCTTTTCTTTCTATCAATAATTAATTTTCCAAGGTGTACTAGTGACTTGTGTTATTCGTTCACGAGACAAACAATTATCCTGTCATGTTCCTTGGGATTATCATGTCACATGCAACGACATTTTTGTAACGTCGTGGGTTTTGGTGGTGCTCTATTCAATGCACAAGACAGCTCCTACGCATGTTTCTCAAGGAATCATCGGCACGTGAGTGCTTTGTAATTACCAAAGATTCAATCAAATGGGCCACCATGAACAATTGGGAATGAAACTCCTAGCAAGCTCAAAATAGCCATTTTGCCAAATAAAAGACAAAGCTTTAATTTTCGGATTCATGTTAATTAGCACTTTGAATATAAGAAACAAGTTTTTAATGGGATGATTGAGGTTGATCAAAATAAAATCATGAGATAAGTGTATTAGAAATCTTAAAACTCATCAATAAAGTTCAATTAAGTCCTAAAACTTAAAAAAAAAAAAAAAAAAACAGTTAAGTCTTAAAACTTATCACGAAAGTACAATCAAATCTTAAAATTTTCGAAAAATACTATCAACAAAATGACTTGATTTAATCAATTTGATAAGTTTTAGAACTTTATTGTGCTTTTAAAAAATTTTAGGATGTGGTTGCACTTTTTAAAAGTTTTATGACTCGATTGCACTTTTGTAACAAGTTTAGAGACTTCTAATTTTCTTATCCCTAAAATCATCTTGGCATGCTAGTTGCAATTTTCCATTTGTTTGGTTGACAATTCGAGGGCACGACCCTAATTAGCCGACTATCTAGAGGGAAGCTAGCACAATAGCCCACCAACATGGCTCCCATTAAATCATAAGTTCTACATGGCATGAATTGAAGTTGTAAGCATCGATTCTAAAGTCGAATGTATGAAAAACATGTTACGGAGGTCAAATTACATTGGCACATTGATTGGTTCATATCATCTGTCTAAGAATAAGAATCTTCTGGTTTTTTGGCCCATAGATAAGAGAGTTTAGTCTCTACCAATTTTGTGAGCCACATCCCCTTTAGTAACAACCATCATCAAGTGCCTTCATTTAATAATGAGTTCGGCCATCTAATCAACTAAAATCAAGAGAGGATGGATGCATCCACTCAATCTCCAACCTTTTAATTTACGGCGAAAATAAAAATCTTTATCTGGAGCCATCAAAATTTCGGTTATTGGTTAGCCTGTCAATTAAGCCATCAATAGCCCTTTGTAAAGTCTCATGGTAATTATGTAAACCGAAAGTCGTTAATTCCGATGGGAAGAGAGAAAGACGGAGCTATCAAAACGTTAGTGCAGGCAGTTGCTTGACATGTTGAGTTGCAATGCTATTATCACAGTAGGAGAGAGAGAAAAAAAATCAAAATGGTGGTGTCCATTGCTAGTGCTCATAAATTTTATGGCTTAATTGCACAATGAGGGCTCGTTTGGTTCAGCTTTAGAAAAATGCTCTTAGGAGAATGCAAATACCTTTGAAGTAAATGAGTTTTCTGAAATGTTATCTCGTTTGGTAAATTGTAGTCTCAAATAAAGCTTTTTACTTTTATTTTATTTTTTAAAATCTGAAAATCCAAATCCGGTGGCTAGTGGCCAAATCCGCCGCCCGAGGTCGCGACCCGAGGCGATGTCGTTGCTGCCCGGAGGCATGACCCTAGGCGACAACGACGTCACTGAGGCGCAACCTCAGTTGCCTGAGGTCGCAGAGGCCGATCTAGCGGCCTAAGATCGTGCGGACCGGCGGCGTCGCTTGGTTCGCACGACCTCGGGCGGGCGTCGCCGCCGGTTCACATGCACTAGGCGACACCACCGGGTTGCAGTCGCGCCACCCCCAGGCAGTGGTCACTAGGGACGCGCAATCCTTAAGCGGTGGTGGCGGCTATCGGAGAAGCCTGATGGGCGGGGAAGAAGAAGATGAACAAGGAAGAAGATGGCCGAGAAGCAAAAGGGAAGAAGAAGACGAAAGGGGGAAGATAAATGAATAGTGACGCGGTGAAATTTTACATTTCCCAAATGTCCAATGCCCAAAGCAGCCTCACCCTAGTATTCAACTTTCAACATTTGGAATGCTCACATTTCGCAAAAAGAGCATTAAAATTTTTTGCCAAACATAAAAAAATTTCCCAAGGCTCCTTGGAAAAGTCCAACCAAACTGGGCCGAGAAGATTCCAAAGTTGAATGGTACTTATATATGTTTTTGTATTTCTAATATACTTATTTCAAATTATAGCTTTGGTGTTCAAAGAAATTTCTCTTCCCATTCTCCACTTGAAAGATTGGAGAACTCCATGGTAAGATCCTAGAATAGCAGATAATATTTCTCAACTGGATTTTAATACAAGGGCAAGAGATGCCTGCTGTATACATAGAGGTGCTTTGCCCATGATTGTTGACCCAACTCCAAGCCTCCAAGGGAGTTGGGAGGGTCCAATAATCAAAGGGAAGGTCATCATTAAACATCACTGATAATCCCTTAATGGAAGGAAAATCATTCTAACATTCTTTTCACTGGGTAAAAAAAAAATGAGCTATCTCAATTTCAAACTTTCACACTAAAAGCGCCTTAATATATGAATGGTGCAGTGATTGCAGTGATTTTTTTTATTGATTATGACATAAATTATCTCTAAATTTTTATTTATTATTCATTGTCGACATCGCTAGAGTTTCTTGGGTTCTTGAAATTTCCAATTACATTACAATGGGGGCCTTCTATTATGTGCATGGACAAAATTTGCTAATGAATGTTTCTTTAAGATTTCAATTTGTCATTTGTCCCAACTTTTGCCTATTAAGAAGCTTACCATAGCAATCTTTAAACTTTAATAAGGTTGTAGAAAAAAGAGAACTATGCATAAAGTAGTTAGGATTTCATTATTGTCCCTTGTGCCCCGGAAATTTGACGCAACAGTTCCTTCTTATACAATGGAAAAGTAAAATGAAAAAGAAAGACAGAAAATTTGAGTTTCTCTCTTATTTTTGCCTCGTCTAGTAAAACTTGATCTTCAGAAGCAATACAAAAATTGCTGCCAAAGAAAGCAGAGCAAGCAAAATAAGGAACCCAGTCCTCTTTGATTCCCTCTCTATAGGTATGGAGGAACTCATCTTCTCTGACATGCTCATCAGAAATCCCAGCATCCCCTGCAAGAAAACAAGGGAAACAAGCAATCAGAAAAGCAAAACTGAGATTAAGATATTACATATGCATGTGCAAAGACATAACTTGTAGAACTCATACCAATCTGAAGATATCCATGTGAGGAAACGATTCCATGATCATCTCAACATTCCTAAAAAAATTTACCAAAAATAATAAACGTTATAAGAAAAGTATAAATTAAAAAAGAAAAACGTGACACTGAAATTAGTCATGACTTTCTTCCAGCTTCTCACCTTATTAGCACTTTTCCTTGGTATATCTGGCATATATGGAAGCTGAAACCTTTTCCTAAAGGCATAGTTTTCTTGTTCCATTCTGCTTATATGTTCATGAAGCAAGATATGAGATCATAATTCATATTTGAAGGCAAGAATCTCAACTGGAAAGACTCAATTGAGGGTACCTAGCTTCCACGAGACGCCAACGGTCATTCCATCATGCATTGTTGGTCGCACCACGATCTCGATGTTGTTCCCCAAGCTGTTGATAAGATAAGAGAAAAATGCCAGAACTTGCTGCAACAAAATATGAATAACGCAAACATCTCATACTGAGAACCCAATATAGAACAAGTGCCATTTCTAACACACAGATTTGTCATTTCAATGCAACGGAAACTAGAAATGGGTATTAGTTCTTGTGATGAACTGAAGGAGATGATTAAATACAGCCATGAACTTTGAACTATATGTTTATGTGCATTTCAATACCAAGCTTTGAATTTACCTTTTTCCCCTGGAATGCCCAGAAAAAGGGGATGAAGTTGCTGACACAACGGCATTCGTCTCCAAGAATATCCGATAACTCTCGGAGATTTTTGTTCTGTATTGCCTCATAAAGCTTGAGGACAGCTTCAAGAGCCCGGTGATCCTCTCCTGACGACGGTGAATTGGTAGCGGTTAATGGCTTTAAGCGTGAGTCCTTCCCCCTCAAAATCCATGGTTTATGCAAAGATCGGGGTAGATGATAACTAAGAATAAAGCTATTAGATGTTCTGGGAGGATCACTATGAATGTGAATGCCATGGAAATGACTTGGTTGAGGGATGCATGGATGGGGGCTTGAAATAATTTCTCTGCAGCATAGCATGGCAGATAGAGGGAATACCAGTAAACCCATTTTCAATTGGAGAAAGACGATGCGAATGCATAAATAGCTAAAAAAAAGGTTAAGGAATCTGATAAATGATTGAATATGGAGCTGAGGGTGATTCTATGAGAAAAGAATAAAGCAACTTCACCATGCATTAGTGACAAGCTAGGGATCTCCCCTTCTCTGTGCTAAAGCTGCAGAGCACTCCTTTGCCTTCGAACATTCTATACTCATGAAATTTTTCCTTTACATTGCATGAAACTACAAGCTACAGATCTGCATCTCCTTTCAAGTATAGAGCCTTGAAAAATCATCAATTGAAATAGCGAATTCGAAACAGGTAGATTGATGATAAGCTCGTCAACTGGTATGATGGTCCATGACCTTATTACAAAACCTTGCCCAGCATGGAGTTAGATCTACTCACGGTGCTCAACATGTCAATGGGGGTGAGAAAGAAAATTAAATGAGAGAATCAACCATCTAGCCGAAGCAAACAACGTACGCCAAATAATTCAGTTTACGTGTGAAAACCAATTCTCGAATAATCAAGATGCCATCGAAAAAAGGCACTTAGGGCGTTCGACAAAGTAAGTATTTATCGTAACTCGAAAATCATTGTCTTGTAACGACACACTAAAAGAAGCTCCTAAAAGTCAACATGCTTTGACATGCCTTAAATAATTATAACGTGTTATTGTTGACAAGTCCCTTGTTATTCTAACAAGAACAAAAAGGAGAGAGACCATTTTTATTAAAAAGGGTTAATATCACAAAAACCTCAAACCATACTCATTGTAACATAAATGTCCCAAATTTTTTTGTATCACTAAAAATCTTAGACTTGTCTATTGTTACACAAATACCCCAAAAAGAAAATTATGTTATAAAATACTCCTTAACCCTCAATTTCAGTTCCATCATACTAGGTATATTTGTCACAGTACGGAATTTTTCGTAACACAAAAAAATTAAAGGTACTTATGTCACAATATACAAGTTTAGGGATTTTGGCGATATAAAAAAAAGTTTAAAATATTTGTATCACCGTATAGTTTTGGATTTTTTTAAGGTATTCCCCTCATTTAGAACAAGTGCTTTTTCCTGGCCCAAAATAATCATCCTTTGGATCGATGAGGAGAGGGCTTGGACCAAAGAAATTTCGGAGCTTAGGCCAATCGTGGGCCGGCCCGACCCGAATCCGAGCCCAGATCTGTTTGCCTCTCTTCCCTTCCTCCTTCCTTCGTCCCTTTCATAGCTCAGTAAGTCGCAACACAAACCGAGGGAGAGAAAGTCTAGAGAGAGAGAGAGAGAGAAAGAGGAGCGATGGCGGAGGATCTGGTGCTGGACACGGCGATCAGGGACTGGGTGCTGATCCCTCTCTCGGTGGTGATGGTGCTCATCGGCGTGCTCCGCTACTTCGTCTCCAAGCTCATGCGCTCCGCCCAAATCCCCGACGCCAAGCTCGTCAAGGAAGGGTCCGTCCCCTCCCTCTCGTTTCCCATCAGTTTTCCGCTGAATTTGTAGCCTTTAGGACCTGAATTTAACTGGGTCGTTCTGACTTTCGGGTGGGTTTTCCCCCGCACGGTTGCGATCTCTTGTAGGCAGGTGATCGTTAGGGCTCGGAACCTGCGCGCCGCCGCTAATTTCATCCCGCTCAAGTCGTTCCGCGCTCGGAGGCTCTACTACAGCAACGAGGTTAGGCTTGTTTGGCTGAACTCTGTCTTGTGGGTGCCATTTCTTGTGCCTAGATCGCGCCCGAGAATGTTCAATTCGAGCAAATTTAGCTTCTCCGAGATTGGCTTGTGCTCGGGTGTTGGGGGGTTATAAATTCTTTCTCTGCATTACGCATTTAATCCCTTTGCACTGAACGGGCTGGCTTCGTGTTTGATGGGTAAAAAAAATGATTTTGAAGATCCTAATTCGAAGTTGGTAAAGTGATTGGCTCATGGGTTTGTCTCTACGAATGCTGCGCCATCTAATTTGAGTAGATTTGTATGGTTGATGATGATATTTGATGGCCGTAACAGCGATGGCTAGATTTTTTTGTACATTCGAATCTCCCATTATTGACATGAGGTTGTGCGATGTTTTTGGTTTGCTGCATTTAGCTAATTTGGCTTGTGGCTATTGCATTTGTTTCTTTGGTGGGGCAGGAGAATGGACTGCTATATGTGCCGAAGGGCCAGGCTCCGAATGCTCAAGCTCAAATGTTTTCCGATCCGAATATGGCTATGGATATGATGAAGAAGAACCTGTCCATGATCATACCCCAGGTATTGCAAGTTACTGCTCTGGATTTTGGGTTTGGTTCCTGTAAACAGATGAGTTGTCTAATGGGTGCGCCTGTTTTATCCAGACTCTGACTTTTGCCTGGGTCAACTTTTTCTTCTCGGTTTTGTAGCAGGTCCTTTCTTTTCCCTTAGCTTTGAATATAGCAATTACCTAGATGGGATCTACTATCTGTGCTAATTGTTCTTCATACTGTTCTATGCATATGGATATGCATTCTGTACAGACTGATATTACTATGCAATAAATGACTGAATCGTTCTTCTTTTCCCCAGCCAAAATCCCCTTTCCACTCACTCAAAGGTTTAGGGCAATGTTGCAAAATGGGATTGATTTAAGTACCGTTGATGTTAGCTACGTGAGCAGTCGCTCGTGGTATGTTTATTGTTTTTATCAATTTAAATAATTTGTCTCATTTGTCGTGTATTTGAATAATTCCGTTTCTTTCTATCAGGTACTTTCTCAACCTTTTTGGGCTAAGAGGTCTATTTAGTATCATTTTGGGAGAAGAAAATGGTTAGCATCAGTTTAATGACATTCTTCTTGGACAATGTTTTGGGTTCTAATAATAACACTCTCAAATATGCCGATGTGATGCTTTTGTTGCAGCTACTGATGACACACAGCGGATGATGCAGATGACTGGCTTTGGCTTCGACCCAACCAAAGTAATTACCCAAATGCGCTTTCTTGCTTCTTTGTTGAACATTATTTGTTGGATGTGTGCCACTGCTATTCTCTGCCTTTTTCCTTTCTAATTGTTGTCTACTTTGTCAGTGTCCTTGACAGTGAATCTGATCCCCTTATGCTTTACATCTTTTGTGGTGAAATTGTTTTCCCAGTCATAAAATTTATTTTCATTTCACATGGTTCTCTGACTTGGACAGCTTATCCATCAGCCTCTATGGTGGTTCGGCTAGATTTCTGTTTTCATCCATTCGAGCTGAGAAGCTGCAAGTTTTGTGTTGACTGGCATCTGCTTTAACAATAGCTATTCATTGTTTGATGTGCTGATATAATTGTTGCTATCACTTGTCGATGGTATTACTTTTGACTCCTTATTCATGGAGTATTTAGTGGGGTATTTGGCCACAACTCCCTCATTCATTTCCTCTGTGATAACTGATGCTTTATTTGGGACAGAGGGGAGGGGAAGGGAAGTAGAGGGTGGGTGTGGAAAATTGGATAACTTTAAAAAAATTTGTAACGGTTGGGAAGGAAATTCAAAATTTTCAATTATTGTCTTTTCCCTTGGCTGCCAATCATAGCCTAACTCTCACTTCTCATGATGTTGTCGTGTCTTTTCTGAATTTCTGTAAATTTGTTTTCCCTTTTACGCCTGGTCTTTTCTCTTTTGCGGCCGAGTCACATCCTTTTTTTTTTTTTGGGTGGAGAAGAATATTGGATTTGCATACTTGCTTTTTGGCAGATATAGATATTAGTAGTGTCCACTTCAAGATTTAAAGTGAAATTTCCAAAAGTTGTGCAAAACTTTAATGATGGTTATAGTGTAGCAAGTGTAATTTTACCTACTTGGAAATGAGACTTTTGCCCATCCATTAACATCCATGATGAACTTGCTTATATCTGGCCCTTTTTGTTGCTTTGTTTCAGAGCCTGGGTGCTGAGAAAGACGGCCTTGACATAGTGCAGCATGACTGGACGATGCCCAAGTTTGAGCGTCGTGCTGAAGCTGTATTGAGGAAGCTTGTACGCTGAGTGATGCCTGCATCTGCAATGTTTTTCTACTTCATTGGCCGTCATCCCATGTTTGATTTTAGTGAAAATGTTCTGGCCAGCTGCAAAGTCTGGAGGCTTCATTGACAATAGGAGATAGTGGCGACAATCTTTGTAGTCGTCTCTTCTAGGATTATGTGCTCTTCAAATATAGGGAATATTTACACTCTGGTCCTAATCTTTTTTAAAACCCCTGTTCCGATTGATGTATGATTTAAGTTCTCATCAGTTCCTCTACGGCTTAGAAAATAATAGTCATCTTTCTTTAGCAATTTCAGGTATAGAAACCAGAAATCTTATGCAGCGCCTATTAGTGATCTCTTTCAAAAGAAGTCATATGTTAAGTACCATATGACCTCTCTCTCTCTCTCTCTCTCTCTCTCTCTCTCTGTGCATCATCAAGTAAGGATCTGCTCGCTTTGGATTGAAACTCTAGAAGCATCTGTGGGCACTGATTGATAAAGCACGAAGAACAACAAAGCGGGCAAGGTCTTTTTCTGATAGTCGAATCTTCGGATGGGCAGCTTTGGTGTACAATTTGGTTATCGAAAGGCCCACAATTTCTATGACCAGCTCTCAACGGGCACTGGTCCAGGGGAAGTTGGCCCAATCAGAGCGCAAAAGGAGAAAAAGATATTTGCACGGTGCGCGCTTTCCTCACACTAGTTAGCTAAGCAAAGTGGCCACAGACAAAGCAGGTTGTCTGGGCCAGCCTCGGCATGGCCGGTTTAGAAGTTAGCAATTGATTGATTAGCTTTTACAGTTACTCGGGTTGTCCGTTCTTTGCACTCCCCTTTGGAGTTTGAAATCAATGGCTCAATAGCGCTTGTCGTGAAATATCCAGGCCGCGCAGCGTCATTAGTCAAAAAGCCGAAAACCTCGGTACAAGGATCTCTTTAACCCACTCGGGGAACCAGACTCATTTTCACACTTCTCGAGTCGCTCAAAGACAGCACAAAAGGAATCCATCGCTAGGGAAAACGTACCACGGTTAGCATGCTCAGCTCGTCCGATTCTAACTCCCGAGAAACCCATCGATACGTCCCACCAAAGTCGATACGATTCGTTTTCTGAGGTCCAATCGTTCTTTTGGGTGATGATTTCTCAATGTCTAGAGATGTTGCTTTCTTTCCTTCGTATTTGGGGGGCCATGAAGAGAAGTTCCTTATTGGGGTTTAGTCTAATTTGTTCGGCTAGTGAATGCAAAGCAAACTAGAAGATAGAGATTGGGCAAATTGGACAAGCATTTGTATTCAAAGGGAGTATCTGAAGCATGTTATCTAACTTTTAGATTCCTGGGACCCATTAGCGCTTATCTGTCAAATCAGTTTCCAAATTATTCAATCTTTTATGGGTCCCTCCCAAAAGCTTAAAGCTTTCCTACCAGCCTAGCAGACCAAGTTTAACCATGTTCATTTCATGAATGCGTGTTAAAAAAAAACAGACATACATAACAAGCCATCTAGACCAGGTTGTCTGACATTGGGCACTGGACAAGGACATCAATGAATCAATTGAAAATCAAGGTTAATGGGCCAAATCATGGCCGTTGGGCCCCACTTGGTGGGGCATCCTCCACCGTCCAAAAAACCTCAGGATGCAACTTTCTTCTCCCACCCTTTACAGAGTGACATGTATGATTGTAGGTTTTGGGGGGTTTCTTGTTTTTCCTCCTTTTACTGGCCTAGATTCAAAAGGGTATGGCTCATACTATAGAAGATGGGACCTTTTTTTCACCAAAAAAATAGTATGATATGGACTTTAAACTACTAGCGTTGAAGATGGAAGAATACAATACAAATTTAGCAACTCCAGTTGGCAATACTGCATAAACCCACTCTATTTGTATTAGCAATTTTAATATGCTCCTTCTGTAGCTACCAACAACCTATGTATGTAGTGTATGCACATATGGATCGGAATTTATTGCATTCTTTTCAACATTAGGAGTTATAAAATGAGATGGTAACCTAACTCCCACCATAAAATAAAGGAGAAAAATAATTAAAACCAATTCCTTCATCCATTTTCTTAATAACTTGGTCCATCCTTTTTCATGGATGTAGATCAAACATAGCGAATCAATGCTAGCACCACACACGACTTCCATCATCTGTCTCTTCGCGACGCGTCTTGAAACTTTTTCTCGGTTCAGCCTGTGCTGATCTGAGCCAACTCCAAGTTCAGATCTACTTTTCATCTTAACCCCCATCATTCAAGGCGTCGGCAATCCCGCATCAGATCGCTCCCTGCGCACAGCCCCTCGCACCACCACACACATGCCAAGACATTCTCATAAGGTCTGCTGGGGAATCATGGAGATCCACGAAAGTAATTAAGCAAAACACTAAAATTTCAAAGGACATCATGGTACTCCGATCTGTAGCCGACACCAAGCAAAAGCAAAGAACGCTTATCTTAACCATCATTCATTCCCACCTTGAATCTCTTAATACTGATATCGATGCATTCCAGATGGTATTACCGCTTGTAGTTTGATCTTTTGCAGAGAGAAACAAAAGTTGCTTTCAACGAGGCCGTGTCCTTTTCATTAAGGTGGAAGCTAGGCGACGGCATGATCAGATGGGGGCGCCGAGCTGACTGCGATCTTGCGTGGCAGATCAGACGGCTCAGAGGGCAGGGCCCCTGCCTCACGAGGAGTCTTACCTGGGAAAGCATCTGGTCGGTGGGGCCCTACTCGGCTTCATCCTAGGAAAGGGCGGTTCCCTCGGTCCTTTTTTTCCTTAAGCAATTCGAGAGTGAATCCAGGTTGGAGGAAAAGGACGGCTAATGAGGAGGGAGAATAGCAAAAAGCATATAACTTTTGGTTAAACCTAATTTGATTTTAATTTCCATATATAAATATATAGATGCGTAGAACTTTTAATGACGGCAGATATCGACAATAGAGGTTTGCAGGATTTCAGGATAAAATTTAACACTGAAGAATTGGACTGATGGAAATCTATTTGGTTTTAAATTCCAAAGTATGTAGGAAAAATTATAAATTCTAAAAATTGAGGAACCTATTTCAATGAATAGGTTCCAGGTTCTAAGTAGGTGGAATTAGGTGGAATGTGGAACTTCAAACCTAAAATAAATTTTTGTATCTTTCTTAGTATATATTTTCACGTGATCCTGCGATATTTTATGGTGTCCGATAATTAGTGTATAATTTGAAACTATAATTTAAGCTTCCAATTTATGACTGAGATACTTTATAATATATAAATTGAGGGCAATGGATTGTAGTAGAAAGTGATAGTCGTTAAAAATAATTCATTACAATCATCCAATTAATAATACAAGTGGAACCTTGATAGAACCAACCATAAAACCTATGACAAAATAAATTTCAGGTTTCAAATGGAATTTGTATAGAACCTGGAACTGCTCACCCCTAATTTATAGGTGATCTGTTGATCTTATGAACAATTTCTTGAGAGATTGTACATATACCCATCTAACTCATATAGTATTACATAATAATATTTTCCTTTTAAAATGAGAATGCTAGATTAAATAGCTATATCTCGACACCTTCGATCCAAGATTCGGACTTGTCATTGCCCCGTTCCCCTACCACCAATCTTTATGTGGTGTACTAGCAATTAGAGACATCGAAATAAATGGTATTTAGATTTGTTATGCTAATTTGGAATACACAATCAATCATAAATTAAATCTATTGTGCATGTATATCTTTTCTCCATTTTGAATATGATCTTTGCAATTTTGAACTGTTTGCAGATCTTATTTATTCAAGTAACTGATCCAATATCATCCTTTTAACTTCTGAAAAATCATGCTCCAAACTCATCTCAGTTAGGGGTGAGCATGTTTCCAAGATAGAATTGGGAACCTAAGAATAGGAACAAAGGGAACTAGTTTGGATCCAGGTTTTAGGAAATGTAGATTAGGTTTCAAGTTCCAAAAATTAGGTAACCTATTCCGATGGGCAAGTTCCAATGGAACTTGGATTAAGCATTTTGTGTTTTTTTATTTCATATCTTCTCCCGATCTTACGACATTCTATAACATCCAATAATGAGTGTGTAATATGAAATCACTAATTTAAACTTCCTTTTCCGGTGATGCCTGTGATTAAGACTCTTATTTTGTTAGTATTTCACAATCTTCACATGTATTAATATGAGTTTGGAATAGTGAATTATAGCAAATACCAGTCAATAGAGACAGTGATTCGCTATGAGCATTCAATTAAGAGTGTATGTGCAACATAGGTAGATATTTTAACCTATGATAGAATAGATTCCAAGTTTTTTAGTAATGTTTCAAATTCTAAAAATCAGGAAACCTGCTCTAACAGTTAGGTTTCAGGTTTCACTTAAAAGCCGAAACTCTTCACCGCTAATTCCAACCATTTTTTAATAGCAAATCACAATTGCCGTGGGACCTTCTTTGGTACTTCTCCAATGGTGATCACCATCGATTTATACAAACTTAATTCACACGTACCGTAAGATGAGATGGGAAGGACTCGTTTGAATCGAGCTCACATCGATCAGGGTCCTCATAGTCCTATGCTTGCTTGTGATCTAAGATGACGATCACGGTGGCTAATGCACTGGTGGGTCCCCGACGAATGGGCACACCGACCGACCTCGTCGTTGCCTCTTGTTTGGCGCCACCCCCATGCGTCTATCAAATGTATCAGCACCAGTTGAAGCAAAAGCGGTCCCCTTTCAAAAGACGATTTAATTAAATTTTGACCTCAACAGTCTTATCTCAGTGATGTCTCAATCCTTTCTAATCTTAATCATGATTTATAAATCGATTACTGCCCTTGCGTAGGTATCATCGTGCCTAAGTAGAACACTTGATTTCAGTATTTCGATTGACTGCATAATTTTCGAGTTTAATTCTTGTTGCTTCCATACATGATTAGAGGCAACTCCGCATGCATTAGAAACAGGAAAGGCAAATTTTATTTAAAAATAAAAATAAAATATCAAAGTATTGAAAAACGCTGCAGCTTAGTTTAATTGTACTACTTCTTGATTCATTCACATGATTAAGCTCGCGTTCCTGTACGATCTGATTTTGAAAATCACAATTTGAAGTGCTTTTTTATAAAAATATTTGCCCCAGAATCTACGGCTTTGCCTGGTTGCAAAACTCAATCAGGGATTTTTATTCGTTTTCTGACTAATAGTACAAATCATGTGTTTCAAGAATTATAGGGAATTTCAGGATTTTAATTTACATATTTTATAAGGGTGTTCCAAATTAATCAATATGATAAGTTGCAAATTTACATATTAGTTCCTAGCAGGTGGGGTTTCACTTTCACCTTGATAGGTCTAGGGAAAAAGATTAGCAGCAGATTGATTTTGCTAAGCTAATGGAAATCCTTGAACATGAGAGCATGATTGTTCAGTGTCCTACAAGACCAATGCACGGCAAACAGATAGAAACCCACTAAAGAAAAAAAGGATGTGAGATGCTGATATGAAATTTTGGCCACTACCATTTGTAATTTTTTTCCCTTTTTTTCTCTAAAGCTTATTATTATAAACTATTGTCAAAGCAATAATAATAATAAAAAAAAACCCTTATCAGAAGAAAAATAATACTTTGGGTGAAAAGGGAAGACATTTACAACTAGACATGCTGTGTCCATTGATTGATGTCAGTAACATGATGCATCAATAGGGCAAGATTCTTCAGCCCAGCCAGCTCAAGCTGTCTCACCCCAATTTTATTTATATGAAATTAGTCATTTGAGGCACTATATATAGCCCCTCAAGTGATCATCTCTTCACTAAGCAGCACTAAACCAGCCCTCATTTGCCCCCCATATTTTCATTTCTCTGATTCCCATCAACTTTCCCTCCTGCAAATTCCCCTAGCTTTGCTTTTTCATTTCCAGATGGCCAGCGTTGAGGTATATTCACCTATTTGCTTTTAGCTTCTTGAGTTTGGCTCATCTTCAATGGATGAAATTCCAAGGGAAATAAGGGTTGATCTGCTCTTTTATTGATTCGTTGCCGACGATGGTCGACCCGATCCTTGATTCCATTGACCTTTTTTGCATTTTCAGCAACTTTTTTGGCCCTTGAGTGATTGTTATTTAGTTTCCAGTATCGTATTCTTTGCATTTGAGTAGCTTGATCGCGTCCATTTGTCCATAGAGTAAGTTGTAAAGATATATGGCCTTTGATGATCATTCATGATATATATATATGCGCTCATAGCTGAGTGTTCGACCAGATCGATCAAAAAGTGTTTTGGGTGATCCGTCGTGCGAGGTGTATACTCAGCGCACACGATAATGACTTGAGCTTTAGATCTCATAAATCAGAACCGATCAAACCACAGGGATGTTCATGCCATGAGATTTTCAATTGATTTGTCATCAGTCTAGATAGAAAAACAAAATAAAGGAAAATAAAGTGGCTTGCTTATATTGAATCCTTTTTCTTAGATGTTTTGTGGGACACTAGAACTAAATATCATGCATAAAGAGTAGCACAAGATCAAAACATCCTAGTGTCCTTTAACTGAGATGATATTTGATCTGTTCTTCATTTTCTTTATCACTGTTTGTAATAAGTAGATCAAGGGCCTTGGCAATCGATAAGTTTTCAGCTAAGTGTACTCAGCGTATACAATATCGACTTGATCTTTGGATCTCATGAATCAGAACCCATCAAACCATAGGGATGCTCATGCCATGAAATTTTTTATTAATTTGTCATCAGTCTACAGAGAAAAACAAAGGAAAATAAACTGGCTTGCTTCTTGGATCCTTTTTCTTACATGTTTTCTGGTACATTAAATTTACATATGATGCATAAAGAATAGAACAAGATCAAACCATCCTAGTGCACTTTGACTAAGATGATACTTGATCTGTTCTTCATTTTCTTTATCACTGTTTGTAATAAGTAGATCAAGAGCCTTGGCAATCAAAACAACTGAAAACGTAGTACATCCAATAGTTAAATTGCAGTGCATATTTGACAGTAAGAAAATGGAAGAGTTACACTATTTAATTACGGTCATCTACTTCATAAAAGTAAATGTTAGCTTTTCAGAGCAAATTTAATAAGGTTTAACAAGTGCCTAAGAGCACTCTTTTACATCTTTCATTATTTTTTATATCTGTAGGAGTTTAGATTTGGCAATCTGATTGATGATCATTTGACTTGCAGGTTGCACAAGCTACAACATTGCCTGAGGAGAAGGCACCCGAGGTGACAGAGACAGAGGAAGCGCTCGCGGAAGAAGTGGCCACCCCAGCCGTGACCGAGGAACCCGTAGTCGATGCACCAGCTGCCGAGGAGTCAGTTCCCGCAGTAGAATCTGAGACGCCGGCAGAAGTCGAAACCAAGGAAGTCGTGGAGGAAACCAAGGCCGAAGAGCCAGCAGAGCCAGCCGTTGCCGAGGAGACCACTAGGGAACTGGATATCACCGAGACCCCGGCCGCTCCTGCTGAGGCGGAAGCCCCCGCCGCTCCAGCCGAGGAGGAGGCGCCAGCCGCTCCTGCCGAGGAGACGCCAGCAGCTCCTGCTGAAGTGGACGTGCCTGCTGCCCCTGCCAAGGAGGAAGCTCCGTCGCCGCCGACACCACACCTGTCGCCCCTGCCGAGGAGGTTGCACCGGCTGCTCCTGCTGAGGAGACTCCAGCCAAGGTGGAAGCACCGGCAGCGGAGTAAGGACGATCCGGCACTCGAGCTGCATTCGAGGAAGCTTTGAGTAGAGATCATCCCACTGGTATTCAGGAAGAGAGTGTGCAAGTAAATGCGGTGGTGGTGTGTCTACTCTTTTTTAGTTATGATGGGGTTCTTGGGTTTCTAGGTTTGCATGTTGAAGTTGGTCAGGTTTTGCTCATTGTGTCTTTTTTTCTTCCTTGGTTTAGTTTCTTACTATATTAAATATGGACTAGACCATGTTGTGGTACTGCTACTATGGTTTGCTCGAGTCTAGAAGATGCCCGCTCGGAGCCACGTCAAGGTCCGCCGCCGCCGCAAGAATGGCTGATAATTGTTTTATTTGAGGCGAGGCTGTGTTTGCTTTTTTGGGGGGCGATGGTCGGAGGATTGCGGCAGAGGAAGGCTGCGATGTTTGGCGCCGAGAGGGGGGCTTCATATGATTACTAGCAATGTGTGATGAGATATGAATAATGAAATTTGCTATTTCTCCTAGTTCCATGATGTTATGCTCCCTAGAATATCTTATTGCGCGTCTGTTTTGGAAGCGATGTTGAGGTTTCAAGAAGCTGCCGCCGACCCAAGATGAAACTTCGTCTTTGATGATAAGGGGTAGCCTCTAAAGTTTATTGCGAGCGGAAGATACTGTGATTCGAATATGGATTTTGTCAAACTTCATTCAAAAATAGGGTGAAGCGACATAACTTTTAGCTGGTCTAACCTAACCATTAACATAATCATTTCCTGCCCACTCATCTAGTTCTCTTCTTCCACATTGAGAATATAACAATTAAGCGATCGCGTGTCTCGGTTGCTTGGTTGATTAAGGCAGCTATAAGCTTGTAGCCGATCTAAATTAACCATGTAGATAATCGTTTCTTGTCCACTCTTCTAGTTCTCTTCTTCTACTTCGAAAATAGAATGATTACCCCGCCGCACTTCTCGCTTGCTTGACTGATTAAGGCGGCATTTAAGCTTTTAGTCGATGCGAGGCCCCCTTGATTTAGCTCTAGGAAAGGACCGGATTTTGCGCAAGCAATGGGCGCGACATCTAAATAGAGGGCATGTCCCTCATCCCCTTTGTTTAAGGAGGAAAAAAAGGTGGACTGGATCTCCACGGAGAGAGAGAGAGAGATTCTATTGATTACTGCTAAAGTAGAATCCCACTCCCACTTTACTTCTCTGATCTATCTTGTTTTCTCTGTTCCGTGTCACGCTTGAATAAAAGTCGCGCGATTGATTGGCGCCCATTTTATCTTTCAATCGAAGCGTCGTGTCGTGTGACTCCTTTATGCGTATCCTTTTTGACGTTGAGCGGGAGCGCAGACGTCGTAATTTAGCAAAAGCCCCCTTCAGATGCGCCAAGGGATAAGCTTCGAGGACTTGATAACAAGGTTTACAAGTCGTTTTCTGATGTAATTGATGAGAAGTAGGCGAAAGAGGTCAATTAAAAATTGTCACTCTTTTCGAGATGAAAATTATTTGTGGAAATTTCCCTCTCCCTGTCTCCCTGTCTCTCTCAACTCAAGTGGAACCTTCTTTTGAAGCTAATTGGTTTGCCCTAGAGCGCCTTTCCTATATGAAAACGAAGGTTCTGCTCGTCAAGTTGCTGAAGTTGTTGACGAAGACTTTAGCCTAATGAATTCAGTCGAATGCAGTGAGATGTACAATTGCAGTTGCACGTTGCTTCTTTTTTCGTTCGGCCTGAGCAGATCTACATTTATAAGCAAGACAACCATTCTAGGCAATTCCTCACATTTGCCAACCGCTACAGCATAGAAGCCGAATCCAAAAGCCGGAATAGCTCCCTCCCCTAACCTTTGTTTGTAATGCCTTAGAACCGTGCAACATGAAAGAAAACGTGAACAACATCAAAATGTAGTCAAAGCTCAACAGGTAATGCACCAGCCAAAACCCGAGATTGCTCGTGCTTACAGATCTCTGCCTATTTTGAATGTTTATTTACCCTGAAGCTCTTTCTCCCTCACAAGAGATGACAAGGCAGACCTTCCTCGAAAGCAAGCTCTCGGAGCCTTGTTGTCTAAACCCTCTATAGCCCCCTATGCATCCATGTGGTGCATGACTGCATACATTCAACGATGGCCTATACCTATTTGATCAATGATGAAAAATTTCTGAAGGGGGTTGTAACTTCCCCAGCCCCCTCCATCGAAGTATTGAATTCATTTCCACTAACAAATACAGACAAACCATAATAGTGTGCTTGCACGCGTGCGCGGGTGGATTGGGGGGGTGTGGGGTGGGGGTGGGGAAGAGAGAGAGAGAGAGAGATGTATTGCAGTCAATCTTTCTGTATATCTACATGTCAAAGCAAAGTGACAAGTGACCATCTCTACCAGAAAAATGAAGTCCCGCACAGGGGATGAGCTTCCCTTCATCCTGCACCCAAACTTTATTTATACCCTGCATCTATAAATATATGTATGAACAGTTAAAAGAGGGGAACAACAAAGACCTCAACGACAGTAGACAGACGACACAAAATATCTACAACACCCCTTTTAAGCGTCCAATGATAGATCAGATGGTTATGATGCCCTATACGCTGTACAAGTTGAGAGATCTGAATCTTCTATGTGCAATTAAGGACTTTTTCCTACCCAAAATGATGATAAAATCGAATTGTCACCAAGTACCGAAGCTGCAGCCTACATGTTCTTGAGCAATGATGGAAAGACGCTGTTGCATGATGGTCATGTTGGGATAAGGTGGAAAGCACAGTCGATAAAAGCATGTATGGGATGATGGTAGGCGGCTCACGTGCTCCGTAGACTTGTATATGTAAAGGCGAGACGCCAAACCCCGAAATCCCTCCACGGGCAGATACTTCACTGACGTCCAGAAGAAAAGGATATTCTTTTTCTGCTGTGGCGACATTTCGCTGACAATCTGCATTGGATTTACCAAGAGTATGATGAAGAGAAAAGTAATGCAGAATTTTCATTACAACATATAAAATTAGTGAAGATAATTTTATGCCAATTAGGGAATTAACTAGGTCTCTCCAGCCATATCTAGAGGATCGTTCACCAACAGTAATGAGGTATCTTCAGGACCTACATTTTGATCCTGTGATGCAAAATTGCATCATTTCACTACTCTTCTACAATAGTTCAGCACTAAATTACCATGACTAGCGTGTTATTGGAGGAAACTTTCCACAAGTCCAACCCAAAGAAAGCTGCAATCTAAAAACCATACAAGAGTACAAACACATTATGCATCCAACAATCACAGTCTGTCCATAATGCATTGCCATGGAAACTAGCCTCCACCATGCATCTTGCGTGGTTGAGTCACAGAGCCTAGACATTAGGAATTTTCATCTTTCATACTTTATATTAAAAATCCAATGCCTTTTAAAGCAAGGGCAATCTTTCCTCCCCGCAGAGTCCAGGCTAAGAAATGCAGAGAACCATTTTTATGCTTGAGATAGTCAAGAGAGCATCTGTACAGATTATCTTTCAGGAGCACACACCTGCAAACCTAGCCATGTAAATAGAGCCCATACTAACATAAGAATGCTTCCTACTTATTTATTAAGTTTTGGTTGATAAAGACAGGTACCATGAAATTGCACCTTGCACTTGCGCGAGAAATTGGATGACTTACCATTCATAAGCAAGCATACTAAGGACATGAGCAAGTGATAACCTTCTCACCTAGCAGGACATGTACTTCTGTTATGGAGAACTTGATCACACAGGTTAAAATGTTCCTCCAAAATTATGTTGGACAGAAGAAGAGAGGTTTGCATCCATTTGGAATGTCTAAGCTAATTTTAGTAGATTGATTCTGTGATACATTCTAAGTTCAAGGGTTTTTAAACAGAAGTCTAATTCAGCAAATTTTCCCAGAGCATGCTCAGACTGACCAACTATTGGTTCCAGCTGCAAATTTATTGACAATAAGAATAAATTGAAAGAAGCTAATAATTGACCACTTCCATAACTCTAGGCCACGTTATCTCCAGTGGGAAGAAATGATGCACCCATAGATTAGACAAGCTAATTATGTCTAATAAACATATCTACTCAAGTCCCCAAGAAGATGAAGCATTCTGACTCTGCATGGCTGACTGCAAGCTTTGGCTAGCTAATTTTAGATAAGTAACCTTACGAAAATTAGAGGTATGCTAGGATTTTAGTAAATTTGCTATATCTACTTTAACTCAAATTCAAGGTTTCTTGTTTCTACTGGGCCCGTTTGGTTCAACTTTGGGGAAATTGCTTTGCATTTCCCCAAGTATCTTTAGAGGAATGGGCATTTGATGAAGGCAAAAGTGTTTGGATACTCTCATTTTGGTGTATTTTGCAAAGTAGCTTTGAGGTGAAAAGAAAAAGGAAAAAAAGAAAAGGAAAAAGGAGGAGGAGATGCTGAAGCAGAGGGGAACGATCGGGAGGTAGCTGGAGCTGGTAGTTGTGGTGGGGGAGGCGGCTGGTGGCAATGGTGGTGGGGAGGCGGCGCACCACCGTCACCTGGTTCGTGCAGCCTCAAGGGACCCCGCCTAGGTCGCACGACCCACGCACTGCCGTCGCCTGGTTTGCGGCCTCAGGCGACACCGCCTAGGTTGCGCGACCCACGCACTGCCGTCGCCTGGGTAGTGCGACCTAGGCGGCATCGCCTAAGGCCACGTGACCCAGGCGATGGCGGTGCGTGGGGTCGATGCCCAAGGTCCCCTGAGGTCAGGCGACCCTTCTCGGCGACCAGATCTGGCCGGTTGAGCTCCGCCAGCTGAACTTCACCGGTGGAGCAACAAGTCCAAGAAGACAGACGATGAACAGTAATTTTTTAGGATAAAAGAGGAAAACGCAATTATCAGTGAGGGCAATATTGGAAGAAAAAAATTCATTAAACCCCTATTTAGCATTCCGAAAATGCTGAAAGCCCAAAGCAGGTGGATTTCAAAGGCAAGCATTTGGCCAAGGAGACCTCCAAATGCTGAACCAAACACCTAAAATTTTTCCCAAGGGGCTTTGGGGGCTTAAAGCCTTTGGGAATGCCGAACCAAACGGGTTAGAGTTGGATTTCAGCAGAATTCATGAATATGATTTAATGCGGTTTACTGAATTCAACCCATTCTTTGCTTCTGAATTCAGTCATAGAATAATGTTATTACTCATGATGCTTAAATGAACCCAACAGTGCTGCCTATAACCTTTAGGCATAATGTCCAAAGGAATTTGCTCATGGCAATATCCTCCCCAATTAGGATCCAAGTCCAGCTTCATCTCTGATATCCAAAATTTTACATAATATGGAAAACAGAATATGAGGGGCCACAGGCCTACAGCGATGAAAAGATTATGAGAAAAAAGATAATAAAAGGACAAACCAGATAACATTCAAACAAACTACCATACGCAGAGAGAGATTATTGACTCAAAAGGTAACAAATTAAATAATAAAATCCACAAACACAGGAACATACCTTCCAAAACCAGACTATCTGAGGATCATTAGATTTGTAACCATTGTACTCTGTATGTGCCTTCCAATCTTCAACAGAAATATCATTCTCACTCCCGTGTAGCATTTGATCAATATCTTCAAGCTCTAAACTTTGAAAAAAGAACTTCTGCAACCTCAAGTCGCTAAGAATATCACCAAAACCTTGTGCAAAATCCGATACCTGTTGAGAGATTGAGGTAACAAACCGATGTTTTATAAGAAGATCAACATAATCATTCCTATTCTTGCTATTCACCACCATGCCCTTCCCACCATCACAGAGTTCCACAACTCTCCTCAATCCCAACTCCTCAACTTCTCTCACGAATGTTAGTCCTAAAGCATCGGAATCAATAAATTCAGCATCCATTTCCAGAATCTGCTTGCAGCTATTATACATGTAAGGATCCGCATCTCTTATGTCTTCCAGAGAAATAGAATATCCACCCAATTGCAAGAAAAATACCCGATCCAAAACAATCCCTACTTGTACTTTATGCATCAGAGCTAAGCCTATCATTCGACCAGAGAAGTTGAAATACTTGAGGTGCAGGGGTTCCACCGTAGAGGCTGCATACCAGTAAAACAACAGAACTCAGGTAATCATAATGACCAATGTCAAATAGAGGATTTATATGTAGAGACAGAGGACAAGATGAAATAAATCATCTTAAATGTTCAAATTCCGAAACACTCAAGTGTTGATTGTCAATACTGATAAGACATTTAAAACAAAGGTAAGGGAACTGTAATAACAGAAGGGCAAGGTGACCACACAAGTAGATCTCAAAAGGTTTATTTATTTAATAACTATCAACAGCCCAGCAATCCCCAAAGAAACTTTTTATGTACCCACAGCTCCATGTAGGCACGAATTATAAAAAAAAAAAAAAAATCCCCAAAGAGATGAAGAATAACAAACTACAAGAACCAAGGGTAAAAGAGAGATTTACATAAGAAAAAATGAGATGAAAATACACTTTCACTCCTAAAAAGTCGTGTGCATTGCACATGTTAACTGAAATCATAATGGAGAATTAACGGCTGTCACAAAATGAAATTTAGGAGAGTAATATGTTGCAGTAGAAAGTTAAGGGGCAAACATGTACAACCAAAAGTTGAAGGGGTTTTGCATTTTCCTCTTACTTGTATGAGATTTAAATACTCTACATCTAGCATGCAATTTCATTAAGACTTCAAGGTCATTGAGCCGAATGAATTCCAAGTAAACAACCCCGAATTCCTAATAGGCAAAAAAAATAGCAAAACTCAACTCTATCCCCTGGACCAATCTTGCGTTTGTAAGGTCAACTTTCCAGCTGACACAACCCCCCAATTACTTCAATCAATCTTTATCTTTGTATGGCAATAAAACCAACTACTAAGCCTTAACTGACAACATGCAGCCATATAATCCATACAATGACATTTCACTCCACTGTGTATCTAGTTCTCTGAGACTATCTTTGTCACAAAGAATAATTGTGTGGTCTGCAAAGAGAAGGGGTTCAACATGCCAAATAACCAGGTTGCCTAAAAACTCATACTTCCAAAATCAAATAAACTTTTTTTAGTTAAACCATCGCCTTGTTCAGACCAAATTCATTTGATCCAGTTCCAACAGCTTGGTTTCAGGTCACAAAGTGTTAAATAAGAAGATCAAAACTTGACTGATTGACCCATTTGTTTCGACTCTTTTTAACTATCTTTACCATTTGTCCTTTGGCAAGGTAGTCTCTAAAATTTTACTCATTATCTACTTGGCAGGATTGACTCCCACTTCCCATTCCTCAAAAGCCCCAATACGGTGATCTACCATCACTAGCCTTACTCTTCTTCCTACAAGAAAAAACTTTCAAACCCATCTATCATCATCTTCAAAATATTAGCCACCATAGCACATTCATAGTTAGTACTCATCCAATGACACGACCTCTCTCTCTCCCTGCACAAGAGCACTCTGGCAGTTGCAGAATAAGCAAGAAAAACAAGAGGCAGAAATATCGAACGAGCAATAGTAGGAAGGCAATGAAAATGAGTTAAACCTAGGTCTTGAACCTAACTGACAGGGTATTTGCGCAGTTCATCAATCCTTTGTGCTGCTTGTTCAACTTTTCTATCTGAAACTCTTGGTTCTGATTCTGTTTTGGTGGAAACCAAACAGGAATGTCAAAGCTGCCAACCCACTTGTATTCACTCTACATCCTAGGGCTTTGAGTGCTAATTATATGTCAAACTCCATTCAATATGCCGAAATGATAAGCACTCCATCATCCACTTTTTTTGGTTTCACAAAATCTAAGGACAACAACCAGCATTTTAAACAAAATCACACACATTGCCATGCAATATTACCTGGATTTGGGTAGAACCTTCTGCGATCATTGGGACATGCTACAAAAAGAGGATTTTGCTGATTGAAAATAGCTTGGCAAACCAGAACAAACCACTCGCGCAAGACACCAGGACCAGTTGCTTCCTCATTTTTAAATTCCATAAATATACCCCCATGCAAAGATTCAGCTTCTGCATTAGCTATATACTCAAATGATTCTGACAATAACTGAGACCTGTCGATCAGCATCTCATGTTGTTCCTCAAAGTCTTCTTTCACTTCAGGGAACATCATCATCACTAAGTGCCTCCTAGACTCAAAATCCATGATATCTTTGTGCTCAAGAAGCCATTTGTGATCATCATTTCGCTTTGCATAACGGACAACAAGCATACACAATGCACGGTTCCTCATGCTCAAAATCGTCCAAAATTTTTCCTCAGAACCCAAATAAAGTTTAGAAATGGCATTCAGTTCTTTCAAAATAGTAAGATATCTAGACCACGCTGGATGTGCAATATCAATTTCCCCACTTACCTTTGCAGATAAGCGCTGCTCCATTCCAGAAAGGCACTCATCCATCTTCTTTAGCATGTCCACAAAGATACTATAAAGCGATTCGACCTCTTCCTTACACAACAGAACATCGTGGTGTTCATTTTCCATAGGCAAAGAGATTGGATGCTCGAAACCCTTGTATCCAGACATTACAGTTCGCAAAGGGCGCAAGAACATGGTGAAATCATTGACATCGTTCCAACTCCCCACACTCGCTGCTGATATGAGGGACACTTCCATATCTTTGGACAACTTACCTGCCAGCTCTTTAACGAAAGGGAATATCTCTTTTATAGATATCGCTCTCTTTACACTTTCCGTATGTTCCGATACCCATTGAACCTTAATAACCTCCATCATCGACCCCAGACTACTCCGGCAAGACAAGTACAAGGGGTCATGAGAAGCTATTCTCCTGAGCAACTTACAAAACTCCAGCACTATCGGTGCACAGCGCGATCGCAAAGACTTTGGCAACTCGGTTATACATGATTCGAGGAAATGCCTAATTGACTCCTCGGCATGCTCCTTGTTACCCCTAATTGACGACATGTAGAGCATAACAAGCGCCGAAGGCGCAGAGGATGACATAAATATCTGAAGATGCCCAGTAGCTGGATCACCATCATCCTTAGGAGTCATCGACAAGTATTCCGATATCCTAGTTCTAATAGTTTTAAGAGCATAGGGCACAGTTTCACCTTTACAAAGACGGCAAACAAGAGAAATCATGTCATCGATGATTTGCCAAGCCTGCGGGTGCCCCGTGCTCCGCATTCGGCCAACCAAATGCAGCCCGGCATCATTCTGGATAGCGCACTCGGCCAAAGATTTCTCGCACTGCAGCTGCTTCCCTCTGTAAATCAGCCTCTGCTCAATGACGGGAATTCCAGTGATCAGTTGAATCCGCTCGTGCACCGACTGCACGGTATCGCTGGAATTGGCCTGGAAGACCAAGGTCTTGCCCTCCGAGATCATCCGCACGAAGAACTGGAGCCTTGAGGCGAAGGCCAGGCGGGCGGACGGCAAGGGGGAGTGCGGCAGGGGCCAGGGCACCCGGCCGGAGCTGGAGCTGCTGGCGTGGGCGAACGCGGGGTGCGGGTGCTGGACCGAGTACAGCTCGTCCTTTCGCATCCGAATGCTGAGTAAATCGGCCGCGAACTCGTCGTCGAAGGCCGTAGGGGCATAATCGTCCAACTTTCGCTTCGCGGCGGCGGAGGCGAGGCGGCGGCTGTCGTTCGCGGGGTTGGGATCGGCGAGCGAAGACATCAACGGCCCACGCGCCGCCGTGGACGTCGGTCGCCGCGGCGGGGAAGGAGCTCAACGAGCCGGGGGCGGCGGGGATCGCCGGGGGCCTCTAAAACCCTAGAATTCCGCTGATCGGGCGACGCCGCCGGGGCAGCAGCTAGACAACAGAAACCCAAGAAACGCACCGGGCGGCCGAGCGAGCGGGGGCGGGAGGAGAGAGGAAGGGGGCGATCGGCGACGGCGACGGCGACGGCGGGGGGGGGGGCGGGGGCGGGGGCGGGGGCGGTAGAGAGAGAAGCGATTTGGTGAGTGTGAAAGAAGAGAGAGAAAGAGAGAGAAAGCCGGCTCTGTGGAAGCAGCAGAGTCATCAATGGAGGTAGAGAGAGAGAAAGAGAGATTTTAGACTGTCTTCTTACGCTAAGAGGAAATCAAAGGCAAAAAGAAAAAGAAATATATATATATATATATATATATATATATATATATATATATATATTAATAAGAAGAGGAAGGAAGGGAGGCGGGGGAGGGTTCTGGTGGAGGAGGCCGCACCAACTTTTCATGAGCCTCCTTTCCCCTTCTTCTTTTTTTTTTTTCATTTTTTTTTCATTTTTTGGCCTTTTTTCGTAAATGTAATGAATATATTGCTCCATTTATCGAATGCGCCCAAAATTCACTTTCAATTTCCTGCTCGTTTAATGAAAAAATGGGTGATATTCTACCATGTGTGGTAGTTGTGCTTATCCTAATTGACGATCTAGTTTTTTTTTTTTTTTTTTTTTTTTCCGTTGGTTTTTCTTTGCGATTGGGAGCCGATTTTCTAAGATTAAGGTTTCCGGATGCCAAATTGGGCGGAGTTATGTAGGATTTGAAAGGCTAGTGGCAAGGCTTAGGATACATGGTTTGGAGAGAAAATTGATTCAGCTTTTGAGATTGGAGTCAGAGTTTTCGGATTAAGATTTTCACATACCTAATTGGGCGGAGTTATGTGGGGTTTATGATGCACAATTGGATATGTTTATGATGCACAATTGGAGAGACAATTGATTTGGCTTCCAAAATTACATTCGATATCGCTGATATGCTATGCTCAAAATTTAAATTAAGTAATTCCTTATTATATAAATCCACGTCATCATAAATCAGGGTAATTATTATATTACGTCTTTTGAACGGCTTGAAAATGTTAAGAAGTTCAATAAGTATGAATCAGTACCACTAGATAAACTTCTTTTCAAATTGCAAGATCTATTTTTTAGTTTTTTTATTATGATCAAAGGTGAATTTCAAATGAATTAGCCGACCTTTATGACTAGCTAAAAGGTAAAGCGGCTTCACTTATATTATAGTACACAATTGGAGAAGATAAACGAGTAGTATTCCTCTTAAAGATTTGTCGTTCTCAAAATTAAGGTAAGTAATTTCTCGGCATATGCACTTGCTTCGCCATAACGGGGTTAATTATCATGTTACTATTTTTAGATTGTATTTGTCTAGATGAAGCTTTTTTTAAAATTGCCGTACCCCATCAATCTTTCTATATCCAACCATCATAACCTTGTCAAGAAATTCAATATAATTAAAAGGGTATCATATATAATGGGTAAAGTTTTTTTTTTTTTTTTTTTTCAATTTTGTTATTTTTAGGCGGGGAAAAGACTTGGGTTGTTTTCAGATAATTACTTACGTGCATAGAATTACGAAAAAAAAAACAGTGATATCTCAATAAAATTAAAAGTCAAAGGTTGTTTTTTTTTTTTAATTTTCTCAAAAATAAAAAAGAAAAAGCCAAAGGTTGATGCGGCAAGAACGTACAAAAGTTGGGGAATACGCACGGTCCCCGGGGTGAGGTCATCTACATGAAATCGTCGCTCTATAGAATATTTCTTGCGGTTTGAATGTCACAAAGCATATCCATTTCAGCCGGTCCATATGAACATATATGGTCCCGTCTCCTTCTCATCATTAAAAAAAAAGGTTTAAATAAAATAATTGACATGTGAACATCACACCAAATCAGAACTTGGAAGTTTGCCATTGTGGAGTGCTAATCTCATAATCGATTTTAATTTGGAATTTGGCACCAATCGATCTCCTCATCAATTAAATTAGATCATCATTATTATCTGTTAGTGTGTTTAATTGTTTTATTTACGCGAAATTGCAATTTACAAGGCATTGGTAGGTTTGTTGTATTTACATTCGTAATTCGACTACATTGCCATCCCCAATTAGTTGACTTAGTTGGGATAAATCCTCGTGAAATGACATAATAGTTAGTTGTTTTGCACTTTCTTATCCTTGTCTCTTCGTGATATAAAATAAAAGTTACACAGAATTTCAAGTTGACATGAGTTAAGATTTTTTTTTTTTTTTTTATGGTAGACCTTAGAGTCTAGACCAAACCCGCTCATTTGCCTTTCGGGCATCTTGGGGTTGGGTGATCAAGCGCGTCATTCCGCTCATGATCATCTCAAATTTTGCTATTTTACTTTCAAAATATTTCAATTTATTTTTTTGGTTGTAAATTTTGTATATTTTAGACAATGAATCCATGCCCAATTCCTAAATTCTGATGTTTATAAAAATGAATAAATGAAAAACTTTTTATCGTCCATGGAAAATGTTTAGATATAACTTGTTATCGATAATAAAAAAATTTCATTAACTCATGATTTCAAGCAATAAAAAATTATTCATAGGAAATTTTTCTCCAAATTATTAATTTACTGCAAAACAAACGTATTAAGTTTTAAGATTACATAAAAGAATTAGAGATTCTTCATGATTTAGATCTACCACACGTGCGCATGCCCATACGCGCGTATATATATATATATATATATATATGTGCGCGCGCGCATTTAAAGTCAGAACTCGAAAAATATTTATTTCTATGCTTGCCATGTAAAAGTTAACTTTGTTTACATTGTTATCGCATGGCATAAGTTTGCCACATTGTCTATTTTGACTAATTAACATTCGTTTATTGATTTGCCATTCTCAAATATCTACCAGTTATTAACAATTAATGCTTAAAATTAAGATGGATAAAAATAAAGTACCTTTAAAGATAGCCCGAAGCTTATTGGACCGACCAATAAATAGAGAAAATTTAAGAAAAAAAATCTTGATATTAAGGGCTCAACATTTCTTTCTTTCGACTTACCTCATTGATTATAAATTTGAAAAAAAATATATAAAATATCTTTAAATATAACATTTATCCATTTGATGTGAGATTAAGTCAAAACACGAAATATATTTTGTCATATAATTGATACTCATAATTTTATTAACTAAGTGAATAACGTATTAAAATTAAATTAGAATAATTTAAAGAACAAATCATTTTATACACTTGGATAAATTCCACTGATGTTCACTCAGTTTTAACATTACAATAAAGACTGAGAATTTTTGTAGAATTCAGATTAATTATATGTAGTAAAGCCGGGAGCAGCGAGAACATTTACTCATGTACTCGCCGCATGGAAGATTACCTTGTCTCTATGCTTCCCACATGGAAATTCACATGCCACAATTATGCCAGATGGCCTATATCCTACCGATTAGCATTTGTTTATTGACTCATCATTCTCAAATTTCTTGCACCTATTAATTTAAAATTGAAATTTAAATAATGAATAAAATATCTTAAAAGGTACTCTTGAACATATTTAAGCAATAGCATAGTTAATAGAAAAAAAAAATCCTGAAATCAATTCACAAAGATTAATCTCCTTCAATTTCTTTTTTCGGTCAAAAACAAATATTTCATTCATATCTCAGTATCTTAAAATGATACATAAAAGGTTTAAAACAAAGTAAATCTCAAACAACAAAGTAGAACAATAAAGCTAATAATACTCTCATCTCAAAAGAGTAGATCTCTCTCGCGTCAAATTAGAACGAACATCAGCAAATTTTCGAATTTTGCATTAATATAAGTGATGAGCACACACCATAATCTCCTCTAATAGCTATAGCTTTAGCTACAATTTGAAGAGTGGGTGATGAATGCTGAAGTTCAACGTCTTCAATACCATCAATTCCATCACTACATGGAGATACCAAAACAAGTTGAATAGGTTCTCGAATCTATATCTAAATTGAGAGAGATTGAACGAACATAGAAATAACTCCCAAATTTAAATTTCAATTGGGAGAGAAGAGCTCTCAAATGTAGATTTAAATTGAGAAACGAGAGTTTCCAAAACTCGAAGAAGTGATATTTTTTTTTTGATCGAAAGATTCCTCATTTCATTTCAAGTAGTAAAATTAGAGGACCAACCCAAATGGGCATCAAAACAAAGAACATCCAAAAGAGATTGAGGGGGACGAGAGACCAAATTCCGAGGTAGAGATTGCCGAAGTTGGGCTTTGGCAACCCAATCCGTGGTTTTATTTAATTCTTGATCCATGGGTCAATTTTAATCTAGGATTAGAACTGAGTGCAGCCCAGCCCGTCTAAACTATGTGGTTGACTTCTTAAGGAGGAGGATCTATCCCCAAAATCGTATGAACTGCTATGGAGCAGTCAAACTCAACAGCTACCCCACGTGACCCTTCTTCCTTCCTCCACTTCGCTGCCATTTCCAGACATTCGCATACAGTTAGGGTTTCAACATGCAAGGGGGATTGCGCTTTAACCGAGCAAGCAAAACCACCGAGCAGCATGCCATTCTCGTCCCTGCACACCCCTGCTACAGATCCGTCGTTAGTCCTTGGTGCGAAGGCTTCGTTGACGTTAATTTTCACCCATCCTGGGTCCAGCGATCTCCATCTTGCAGGTTCTACATTACTTCTTCTGGTATTTTGCTGCTGTGATGAAGCTTGATCTATTAATTTTTGTTGTGATGTGAGCAGATCAGCCATTACACCTTGCGGATCTGGCTTCCTTGCTTGGAAAACTACTACATTCCTCTGTTTCCAGATGAGCCAGAGAGCTTCGGCTATTGGGGAGCGTGAGACAGGTGGCTTTCATACTCCATAAACCAGCAATCTATACTCCTTAATCCTGTGCTTTGTATTTGAATATGGAGAATGCAATTTGACCATATTTCACAGGTCCAAGGGTAGAGTAAGAACAAATGTTCTATTGATTTGGGGGACACTTTGCATAGGGGACACCACAACTCGGGTAAGACTCTTCTTTTAGCTAGATTCTCTTTAGTAGGGAGGGCATTTTGACATAAGTTCCACATAAACACTCTAACTTTGGGGAGGGTGCGTAGACTCCATATTTTGCTCCACAGTTCTTTGGGTTTTTGACATGAAGATCAGGGTGATGTGTGGGCCAAGTGGCCTTCTAAACTTCTGAGTTGATTATACCCACTTTTTACTGAGTAATTGCCTGATTTGGTCGCCATCCAAATGCATTTATCTACCCTTCTGTCAAATGGTAAGGGGATGGCCAAAATTTCACTTACAATTTTGTCTTCGAACAAGTTTTGAAGGTGTTCTTCATTCCATGTTGAATTGTTTGTATCTATGAGTTCGGCTACCATCAGGGGATCGTCTCAGTTGGCTGGGCCAGGGATTGTGCCTCGCTTTAACCTTCTGTCTTCACGTATTTCAATTGATGCTCCATTACCTATTGCCCATAGTGTTGAGCCTGAAATAGAATTTCTACCACTTAGTAGCCTGTCTTAGCATGATAGAAATCTGTAGAGGGGAAATAGAGTCCCTTGAATAGTTTACTCCATAAAGACGAGGGGTTTTCTATCAATCGCCAAGCCTGTCTTCCTAGCATTGCTTTATTGAATGTGATTAGATCTCTAAAACCCATTCCTCCCTGGTCCTTCCTCATCTTCAGCACATTCCAGCTTTTCCAATGAATTCCAACCTTAGATTCAGCGTTCTTCCACCAAAATGAAGCAATTTTTTTCTCTATAACTTTACAAATGGAGACTGGAATCTTAAAGATGGACATCGCGTATTGGGGTAATGCTTGGACAACTACTTTCAATAGAACTTCTTTCCCAACTTTGGATATCAACTTTTCCTTCCATCCTTCTAGCTTCATATTCACTCTAACCAATATCCAAGCGAACAATTGTTTTTAGATGTTTCCCAATCCGGCGGAATGCCTAGATATTTCCCCGTTTTATCAATTTCCGGTGCTCTCAATTCCCATGTCATGTTTCTCCTTAAAGTCTAAGGACAACCTAAACTAAAAAATATCCCGAGCTTGTTCAAATTGATTGCTTGACCAGTAGCTATGTAGTATTGGTTAAGAACATCAGCCAAATTTTGGCATTCCTTCACCTTTCCATCCAAAAAGAATATCGAGTCATCCGCAAATAAGAGATGAGATAAAGTTGGGCAATTGCTGTTTAGTTTTATGCCTTTCACTCTCCCTTCCCCAACTGCTTTTTTCATAAGAAGAGATAAAACATTTGCTACTAGTATAAAGAGATAAGGGGAAAGGGGATCACTTTGACGAAGTCCCCTTGATGGCTGAAAATAAGGTAACGATTCTCCGTTAAACTTGATACTAAAAGAGACTGAAGTCACACAATGCATAATCCATGAGATCCACTTCTAACAAAACCCCATCTTCAACATACAAGCCTTCAAAAAGTCCCATTCAATTCTATCATATGCTTTCTTCATATCAAGCTTTAACACAGCTTGAAATTTCTTCTTTCTTTTCCTTATTCTTAGCTGGTGAAGCACCTCCTAAATAATAAGAATGTTATCCTGGATTTGTCGCCCTTTAACAAATGCACTCTGTTCCTTTTGATCAATTTTGGAAGAATGGGCTTTAAGCGATTTGCCAAAACCTTAGAGATGATTTTATAAGTAAAATTGCACAGGCTAATTGGTCCATACTGATCAAGCGTTTTCGGGTTTGAGACCTTTGGAATGAGGACAATTTGGGTTCTATTAAAGTCTGGGTTGAACTAATTTGTCTCCATAAAATCCCCTACCAACCTCAATAGATCCTTTTGGATGTCTATCCAATGATGGCGGAAAAACTGACCATTTAAACCAACCAGCCCTAGAGCCTTGATGACTCCTAATTGAAAGACAGCATCCTTTACCTCCTATAGTGTAACTTTTTCTATCAATGCTTCATCCATCTCCTCTTGGAACCAACCGTGCTGTATAAATCATAAAAGAATTGAATTGTTGCCTCTTTTAATTTCCTGGGGTCTCTACACCACTCACCATTTGGCAGCTGGAGCATGGAGATTTTATTTCTTTGTCGACGTTGTATTGTGGTGGCATGAAAGTTTTTTGTGTTTCTATCGCCCCACTTCAACCACATGATCCTCAAACACATTCCCCAATACATTTCTTCTCGTTTCCACAGTTGTTCAATTTCTCATTTGATGCTTTGGACTCTTCCCCTTTCATGATCAGCCTCTTGATTGTTTGTGATGGATACTAATTCAACTTTGAGAATTTTGATTTGTCTGTAGGCATTTAAGAATTTTTTACTCCATTCTAGAAGGGTTCTTGTAACCTTTTGTTGTTTTTGTTCCCAACTCAGGTTTTATGCACTGGATGCTGCCAAAGCTGATTTAATGATGTCCTCATATTCTCTGTCTTCTGCCCAAAAAGCTTCGTATTTGAATTCCTTTCTTCGTCTCACCCTTTCAGCTGATAACGACACCAACGGGGGTTGTGATCAGATCCTACTGCAAGAAAAGTGAAAGCTTCAACCTTAGGATAAGAAACCCTCCATTCCATGTTGCATAATGCTCGGTCAAGTCGTTCTTTGATATAATCCTCTCATTCCCAATTGTTCGACCATGTAAATGCACAACATTTTCCCTCCAAATCCATCAATGAACAATCATTTAGAACTTCTCGGAATGCCAGCATCCAATAATGTTCCAACATTCTTTTTCCAACTTTCTCCCAATGGTAGAGAACTTCATTAAAGTCACATACACACATCCGAGGAAGAGAGTTATAAGACCTGATATGTCTTAATTCATCCCATAACCTCATTCTCTTCTGAAAAGTATATGGGGCATGGATTAGTGTAAGTCTCAATTGTTTTGTTTGTCTCCCATCTGCAGGTAGCATTAATAAAATCAGCAGCAAAAGAATCGATTATTAATGTTATGTCTTCATTCCACATTAGCGCAAGCCCCCAACAATACCTTCTGGATTCACAACAAAAAGAAATTGGTAATAAAACATTTTCTTTATCCTTTGCACCATTGGTTCTTGTTTTTTGTTTTCATCAAGAAGATTACATTAGGCCTTTCACCAGCCACTAGGGCTCTAAGTTCTTGAATTGTCAGGGGATTGTCCAACCCCGACAATTCCAACTTAAGATTTTCATTGGTACCCTAGTGACTTATTAAGACTAGCCACCAAAGCCCATTAACCCTCACCTTTCACCACTTAGACGAGAGTTTCTAACAGCTGAGTTTCATCAATTAATAATTGCATATCCTTTTCTGGAGCATAAAGGTTTAATCTCTTTTGCTTTTTAGCACTTAGTTTAACCCTTTTTTCCTTCTACTTTTTGGGTTGTTTCTGTAGATTTTCTTCCTATGTGGGATATAGGAGCTTTCCCCTTATCGGGCCATGTTAGTAGCAAGAAAGGAGGATTAACCCTTACCTCATTGCCACCTAAACTCTCGCTGTCCATTTCCTTTCTCTTCTCAGCTCTGTCTGAATGACTAGGTTGGGGGTATGCTAGTTGGATGATCTCCATTTTGTTCGAGAGGTTTTGAGTTTCAGGTATGACTTCCTCTGCTGCCCTGTCTTCCCATTTATCTTCATAAAATAGCTTCCAAATAGGACTAAACTCCCTAGCTTCTGCTTTCAACCAGAATCCAAACCTTAGGTTCTCCATTTTGTCTTCATCAATCGGAATTTCAGTGCAATGGGTGCTAAAATGACCCTAGTTTGCCACATGCAAAGCAGAAATGGGGTAATCTCTCATATTTCTACTCTACCAAAAAAAAAAATTCCAGCATGTTAGATTACACTCCCCTATTTCAAAGGGGCATACAAATCGAGCTCCACTTTCACTCTCTCCAAAGCAAATGCCGTGGAGCCTTTTGTTTATGTTCTGATTTCTATAACATTTCCTAACTCCATGGCTATCTTTCTTATAGCTATCTCATTACGCCATTCAATAGGTAAACCATAGATATGCACTTAGAAAACTCCTCTCGTGAAATCATAGCAACAAGGAGGTGTGTTAGGTTCCCATGATTTCAACAAGAGAATGTGATTGGCAAAAGACCAAGAACCCCCATCCAGCACTCGTTTAATATCCGTAGCAAATTTGAAAGCAAACATAAAGTGACCTTGTTCCAACAGAGTGATACTGACATTATCTATTTTCCATGCCTTTTTCATTGTACTTTGAAAAGCTTGAAAATTAATAGAGGGGCTTGTGAATAGCTTACTGATCAACATCAGTTTACAATCCTTTTCTTGTTCAATAGCATCCATTTCTTCTAGATCAATAATGTCATTTTCTGACCACATATCTCCTAATTTCTCGCATATCAACTACAGTCGGGGATCAGCTTTTCTATTCTCCATTTCCGAACTTCAGTTTTCAGTTAGGCAAATCAACAAACAGGTGGAAGATTCGGTTGCAAATAGCCACCAAAACCAGCCCAGAACAATGCTCGAGATTGAAGATCCTTACGCGTTGCTTCTATACCAAAAGACTCGGCAAAAAGATTAAGATACGAAGGACTACAAAGATTCGGAAACTACTTGGTACTCAGTGGCAAAATGAGAGAAAATAAGATGAAAGGAGACTATGGGGATTCCAAGCGGGTAGGGTAAGGTTGGTTGAAGATGTGGGAGCTTGGCAATGGAACAGTAGTTGTGTAGATACCTTCCATCATAGAGATAGTTGTTTAGTTCTAAAAGTGAAAAGGGGTTTCGTTGAGGAAGATGATTTTAGGGTTTAAAGAGTGAGCGTGCAAAGAGGTATATGTAAGGAGTGGGAGTTGGGGATGGTGAGGAGATTAGCTAGGGTTTTTGGAGAAGAAGATGATAGGTATTAAAGAGGGGAAAGACATGGCTACACCAAAGGTAAAGAAGCTCTCCATGCAAGAGAGAAAATTTTCAAAACGGGAGGATAACCGCTTCAAATGCTATATAAATGAGACGCCTCATAAGGTCACGCGTGGCACATGTCCTTTTTCAATTTTCTCTTTTAAATATTAATAGCATGCGGAAGTATAACAAAATTTTCACCACATCTCTTAAAAAAAAAAATCACACGAGTTTAATAAATGTACATATGCTTCTTCCTTATATTAACACCACTAGTTACCATTTTCACATATTATTCAAACAAATACATTACATTACATAAGTCTTAAGAAAAGGGTTGAGTCAAATAGCACCTCTAAAACCAAACTAACCCAAAGGCAAGCATATACATTAACCAAACCGCCATTCAACTCAAGGGTTGATGGCCTTTGATCCCCTCATCTTCATGTCCTGGGGGACTAACCTACAAATCAGAAAAATAAGGATGAGCTAAAGCCTAGTGAATGAAATCTTTAAGTCTAAGGTGAGAGAGTATCTTACCATTTAACCTAATACCAACAAACAATGTGAATTCAAGGCAATGCAAGATAACAATGAATGACAAGTGCATTAATAAATGCATTATTTTTCTTATCTTAATATTGCATCAGATAATTTACCCAAATACAGGTGAATGTTATAACAAATTGTGATGCGTGTTTATCACCGATTGGCTCATTAATAGGCATGTTTGAGCATATGCATTTATACATACACATAGACATGCATCATATTCATTACTTCTTCTCTTCCCAAGCACACTTGGGGCATCCTAACTCAAGGTGTACCTCAAATTCAAGACATCCCGAACACTCCTAGGGCCTGGGGCATCTTAACACATGAGGCATCATCACCATTAATTTAAACACATATTATGTTTTTCCATATTTATTCATATGGTACAAATGCACATATTAATATTGTAGTCATAAAATCTTTCTTACATCAACAATGGATTCAACAATCGACGTTCGATACACAACATCCTTTTATGCAAATCATTACCTTGCCTTTTTAATGATGACCTACATGAGTAATAATGATGACATGTTTACCTCATTTCATTTTTCATCATGTCTTTTGATAACCACATGATAATAATATGCCTACCTCCTTTTCATTTCTCATGAAAACAAGGACAAATAAGTAATTATATGCATTTCAACACATATACCCAAATTCTTTTCTTATCATGTAATGATCGATGAAATAAAAGGCTTTAGTTAAGCAACCGGGTCAAAAATAGTAAAATGTCATAATCAACAAGTGGGTATAGTCCACAAGTGGATATACTTGGTAAGTGAATATAAGCAGTAGTCATACTCGACGAGCAGATAAGCAGTACGTGGTTATATTCGACAAGTGAATATAAACAGTAAATGGTCATACTCGATTAATGAATATAAGCAGTATGTGGTTATATTCAACAAATGGAAACGCATTAGTCTCTCACAACACAATAATCTTTATTTCTTCCTTTCTCTTTAGGTGAAAATAATTACAGAGAGGAATATATGGCGTGGAGTTTACCTATGAGCCATGGCAATTTTAACATCAAGCTAACAATAGTTTATGGTTATGTCAGCTAAAGGAGTGGGAAATTTTAACAGGAGGACTATATTGAGTAGATTTTTAAAAGTATTGAGAATTAGATTGTACAAAAAGAAATGTTTAGATACTACTTTGAATTTTGAAAAAAAAGAGAGTTAAAGGACAAACCAGATAACATGCAAACAAACTACTATATGCAGAGAGGTAACAAATTAAATAATAAATTCCACAAACACAGGCACATACCTTCCAAAACCAGACTATCTGAGGATCGTTAGCTTTGTAGCCATTGACTCAGTATATGTCTTCTAATCTTCAATAGAAATATCATTCTCACTCCCGTGTAGCATTTGATCAATATCTTCAAGCTCCAAACTTTGAAAAAATAACTTCTGCAACCTCAAGTCGCTAAGAATATCACCAAAACCTTGTGCAAAATGCGATACCTGTTGAGAGATTGAGGTAACAAACCGATGTTTTATAAGAAGATCAACATAATCATTCCTATTCGTGCTATTCACCACCATGCCCTTCCCACCATCACAGAGTTCCACAACTCTCCTCAATCCCGACTCCTCAACTTCTCTGACAAATGTTAGTCCTAAAGCATCAGAATCAATAAATTCAGCATCCATTTCCAGAATCTGCTTGCAGCTAAGCCTATCATTCGACCAGAGAAGTTGAAATACTTGAGGTGCAGGGGTGCCACCGTAGACGCTGCATACCATTCAAACAACAGAACTCAGGTAATCATCATGACCAATGTCAAATAGAGGACTTACAATTAGAGACAGAGGACAAGATGAAATAAATCATCTTAAATGTTCAAATTGCAAAACACTCAAGTGTTGATTGTCAATACTGATAAGGCATTTAGAACAAAGGTAACGGAACTGTAATAACAGAAGGGCAAGGTGACCACACAAGTAGATCTCAAAAGTTTTTTTTTTTTTTAATATTTAAATAACTATCAACAGGCCAGCAATCCCCCCAAGAAACTTTTTATGTACCCATAGCTCCATGTAGGCACAAATTATCAAAAAAAAAAAAAAATCCCCAAAGAGATGAAGAATAACAAACTACAAGAACCAAGGGTAAAAGAGAGATTTACATAAGAAAAAATGAGATGAAAATACACTTTCACTCCTAAAAGTTGTGTGCATTGCACATGTTAACTGAAATCATAATGGAGAATTAATGGCTGTCACAAAATGAAATTTAGGAGAGTAATATGTTGCAGTTGAAAGTTAAGGGGCAAACGTGTACGACCTAAAGTTGAAGGGGTTTTGCATTTTCCTCTTACTTGTATGAGATTTGAATACTCTACATCTAGCATGCAATTTTGTTAAGACTTCAAGGTCATTCAACCGAATTCCAAGTAAACAACCCCGAATTCCTAATGGGCAAAAATAGTAGCAAAACTTAACTCTACCCACTGGAACAATCTTGCGTTTGTAAGGTCGACTCTCCAACTCACACACACACCCCCCCCCCCAATTACTTCAATCAATCTTTATCTCTGTACAGCAATAAAACCACCTATTAAGCTTTAACTGACAACATGCAGCCATATGATCCATACTATGACGTTTCACTCCACTGTGTATCTAGTTCTCCGAGACTATCTTTGTCACAGAGAATAATTGTGTGGTCTGCAAAGAGAAGGGGTTCAACATGCCAAATAACCAGGTTGCCTAAAAACCCATCCTTCCAAAACCAAATCGAAAATTTTTAGTTAAACCATCGCCTTTTTCAGACCAAATTCATTTGATCCAGTCCAACAGATTGGTTTCAGGTCAAAAAGTGTTAAATAAACGAAGATCAAAACTTGACTGATTGACCCATTTGGTTTGACTTTTTTTAACTATCTTTACCATTTGTCCTTTAGCAAAGTAGTCTCTAAAATTTTACTCATTATCTACTTGGCAGGATTGACTTCCCACTTCCCATTCCTCAAGAACCCCAATATCGTGATCTACCATCACCTTTGGATTAAAGGTTTAGCCTTTCTCTTCTTCCTACAAGAAAAGACTTTCAAACCCATCTATCATCGTCTTTGAAATATTAGCCACCATAGCTCATTCATAGTTAGTACTCATCCAGTGACACAACCTCTCTCTCTCTCTCTCTCTCTCTCTCTCTCTCTCTCTCTCTCTCTTCGCACGAGAGCACGCTGGCAGTTGCAGAAGCAAGAAAAACAAGAGACAGAAATATCAAATGAGCAATAGTAGGAAGGCAAAGAAAATGGGTTAAACCTATGTATTGAACCTAACTGACTGGGTATTTGGGCAGTTCATCTATACTTTGTACTGTTTGTTCAACTTTTCCATCCAAAACTCTTGGTTCTGATTCCATTTTGGCGGAAACCAAACAGGAATGTTAAAGCTACCAACCCACTCATATTCACTCTACATACTAGAGCCATAAGTGCTAATTATATGTCAAACTCCATTCGATATACTGAAATGATAAGCACTCCATCATCCACTTTTTTTGGTTTCACAAAACCTAAGGACAACAACCAGCATTCTTAAACAAAATCACACACATGGCCATGCAATATTACCTGGATTTGGGTAGAACCTTCTGCGATCATTGGGACATGCTACAAAAAGAGGATTTTGTTGATTGAAAATAGCTTGGCAAACCAGAACAAACCACTCGCGCAAGACACCAGGACCAGTTGCTTCCTCATTTTTAAATTCCATAAATATACCCCCATGCAAAGATTCAGCTTCTGCATTAGCTATATACTCGAATGATTCTGACAATAACTGAGACCTGTCGATCAGCATCTCATGTTGTTCCTCAAAGTCCTCTTTCACTTCAGGGAACATCATCATCACTAAGTGCCTCCTAGACTCAAAATCCATAATATCTTTGTGTTCAAGAAGCCATTTGTGATCATCATTTCGCTTCGCATAATGGACGACAAGCATACACAATGCACGCTTCCTCATGCTCAAAATCGTCCAAAATTCTTCCTCAGAACCCAAATAAAGTTTAGAAATGGCATTCAGTTCTTTCAAAATAGTAAGATATCGAGACCACGCTGGATGTGCAATTTCAATTTCCCCACTTACCTTTGCAGATAACCGCTGCTCCATTCTGGAAAGGCACTTATCCATCTTCTTTAGCATGTCCACAAAGATATGATAAAGCGATTCGACCTCTTCCTTACACAAGAGAACATCGTGGTGTTCGTTTTCCATAGGCAAAGAGATTGGATGCTCGAAACCCTTGTATCCAGACATTACAGTTCGCAAAGGGCGCAAGAACATCGTGAAATCATTGACATCGCTCCAACTCCCCACACTCGCTGCTGATATGAGGGACACTTCCATATCTTTGGACAACTTACCTGCCAGCTCTTTAACGAAAGGGAATATCTCTTTTATAGATATCGCTCTCTTTACACTTTCAGTATGTTCCGATACCCATTGAACCTTAATAACCTCCATCATCGACCCCAGACTACTCCGGCAAGACAAGTACAAGGGGTCATGAGAAGCTATTCTCCTGAGCAACTTACAAAACTCCAGCACTATTGATGCACAGCGCGATCGCAAAGACTTTGGCACCTCAGTTATACATGATTCTAGGAAATGCCTAATTGACTCCTCGGCATGCTCCTTGTTAACCCTAATTGGCGACATGTAGAGCATAACAAGCGCCGCGGGCGCAGAGGATGACATAAATATCTGAAGATGCCCAGTAGCTGGATCACCATCATCCTTAGGAGTCATCGACAAGTATTCCGATATCCTAGTTCTAATAGTTTTAAGAGCATAAGGCACGGTTTCACCTTTACAAAGACGGCAAACAAGAGAAATCATGTCGTTGATGATTTGCCAAGCCTGCGAGTGCCCCGTGCTCTGCATTCGGCCGACTAAATGCAGGCCGGCATCATTTTGGATAGCACACTCGGCCAAAGATTTCTCGCACTGCAGTTGCTTCCCTTTATAAATCAGCCTCTGCTCAATGACGGGAATTCCAGTGATCAGTTGAATCGGCTCGTGCACCGACCGCACGGTATCGCTGGAATTGGCCGGAAGACCAAGGACTTGCCATCGGAGATCATCCTCACGAAGAACTGGAGCCGCGAGGCGAAGGCCATCCTGACGGTATCGCCGGAATTCGCGGCGGCCGTCGTTCGCGGGGGAGGAGCTCACGCGCCGGACGTCGGTCGCCGCGGCGGGGGAAGGAGCTCAAGGAGCCGGGGGCTCTAAAACCCTGGAATTCCACTGATCGGGCGACGCCGCCGGGCAGCAGCGAGCGCGGCCGGGAGCAGAGAGAAAGACGGCGATCGGCGATCGGCGGCGGCGGCGGCGGCGGCGGCGATAGAGAGAGAAGCGATTTGGTGAGTGTCAAAGAGAGAGAAAGAAAGAGAGTCAGCACTGTGGAAGCAGCAGAGTCATCAGTGGAGGTAGAGAGAGAGAGAGAGAGAGAGATTTTAGACTGTCTTCTTACGCTAAGAAGAAATCAAAGACAAGAAGAAAAAAAAAAAAGTAATAATAAAAAGGGGAAGGAGGAAGGGGGAAGGGTTCCGGTGGAGGAGGCCGCACGAACTTTTCATGAGCCTCCTTTCTTCTTTTTCATTTTTGGCCTTTTTTCGTAACTGTAACAGATATATTCCTCGATTTATCGTATGCGCCCAAAATTCACTTTTCATTTCCTGCTCGTTTATTGAAAAAATGGATGATATTTTACCACGTATGGATATGGTACTTGTGCTTGTCCTAATTGAGGATCTAGTTTCTTTTTTAAAGTTAAATAGGATTTGAAGGGCTGGTGGTGACGCTTAGAATACACAGTTGGAGAGAAAATTGATTCGGCTTCCATGATTGGTGTTGGAGCTTTCGGATTAAGGTTTTTTGTATACCTAATTGGGCGGAGTTATGTGGGGTTCAATTGTCAAGAGACTATGCTTATGATGCACAATTGGAGAGAAAATTGACTTAGCTTCCGAAATTACATTCAATATTGCTAATCATGAAGATCTGCCGTGCTCGAAATTTAAATTAAGTATTTTCCTAATCATATAAACTTGTGTCGCCATAAATGAGGGTAATTATTATGTTACGTTTTTTGAACCGCTTGAAATTATTACGGATTTCAATAAGTATGAATCGGTACTGCTATGTGACATCCTGAAATCTAGGTTCTAATTTCGATCGAAATAGTTGGGCATTTCATCAACGCATTTATAGTTCTTTTCTCTGAACTGATCACTAGTCTATCAGGTGAAGCCGTTAAGGAATTTTAACGCATTAAACTTGATAATTCGATCAGGAAACGACTGCTCTACCGTGCAAATCTGCAAGAGATCATTATGACACAATAGGATCGATTAGAAATCGGAGATATGTTGACTCGACAAAGGTATGTGATTAAGTGTGGGTGATTCCACTAATTGCACAATTCTTGTCGATTGGCACTAGACCGATTATTCTGTCGTTTCGATACCCCGTGTCTGTATTTGAAGCCTTGAGATTTTTACGACAATTGAGAGTCGCCAATGTATCAAACATGTATTTTGTAGCTTGAGAATAATCAACCACGGGTCAAATGCAAGAAAATTTTCTAAAAGCTACTCGGTAGATTAGGACGCACTAAATTCGCATCGAATTGAAATTAACGTGAAATCGAACCCGAATTCAAAAATTGAGAATTCGTCAAGTCACAATTCATTTTAGGAACGTCGACTCATCTCCAGGAAGATTTTTTTACAATCGAGATTTTTGGCGGAAAAGTAAAGTAAGGCCGTTTTTGTTCGAGATTGTCAAAGGGTCGTTTTTGATCGAATATTTGGGAAGCAAGTTGGATCATTTGATAGGGAAAAGTCATAAGAAGGTTCAGGACACATAGGTTAATTTAATTGAGCTTCAATTGGATGGAATTGATTGAGAATTGATTGAATTACGTGTACGAGATTTTACGCCGGCGGAAAAAGAAATTGGACCCACGGACCAAGATTGTGAGAAATTGGAGATAGTGGAACATGACATCATCAAGGTTGGCCAATTTTGGGAGATTAAATAAAGAGAAAAAGAAAAGGAATGCCCCCCTTTTCTTCTCTCTCCTCCCTCTTTCTTCCCCGTCGACCCTTTCTTCCCCATTTCTCTTCTTTGTTGACAGAACCGAGCAGACCAGCGAAGCTGGAGAAGTCGTGCGCCTCCGCCGGAGCCAGACCCATTGCCGCACGTCGCCGCACGCCGTCGTTGCTCCGTCCTGGCCGCGCGCCCTCTGTCTTCCCCCTTCCTCTCCCGTCGCGGTCTCTCTCCTCCATCTCTGGTTCTTGCTCGAAGACCCAGCGGATCTGAGGACGCCAGTGTAGCTAGCTAGCTGCTGGACCGCCGTCTCGCGCCTCCGCCCTCCGCCGTTCACCGCCGAGCTACACGCCGTTGCCTCGCCACTGCCTCGCTCGTCTCAGCCTCCCTCTCGCCTAACTCTCTGTTTCAGCAAGATGTCCAGCTCATCCCAGCTGCTGTGGACCACCGCCGGAGCTCCTACCGCCACCGCCTAGGTCCGGTTCGGCCTCCTCCGTCCATCTAAGCCCTTGCATGCCTCAACCGAACTTGGATCTGCCTTTTTTCGGCCTCAGCTAGCAACAAACAGGGAGGAGAAAAATGGGTATGGCAGCGGCTTCGTGGCCCGTTTTGGCCGGCTTCCCGATCCTGGAAGCTAGGCCCGCCTTGGAGTGAATCGATCCCCTCGGCGTCCCCATCGATTTGAGCCCCTCGGATCGCTAATCGGGTGAGTTAACTCAC